>NC_091978.1:251632677-251978297 GCF_044704955.1 Pristiophorus japonicus | reverse complement strand
CTTTGAGCGCTGCCAAATTTATAAGTATCCTCTCCTTATCGATTTTTATTCTATCAAATTTCTCTACTGCCTCCTCCACTGTGACTATAAGAACATAAGAACATAAGAAATAGGAGCAGGAGTAGGCCATAAGGCCCCACGAGCCTGCTCCACTATTCAATAAGATCATGGCTGATCCGATCATGGACTCAGGTCCACTTCCCTGCCCGTTTCCCATAACCCCTTATTCCCTTATCGGTTAAGAAACTATCTATCTCTGTCTTAAATTTATTCAATGACCCAGCTTCCACAGATCTCTGAGGCAGCGAATTCCACAGATTTACAACCTTCTGAGAGCAGAAATTCCTCCTCATCTCAGTTTTAAATGGCGGCCCCTTATTCTAAGTTTATGCCCCCTAATTCTAGTCTCCGCTATCACTGGAAATATCCTCTCTGCATCCACCTTGTCAAGCCCCCTCATAATCTTATACATTTCGATAAGATCACCTCTCATTCTTCTGAATTCCAATGAGTAGAGACCCAAACTACTCAACCTTTCCTCGTAAGTCAACCCCCTCATCTCCGGAATCAACTTCGTGAACCTTCTTTGAACTGCCTCCAAAGCAAGTATATCCTTTCTTAAATACGGAAACCAAAACTGCACACAGTATTCTAGGTGTGGCCTCACCAACACCCTGTATAACTGTAGCAAGACTTCCTTGCTTTAATTCTCCATCCCCTTTGCAATAAAGGTCAAGATTCCATTGGCCTTCCTGATCACTTGCTGTACCGGCATACTAACCTTTTGCGTTTCTTGCACCAGGACCCCCAGGTCCCGCTGTACTGTAGCACTTTGCAATTTTTCTCCATTTAAATAATGACTTGCTCTTTGATTTTTTTCTGTAAAGGTGCATAACCTTACACTTTCCAACATTATACTCCTTCTGCCAAATTTTTGCCCACTCAACTAGCCTGTCTATGAGCTTTTGCAGGTTTTTTGTGTCCTCCTCACACATTGCTTTTCCTCCCATCTTTGTATCATCAGAAAACTTGGCTATGTTACACTCAGTCCCTTCATCCAAGTCATTAATATAGATTGTAAATAGTTGGGGTCCCAGCACCGCTCCCTGCAGCACCCCACTAGTTACTGATTGCCAACCCAAGAATGAATCATTTATCCCGATTCTCTGTTTTCTGTTAGTTAGCCAATCCTCTATCCATGCTAATATATTACCCCCAACCCCGTGAACTTTTATCTTGTGCAGTAACCTTTTATGTGGCACCTTGTCAAATGCCTTCTGGAAGTCCACACCACATCCACTGGTTCCCCTTTATCCACCCTGTTCGTTACATCCTCAAAGAATTCCAGCAAATTTGTTAAACGTTACATCCCCTTCATAAATCCATGCTGACTCTGCCTGACTAAATTATGCTTTTCCAAATGTCCTGCTACTGCTTCTTTAATAATGGATTTCAACATTTTCCCAACCACAGATGTTAGGCTAACTGGTCTATAGTTTCCTGCTTTTTGACTGCCTCCTTTTTTAACTAGGGATGTTACATTTGTAGTTTTCCAATCTGCTGGGACCTCCTCAGAATCCAGGGAATTTTGGTAAAGTACAGCCAATGAATCCACAATCCCTGCCGCTACTTCTCTTAAGACCCTAGGATGCAAGCCATCAGGGGATTTATTCACCTTTAGTCCCATTACCTTACTGAGTACCACCTCCTTGGTGATTGTGATTGTGTTAAGTTCCTCCCCCCCCTCCCCATAGCCTCTTGACTATCCACTGTTGGGATATTTTTAGTGTCCTCTAGCATAAAGACCGATACAAAATATTTGTTCAGAGTTTCTGACATCTCCATGTTCCCCATCACTAATTCCCTGGTCTCATCCTCTAAGGGACCAACATTTGCTCTAGCCACTCTTTTCCTTTTTATATACCTGTTGAAACTCTTGCTATCTGTTTTTATATTTTGTTCTCATTTAATTTCATAGTCTATCTTTCCTTTCTTAATCATTTTTTTAGTCATTCTTTGCGCTTTTAAAAGCTTCCCAATCTTCTGTCCTCCCACTAGTTTTGCCCACTTTGTATGCCCTTGTTTTTAATTGGATACCATCCTTTATTTCTTTAGTTAGCCACGGATGGCTATCTTTTCTTTTACACCCTTTCCTCCTCACTGGAATATATTTTTCTTGAGAGTTATGAAATATCTCCTTAAATGTACGCCACTGTTCATCAACTGACCTACACTTTAATCTATTTTCCTCGTCCACTTAAGCCAACTCTGCCCTCGTACCTTTGTAGTCTCCTTTATTTAAGCTTATTCCATTTGTTTGAGATCCAACTTTCTCGCTCTCCAACTGAATTTGAAATTCAACCATGCTATGTTTACTCATTCCAAGGGGATCCTTTACAAGGAGATTGGTTATTTCTTGAGGCAGCCTCCACCACACTCACAGTAAGTGCATCCACGCTCTACGGCACCCTCCCCAATGCACCCATGAACTTACGGTGCATTTGCATGGACTCCCTGGACATAGCCTCCAAATCCAGGTCCTCAATGGCCTGACTCAAGGAGCATGGCCTTGTACACATAGAGAAGGGTTGGGCAGTGTAAAGCCTTTACATTGTTTAAGACAGTGAGGCTCACATGAACACATTGCAAGATTAATGTAAAGGGTACTCACCCTGATGATCCTAGTGAGGTCATTGAATTTTTTAAGTCATTGTGTCGCTTTCCTGGCCACCATGTCATGGGCAGAGATGTGCTGGGCTACCTCCATCCACAGCCTCCTGAACACACTTAGTGATGGCTTTCATTCCCCTCCAGTATGTAGTGCATTGTTGCGCCTCTCTACAACCTCAAGCAAGGCCTCAAGGGCCGTGGACAAGAAACAGTGCGCTCTCTACCTTCCTCCCTGTTCCTCCATTTTCCCACTCTCAGCTCAGTGAGGAGGTGGAGCTGTGCATGCGCATACTTACCTTGCCGCATCTTTAAGATTCGGCTTTTCCCGGGATGTGAATCGAACTTCGGAGCATGCGCAATGGTTTGGAAAAATTTAGCATTTTCGTTAGCGCCCCCCCCCCCCCCAGGTCATGTGTGTAACGGCCGATTTAGTGCCCCCTTCAGCTCTTACATAGAAACATAGAAACATAGAAAATAGGTGCAGGAGTAGGCCATTCGGCCCTTCGAGCCTGCACCGCCATTCAATAAGATCATGGCTGATCATTCCCTCAGTACCCCTTTCCTGCTTTCTCTCCATACCTATTGATCCACTTAGCCGTAAGGGCCATATCTAACTCCCTCTTGAATATATCCAATGAATTGGCATCAACAACTCTCTGCGGCAGGGAATTCCACAGGTTAACAACTCTCTGAGTGAAGAAGTTTCTCATCTCAGTCCTAAATGGCCTACCCCTTATCCTAAGACTATGTCCCCTAGTTCTGGACTTCCTCAACATCGGGAACATTCTTCCCGCATCTAACCTGTCCAGTCCCGTCAGAATCTTATACGTTTCTATGAGATCCCCTCTCATCCTTCAAAACTCCAGTGAATAAAGGCCCAGTTGATCCAGTCTCTCCTCATATGACAGTCCAGCCATCCCTGGAATCAGTCTGGTGAACCTTCGCTGCACTCCCTCAATAGCAAGAGCGTCCTTCCTCAGATTAGGAGACCAAAACTGTACACCATATTCCAGGTGAGGCCTCACTAAGGCTCTGTACAACTGCAGTAAGACCTCCCTGTTCCTATACTCAAATCCCCTAGCTATGAAGGCCAACATACCATTTACCTTCTTCACCGTCTGCTGTACCTGCATGCCACTTTCAATGACTGATGTACCATGACACCCAGGTCTCGTTGCACCTCCCCTTTTCCTAATCTGCCGCCATTCAAATAATATTCTGCCTTCATGTTTTTGCCCCCCAAAATGGATAACCTCACATTTATCCACATTATACTGCATCTGCCATGCATTTGCCCACTCACCTAACCTGTCCAAGTCACCCTGCAGCCTCTTAGCATCCTCTTCACAGCTCACACCGCCACCCAGTTTAGTGTCATCCGCAAACTTGGAGATATTACACTCAATTCCTTCATCTAAATCGTTAATGTATATTGTGAAGAGCTGGGGTCCCAGCACTGAGCCCTGTGGCACTCCACTAGTCACTGCCTGCCATTCTGAAAAGGACCCATTTATCCCGACTCTCTGCTTCCTGTCTGCCAACCAGTTCTCTATCCACATCAGTACATTACCCCCAATACCATGCGCTTTGATTTTGCACACCAATCTCTTGTGCGGGACCTTGTCAAAAGCCTTTTGAAAGTCCAAATACACCACATCCATTGGTTCTCCCTTGTCCACTCTGCTAGTTACATCCTCAAAAAATTACAGAAGATTCGTCAAGCATGATTTCCCTTTCATAAATCCATGCTGACTTGGAATGACCCTGTCACAGCTTTCCAAATGCGCTGCTATTTCATCCTTAATGATTGATTCTAATATTTTCCCCACTATGATGTCAGGCTAACTGGTCTATAATTACCCGTTTTCTTTCTCCCTCCTTTTTTAAAAAGTGGGGTTACATTAGCTACCCTCCAGTCCATAGGAACTGATCCAGAGTCGATAGACTGTTGGAAAATGATCACCAATGCATCCACTATTTCTAGGGCCACTTTCTTAAGTACTCTGGGATGCTGACTATCAGGCCCCAGGGATTTATCGGCCTTCAATCCCATCAATTTCCCGAACACAATTTCCTGCCTAATAAGGATTTCCTTCAGTTCCTCCTTCTCCCTAGACCTACTGTCCCCTAGTACAATCAGAAGGTATTTGTGTCAGAACCGAAGTATTTGTTCAATTGGTCTGCCATTTCTTTGTTCTCCATTATAAATTCACCTGAATCCGACTGCAAGGGACCTACGTTTGTCTTCACTAATCTTTTTCTCTTCACATATTTATAGAAGCTTTTGCAGTCAGTTTTTATGTTCCCTTCAAGCTTCCTCTCGTACTCTATTTCCCCCCTCTTAATTAAACCCTTAGTCTTCCTCTGTTGAATTCTAAATTTCTTCCAGTCTTCAGGTTTGTTGCTTTTTCTAGCCAAATTATATGCCTCTTCCTTGGCTTTAACACTATCCTTAATTTCCATTGTTAGCCATGGTTCAGTCACCTTCCCCGTTTTATTTTTACTCCAGACAGGGATGTATAATTGTTGAAGTTCATCGATGTGATCTTTAAATGTTTGCCATTGCTTATCCACCATCAACCCTTTAAGTATTCTTTGCCAGTCTATTCTAGCCAATTCACGCCTCATACCGTCGAAGTTACCTTTCCTTAAGTTCAGGACCCTAGTTTCCGAATTAACTGTGTCACTCTCCATCTTAATAAAGAATTCTACCATATTATGGTCACTCTTCCCCAAGGGGCCTCGCACAACAAGATTGCTAATTAGTCCCTTCTCATTACACATCACCCAGTCTAGGATGGCCAGCTCGCTAGGTGGTTCCTCGACATACTGGTCTCGAAAACCATCCCTAATAGACTCCAGGAAATCCTCCTCCACCGCATTGTTACCAGTTTGGTCAGCCCAATCTATATGTAAATTAAAGTTGCCCATGATAACTGCTCGCCCAAGATAACTGCTCCAATTCCTCAGCGGTGGGGGGGCGCAAACTTTTTCAAGGCTCTAAAATTACCGCTCTGCCTGGCTTAACACCTCAAAATGGGCGTGAGCTAATTTCCACTCCTTAGGGCCAGATCTTGGAGAAGTTTGCGACCGGGTTTTCACCGCGATTTGACCCTCCACGGCGAAAACCCAGTTGCAAAGCCCAGGCGGATCCTCGGGTACCTGCTTGCGGCGGCATTTACAAGTACCGCTGAGGAGAGGGGCGTGCAACAACATGGATTGCGTCTGCGTCAGACTTTCAGCTCTCTTCCAACCCGTACGCCACGCCCAGAATACCGAGAGGTCAAACCCGTTGGTGCAGCCCTGCCAGCAGCAGTAAGTATGAAAACCTGCAAAATAAAGTAAGTTAAAGTTTATATTTTTAAAGTCTTTTTCAGCAATTTGCTAGCTAAGGGTTTCGCAAATGTTTTTGGGATCTTTTTTGCTATTTACCCCCCATCCCCCATCCCAAGGCCTCTCTCGCAGCACTCCTGGCCCCGGACTAAATTTGGTGAAACTCGTGTTTTTGCGCCGTGACTCCTTATGCAACGCCCCCCTTACCGATGGCGCAGATGTAAAACCTGAAAGTTCGGCCTAAAAACGGTAAAGCAAGTAAATGTTAATTTTCACATATCGCTACCGTTTTCGCCGAAAAAAACCTGAAAGACGAAAATCTGGCCCATATTAAACTGGTCTAAAGAAACTATGGTTCTCAATTTTCCCCAGTGATTTGCGCCATTTTTTGGAGCAGGCTGCTTTTTTTGGCCTAAGTTAGAAAACCACAGTTTCCCCAATCAATTTGCACCAGCTAAACTCAGTTAGTTACGATTTTTTTAGGTAAGTTTTTTTTTCAGCCAAAGTTGGCGTAACCTGCCACCCACGCCAATTCTGGCCATTTAGGGAAGTTTGGCCAGCTGAGAATTACTCCAGTTCTGCTTAGGCCAGTGTATGTGGCCTCTGTAGAAAAACCTTCTGGAGAGTTAAAGAAATCGGCGCAGGTAAGGAAATCGGCGCAAGTAAGTGCAGCAGATGCCCGGACAGCAGCAGTAGGAAAGGTAAGCGAAAGAGGGAGAGAGAGGTGGTGTGGGAGAGAGAGGTGGGGTAGGGGGGAGGAGAGAGGGGATGGGGAGAAGCCTTTCGGGTATAGTTAAGTGCGGGGACCGGGAGGAAGCTATTTGGCCTGAGATAAGGACGGGGGAGTGGAACGGGAGGCCACTCGGCTTGGGATGGGGCGGGGGAGAGGACCGGGAGGCCATTCGGCCTGGGCTAGGGGAAGGTGAGCGGACTGGCAAGGCACTCGGGGCCAGGGTCAGGCGGGGGAATGGACTGGCAAGCCCTTCGGCCAGGGCTAGGGGTGGAGGACTGAGACCGGGAAGGCACTCGGGGCTGGAGTTGGGGTGGGGGGGGAAACTGGACCGGCACTGGCAAGGGCTCGGGGCGGGCTAGGCAAGCAGACCGGCAAGCCCTTCGGCCAGGGCTAGGAGCGGGGAGCGGTACTGGCTTTAATAATTGCAGGTAAGTTGCTGCAGTATATTTTAATGTGTTTTTAAGTTGATGCAATGTGTTTTAATGTATTTTTAAGTTGATGCAATGTGTTTTAACGTGTTTTTATAAGTTGATGCAATGTGTTTTAATGTGTTTTTAAGTTGATGCCATGGTGTTTCAATGTGTTGGGAGCTGGCTGTATGTTTCACTTTGCAGCTTCAGCTCGCATTGTGTCCCTGGTCACCGTGGCAACCCAATCTTTTTGGCACAGATGAAGGCTTCACCCCCAAAACTAAAGAACAGGTTAGGCTGCGCCAAAATGAAGAAATTCAACGGGGAAACTTAAAACATTCTTTTGGGGTATACTTGGGCCCCCAAAAAATGGGCGTAACTCTTCAAGTACGCCAAAAAAAAGCTTTGGGGAAAATTGAGCCCTATAATTTAAATTTTTTAAATAGAATCTCCTGATGTGTGTATTATGTTATCACAAAGTAATTTGACCTAAATGTCTTCTTTAACACAGGAAAAGTGAATTAGAAACAGAAATGCTACTATATAGAGATTGATAATTGAGATAATTGGTACAAAGCTTTCAACTTTTTATGTTGTTAACATTGGCAAAATACATAACATGAAGGTGGTGAGTCACTTTTTGGAATCAGAACATCTTGGTTAATCACTGTGAGAACCTGAAGGAGCACAGTGCATGCTGCAGGAAATGGAAATAGTATCCTGAGGGATTGTGGGAAACAAAGACATTGAAGTGAGTTGTTGCTGGAGGCAACAGCACTCTGTCAGAATCAGTGTGAAAAACACGCAATGCAAATGAACAAAGAATTACTCTAACAAATGGGAGTACTGCCAAGAGTCATATTGCCTCACAATAAGAAACAAGTGTGTTTCAGTGAATCGCAATAAATCTCTGATTCTAAAAGAACAATTTGCGATTGCCGAATCGCTGGAACTCTCAATGGAATTTAATGAGAAGGAAGACCACCACAACACATCCCTGTGAATAATAGGGATGTCATGGTGAATGAAAGAAGAGCCTCAGCGAGATACTGGGAGAAACAGGTGCATTGCAGTTAGTCACTTTGAGAAACAGGATCACTGTAATGAGTTGCCGGCAGGCATGTGGGTATTGAGGAGAATCCCTGTGAGAAATAAGAACAACATGGAAAATTATTGTGGGAAAACAAGCGTTTGCACTCAGAAGAAATTCTGATGCAATTTGATATGGATTTGAAAGGAAATACAAACCTAATGCCATGTTTGCCAGCATAACAACAGTCACTCCACTCTGCAAAAGCATTGTATGAAGCACTTTTTGCTGCCTTGACAACATCATAAGGTGCTAAATAAATTGAAGCCTTTCTTTCTTCTTTATTAATTCGTTGATATCATCATGTGACAATATATATTTGCCATTCACTTTAAAATTGATGGGCCAGATTTTGCTGTCAAAATAATGGTGAGGTAATGTTTTGACCAGAGTGGGAAGTTTAGAGTCAGTCAGTCTACACAGAAATAAGTATATGGGGCTGAAGCAGGCCCACGAAATGAAACGTGTCAAATGGCATAACCATTGAACTAAGGAACGAAAGTTGGATATAAGCATTTGTTGACTGACACAGTTTCATAGGAAATACCGTAAAATCACGTGTACTCACGTTCATAGTTCTGATTTTCCCTTTCTTGCTTGTACTTGGCTCTGTCGATCTTGAATTTATCAGTGAAATGCATATAGCACTGCTGATGATATCCAATCGAATGTGGGATTGTTGCGAGTCTTTCTGGTGCGATAACCAGCTCCAGATCTAAACTTTCGATGGCATTCTGTGCAATTTTAGCTTCTCTAGTTCCAGTAAATTACCATTGATGAACACTCATGAAAAATGTTATCCAGCTAGAGTCCGAAAAACAAATGATGTTGCCTTTGGTTCCTGCCATTGTTTTGGTGCATGCAGTCACTGACTCTAATTGGTCTAGTACAGAGATTATGGTTGGCTGATTTTACGGTACTGACAAATGCAGCAGTTGTGATTGGTCATTTAAGTAACTCGCAATTACGTCATCACTCTGGGTTTTGATGAGATTCCCGCCTATTTTCTAATAAGTGGTCCCTAAATTAATATTGGTGTGAATATGAAGTATTTCCACAGAAGGGAGTACAGAAAAGCATTTTTTTGAGACTCAGCCCACGGTTTATACATGTGACTCCAATCTTACACTACTTGGTTGACTCTTAATGCTCACATTCCAAGAACGCATTAAAAATGCATGAGGCAAATGCAACTTACGATATGCAAACAAATAATACAATTTTAATCTTCTGATCAGTAGGATTGGACAATCTTTGTATTGCAACTGTAGTTGGGATGGGCACTCAAAATACAATATGTGAATGACACATTTAAAAAAATCTTCAGCAATATGCAGGCCTTAGCCAAGTGGAGTGTTCTGTGTTGTTATTTATTCTTATACTGCTGAAACATAAGTACCCAATAACCCAACCCTCCCTGTCGCTCATATTGTGCTTTTTTTCCTTTTACTCGCTTTTGTTGGTAGCGGTGGTTATGATAGCAAGGGAAAGGATGTAATGACCCTTTAAACCTCCAGTGTTATATGTGATCATTCTTCTCATTCCAGTAAGCATCAGTATTGGCAAGTACAAGTGCACCAGCAGAGTCAAATTATAATTGAAATATTTATTTGAGTCTTTTAAAATCTACTTAAAGTTAATGGTAAAAGCAAGATAAAAATCTTGCCTAAGGAATTTGAACGATGCAATTTGTATAGCAAAGGGACAAAATTGATAGTTGGCATAAACCTCTCTTATCTTATAATTTTGTTGTAGACTATTTGAGTATGGTCTACTGATCACAAAGAGACTGTGTAGTGTAGTTTGTCCACTTACAGCAGCAACTGACGCCACTAATTAAGTTCTGTTATTCTGCCACATTAGCTGAGATAACAAGAGATGACTGGTTCCAACTGGTCTTATTCATCCGACTGTGAACAAAATTGAACGTTTGCTTTATACTGATATGGAAAAATGCAGCTGTTGAGAAACTTCTGGTCCTACTATTGTGTGGTGACTGATGCTTCGGGCCAGATTTCCACTCTCACACAAGATGTTTGTTACCAAGTCTATCCTCGAACATAAGAAAAGCTTTCTGTAAATATTTATTTTGCCGAAGCAAAACTATAACATGAAATAATTGAGTGAAAGGACTCAGTAATGATGTCTAGTTTATTACATTTGTCCAGGTCTGAGTATTTCTGGCAAACCAAATGGGAAAAATCTGCACCATTGTGTAGAGATCTTAGGATTTTTCTATTCATTTATTTCCAGTGGTCCAGTTCTCTAATTCTGTTGTAATAATGTCTGTTTGTTGATATATTTTTCTGCAATTATAGTTATATTGATATATTTTTCTATTTATTGCATTTTCATACCTGAAGAGCCAAAATCCCATTTTAAAACGTTGATGATGATGGTTAGATTTACTCATAATCTTGTTTAAAATGTGAAATTAATAACTTCAAATAATGAGAAATCTCTGCCTGCAGTATCTCTTACTTTGGCACTACTCTTAGAACTATTACAAAAATGTGTATGAAGGAAATGAATGAAGGATATCTGCCATTTCTCTTGTATTATTCTAGCAGGGCGGGATGAGCTAAACGGTACTCTGCTTCACTTCATAATGCTATGATGAGCTTCCCCACACCACTCCATGAACCTTTTGAAAAAAAAACTTACTGTTGTCAATTGACAGCATACACATTTTATCTCAATAGCATCAAAGTAAAATACTGGCACTGATTTTACAGTAGATACAACGGTGAGACTATCAGCACTCACAGTTATTAAAGTGTAAATCGGACAGGAATTTCTGGAGACCATACAAATGGAAATCAGGAAGTTGCTGCCCGAGTTGCCCTACTCCTCCAGAAGCTTTGCTACAGCAATATCTCGCTAAGAGACTTGGCATTGAATGGCATGAAGTTGCTGTACTTATGTGATAGATACACACTAAACTTGTCAGAAAAAGTTAGGGCTTGTCCATGCCAGTGTAAATAAATTTTTAACAGCATGCTATGTCTTAATTACTACCAAAACAACCTCTCTGGCACTGAAAATTAACTTTTAAAGTGTAGAGTCTCATTCCTTCAGGGTTTAATTATTGTTGGAGATTTTAAAAAGTAAAAAATATGCTAATACTTTTTTTGCTTTTTCTTTCTCTTTTATCTCTCTCTCTTAATCCTATCTTTCTTTCCCTCTCTTTATTTTGCCTTCTGTACATGATTTTACATTGAATTAACTATTCTTAACTGAAACTTCCTGGTTCAGGCTCTGCACAGCTCTATAAAAATTCTTCAATCTGATTGATTAAGGAGCTACACAGTTGCTTTTCCTGTTCACACTGGTTCCAGATGCCCTATAGAGGGCACTGTGCTGAAGTGGCTTTCTATTCACTACAAGTTCCATTAAAAAAGCCCATTGAAAAATCTATGGGCAACTGTAAGTGTAATGAATGGCTGTCACCGTTCGTTCGCCGCAGATCGCAAAATCCACCCCAATGCAACTGGTTCACTAATGTCCTTCCAAGCAAGGAACCTGTCACTACTAATTGGTCTAGTCTTCAGAACCCTTTCACACAAAGCTACTCCCGCTCCTCTTGCAGGACAAGCTGGCAAGAAAGCAAAGAGATACTGCAAGAACCAGGGAGGTGCAGCCATGTTGAAATTCCTCACTCCAATGAAAGATGCTGTCATCAACATAATTAGTAGCGGGAGAAGATGAAATGTTTGAGATGGCTAGGCTAAAGGCCACGTGCAGCAGAATGCTTGGCTATTGCCCTTTTCTTTTATCTTTCCTCAAAAAATCGCAATCAGTGATCAGTACCTGAGGTGGTATCGACAGTGAATTGGAGGGGCCTGCACAAGGTAATTTATTCAGCATAAGTGAGCAAGAGAAGGTAAAAATGGGAAGGACAGTTCGAGAAAGGGTTTGCAGGAGGGCAAGATTGGGTCCTAGCTCTGTTGAAGAGGCCCAGCCTTCAAAAGAAAAATGTTTCATATGCACTCGCAATTGGTCAATGTATTGGACTACCTGCCTGGGAGCTAGCACATTATGTCAGAGAGTGTGTCCGCTACCAACCAGACTGTTAATGGGATTCTGGAGCATGATATCAACATTGCATTCAAGCAGACACTGCAGTTGGGACTTCCTTGCAGGAATCTCTGAGACCAGCCATTGCATCTCTCAGGGATGCTCAGCCTGGCAGCATGCAAGCTTTGTGCTTTAACATCTCCTCCACATCAGACAGATAGGACTGAATAGATAGGGGCTTCACTCATGTTATGAATGACCTATAGTCTTCTCTCCTGCAGATCAGTGGGAGTTCTGAGCCACAGCCCCATAGCAGGGAATGCAATAGGAATGGAACATGTTACCCTCTCTCAGGATGACAGCAATATTCATACCCTTCACCACCCCTTCAATTAATACCACCTCTGGTACCAGGAAGCCAGCTGGGATAGACTGCCAAAGTAGCCA
Source organism: Pristiophorus japonicus (assembly GCF_044704955.1). NCBI lineage: Eukaryota > Metazoa > Chordata > Chondrichthyes > Pristiophoridae > Pristiophorus > Pristiophorus japonicus. The sequence goes on along the minus strand of NC_091978.1, from coordinate 251,965,597 downwards.
TCGAGATGCTGCAGTCTACAGCTGGGCACTCTAAGGCCTGAGCTCCTAGAAGTCGGCAATCATGAGCATCTCAAGAAACCTCATCTGAGCCACAGCACCCTTGCAGCTCTCGTGTGAGAGCCACTAGGGAAGCATTTTGTAGGAACACTAGAGTAGGAAAAAGATCACTTAAGAAAGCCATTATCAGCGAAAACTTGGGTGCTAACTAATTTGATGGCATTTATGTAAGCCATAATGTTCCTGGATGAGCTGGTGACCTGAATATCAATGTTGGTTATTTTGGGCAGAAGTAGTTTATTGGAGATTGGAAGGACTGGAGAGGTGGTGTTCAGGATTGTTAATAGGGGGAGGGGAAAGGGAATGTTTAGATACAGTACTCTTCAATGAGTTGCTGCCGAAGAGCTCTAGCTGCTAGATGGTGTTGGTACCCGTCCTCAATGTCATCTGTGTTGGCTTTGTCATCTGTTTGAAGGTCTTCATCCATTCATGCCTTCATATGTTGTCCTGTTGCAGAGCAAAGTCATGCAACATGCAGAAAACCAATATGACATGTCATTCTCTGTTTGGGCTGTATTGGAGGAACCCTAACCTGTTCAGGCAGTGGAAGCATTTACTGAGCACTTCAATGGTCTGCTTTATAATAACATAAGAATTAAGAGCAGGAGTAGGCCATTCAGCCCTTCGAGCCTGCTCTGCCATTCACTAAGATAATGGCTGATCTTCGACCTCAACTCCACTTTCCTGCCCGATCATTATATCCCATGCTTCACTTAGTATCCAAAATCCTATTGATCTCTGACATGAATATACCCAATAATGGCTCTGTCCAATCTGTCAATCTGGTTGTAGCACAGTTTGGCCAGTGAGTATGGGTTCCTTGGATATTTCATGAGCCAGTTGTGCAAGGAATAGCCCTTTGTCACCAAAAAACCAGTCTCTGACTTACTGTGCAGGATCTAAGAGTTGGTGATGGACAGAGACGCAGTACCCTGGCCATTGGCCTCCAGTCCCATTCACATCCTGCAGTAAATGAGATTAGTGAACTAAGTCACAGGGCACTATACTGACTATGCATCAGGTCAAGGTCAGGTCAGGACTACATCTCAGGTTATGTTATCATTGATACTATGACGACACTCATTTAATATTTTATTATGTTTCCAAACAATCAAACCGATACCTTGATGAAACCCTGTATAAACAGTAAACAACAACGCTTTAATAAAAAAATACTCCTTACATTTTGAAATTAAATTGACAATGACAACAAATTAGAACAAGACAGCACAATTTTTTTAGACAACTATCATTTGTCATTTGCATTCCATTTTCTCCACAGAGGCAACTACAAGTATAACATTACATTAGTCTTTTCCTAGATTTTTGTCAGTTAAACTCGTCAATGATTTTCGAGAAGTCAAGTCCTCTAAGTTCTTTGCTCTTGATGCTCATGATTGAAAGACTATTAAGTCGATCTTGTACCATTTGGTTCCTGACCTCATCTTTGATGCGTTTTAGTTTCGAGAAGGATCACTCACCACTGCAATTTGATACCATCATCGACAGATATATCCGAATAGCTATTTCAACGTTAGAAAAGGTTTGGGTGAGGGCATGGAAGTGGTACATTCTCAGCTCTGCTGACTTAGTTTGTTTGACACAAATTGAGATTTGAAGCTCTGTTAAGGATTTCACCAAGCTAGAGAACTGGATGAATTCACTTTTAATCATAGATTCCAGATCTTTGGGATAGGAGCGGGCAAGATTTGCTGCGGCTTGCTTGATCTCTTGAGTCGAGAGAATGGCTAACTTGGACAGGAATCCAAACTTACAGTTGATTTCCTTATATGCTTCAAAGCGGCATTTCAAGGTACTGATTAGTTGATCAATGATGACAAGTAACAATTCAGTTTTGAGTTTCTCCTTTGGGTGACAGCACAGTGTTTTCAGCACCTCCATCGTCATAGCGACTGTTGCGTACTTGGACGCGCCTCTGAACTGAAATGTGCTCACTGTGGCCACACAGTTTAATTCCTTGGTCTTCGAAGTTCTCAAACTCTATCCGCTGGGTCATGACAAAATAAACAAGGGACTCGATTAAGGACACCATGACATTTAGATTCAAGCCGGTCTCTTGAAGCGAGACATTGGTCAGGTGAAAGTGCTTTAAGACTGTGGGTCCGAACTTGCTGACCTGTAAGGGGCGGTCCTCGGGTGGCACCTACCTTTTTGGCGCCAGTTGCCGCTGGGTCCAGTCAGGAGTCATTTCGCCACGGTAATGTGGGCGGCAGTGGCAGGCAGCGGGAGTCGGCGGGCGGGAGTGGGCGTCAGCGGGCGGCGGCGTCAGTGGGCGAGAGGTGCAGGGCCTCTCGGATCGGAAAACTTCGGAAGCCCTGCACCGCGCATGCGTGAGATTTGGGTTTTTGTTTTGTAGTCCTATTATCAACCTGACGTCAGTTTTGCCGTGATTGAGGCTGCTGGGACATCTGCGCATGTGCTTAAATGGTGATCACTCTCTTGCACCTGCCAGTTGTAGAGGGGAGAGTGTTGGACATACAGAGCTGCAAACTTTTCAGAAGCCATTCCTATGTGATTTAATATGAGTGGAAAAAAAGCATCAAAGAAGACTGTCAAGACCAGACCTAGAGCTCCCTGGTTTAATGATGAGGAATTGGAGGAGCTTGTATCAGAGGTGGAACATGGGTATAAAGACCTCACCTGGGATGGTCATGGTAAACCTCCACCACCCTAATACAGATGCATTTGGAGGGAGATTGGTGAGGCCGTGTCCTCAATGGGCAACACTGAGCAGGATGGAGACCAGTGTAGGAAACGTTGGACCGATGTGGTGGCATCAGCAATACTGAGTAAACATTTATTGGACCCCTCCCATACAATTCCAAAAGGTTATGCCCCAGATGTGTGTGTGTGTGGGAGTGTGTGTGTGGCATGAACAAAGGGGATAAAGGCTGCAAAGTTTCTTTCTGCTGAAGAAAAATACATCCAAGGCAGCAAGCCTCAGTGCCACGGGATGGGGCCCAGCAGAAGTGATAGAGTTGAGCAGCCTGGAGGAGCATGCCTTGGTATTGGTGGGTGACTGCCGTTGTGCAAGCACAAAGAGTGATGCAGATCCCGTGGTAGAGCATGGTAAGGTTATAATAATCTCCAGTGTGAGTAACGCTCATGACATGAAAGGTCATGCAATGTTAAGGCAAATGCGTTTTAACGTTCAGTTTGTCGGCCATTATTGGTGTGCCCATAGACTGAAATGTTGTCCTCTACTTGCAGGTGGTGAGTTGAACAGCACCGATCAATGCACACCATCCACCTCTAGCACTCAAAGTAGTGTGACCCCAATGTCTCCCACCCTGACGTTGTCTCCAGCCCAAGACAGTGGCTCCTTCCTCCACCCCCCCCCGCCCCCCTCACGATCACCCATATCCATCGCATCCAATTTCGCCACCCAGAGTCACGAAGAACAGGAGAGAGACGAGGGCGAAGGGCCTGTGTTTGAGCCCCTTGACGTCGAGGAGCTGGAAGAGGATGACACCAGCCTCCTGCCATATGCGCCACCTGTTCGGAGAATCTCGGTGTCGGGCTCTGAATTCATGGGCTTTGAATCGGATGCAACACGTGCAAGTGCTGCCAGGCACAGATGTCATGGAGCTGAACCAACCAAGACGCATGAACCCACAAGGGCCGAACAAGCTGCTGAGGATGCAGGATGGCTCACAGCTATTCATAAGATAGTCCAGCTATCGAGGACGAGTGTCGATCTAGGTCGGGATCTGCTGCAGACCATGGCTGGGATAGCTGCCAGCACCGCTACCCTCGCTCAGCACCATACTGACAGCATGGACCGGCTCATTCGTGCAGTGGAGCACAATACCCAGTCTGCTGAGGCGATGAGGCAAGCGATGGCTTCTGGGCAGGTCGTGCAAGCACCCAACCCCACACCTTCAAGACAGACAAATCCCGAGGAGCCAGAGATGCCGGTGCCTTCAGTTATGCCCCTACCTTCTCACCAAGATGGATACATCTGCATTGATCTGGCTGTCCTCCTGCACAACCTGCACAAGCAGAGGCAGGGAGGGGCAGGGTTGCGGGAAGCCATCTTGAAGGCGGGACAAAGAAGAGGACGATGAGCCTCACATCAAGGGGGGGGGGAAAGAAAGATGTTGGTAGCAGTTAGAGGGTGGGTGTTGGTGGTGGAGATGTTCGTGAATGTTAGTATGTTATGTCACTTTTGTAAATATGCACTTTTAAATACAGTCACAATGTTCACCCTCTTGTAATCAGTGTCTCATTTCCACGTAATCTGTGGTGCCTTGTGGGAAACACACAGCTGTCACACAGGTGTTCTGATGTATTAGGAATATATTGCCCTCCACATATGATTCCACTGTATAATGGGTCCTGTCATCAGGCCATCGCAACACGACAAATAAGGGTCACCAATGCAGAAAGGCTGCCATTCAATGAGAGTCACTTGAACTACTTTCAGGGCCCACATTAATGCTTGCAGGTCAAGCCACATTTTATGACGCCCCTGAGATGACATGTTCATCAGTTACATTACAGTCCATTATATTTATTTTACTGTCTTCCATACCTCATGTAATGTTCTCAATATCAGTAGCAGCAATCTGCCATAGCTTTACATCTTACAACTTTCGCTTAATAACTGACATAAGCTCATGCCATCTGCACAGTCACAATCAGTCACTAAATAGGTTCCACATGAAATGGTCTCAAAACTCTTGCAGGGCATCTCCATTGAGCCTTTACCATCTTCCTCAACTCATTGCCGCTTCCTCTACCACACCTTCCCTTCAACAGAGTCATATGGAGTTACATATCTGAACTTTCTCTGTGCGGGTTAAGGTCCATCACCTCACTATTTATGTCCCACTGATAGTGCTGTTGCATCTGAACAATATCTGCGAAGTGCAGCGCTGCAGCAATCTGAGCGATTCTCCCTGTCGCCCGACTCTCAGCCAGTTTAGACCAGCTCTTTGCCAGCGGTCCTTCTGGTGGGCGGCAGGGCGATTTTGGTCGGTCATTGCTCAGGAAAATGCCGGATTTCCAGCTTCTGGCATGGACGGGCGGCAGGACGGTGCGCCGGTGGAACCTCCGCGACCAATCTACCGGCGGGCAGAACGTGGGCCGCAGATGGGCAGCACCAGAGGAATCGCCGAAAAAATCTTCATTTATGGCGGAACCTCGGCGGCTGTGGGCGGGACTTCAACAAGTTTGGGCCCTGTGTTCCAAATAACAGTGAGAATAGCTGAAACCAGTTCACGCAGTTTGTCAAGTGTAGGTGTGACGTCCAAAATCTGGAGTTCCAGAAACCGGAAAATGTTCCCCACCTCGGCCGCCCGACCTCCCCCGGCCTCGTCCCGACCTTCCCTGGCCTCCGGCCGCCCAATCTCTCCCGGCCTCCGGCGCGACCTCCCCCGACCTCCGGCCATCCGACCTCCCCCGGCCTCGGCCCCACCTCTGTACGTCAGACCTCCCCCAGCCTCCCCTGACCACCTCCAGCCGCCGGCCTGAACTCCCCCGGCCTCGGCCCGACCTCCCCCAGCTTCCGGCCGCCCGACCTCCCCCTGCCTTGGCCCGACCTCTGGCCACCCTCCGACCTCTGGCCAATCTCCTCTGACCTCCTGCGGCCTGACTGACCATCCCCCCACCCTCCCCGGCCTTGGCCCAACCGATCCCCCCGACCTCCGGAGGCCCGACCGACCGCACCTGGCCTCGGCTGACTCCCTCTCCCCCCCACCCAGCCTTGATCGACTGACCCCCATGACCGACCCCCCGACTTCTGGCGACCCAACCGACCCCCCTCCGACCTGCGGTGGCACAATCAATCTCCCCTGGCCTCGGCCGACCACCCGCCGCCCTCTCCAGCCTATGCCCGACCGACCCCCCCTGGCCAACCTCTGCGACTGACCCCCCTCCGACCTCTGGCAGTCCGACCGATCCCCCCGACCTCCGGCGGCCCGACCGATCTCCCCCAGCCTTGGCCCGACCTCCTCCCCCTGACCGAACCCTGCCTCGGCCCGACCTCCCTGACCTCCTCCTGCCTTCAGCCATCTGATCTCCTCTGGCCTCCTGCCACCTAACCTCCTCCGGCCTCCGGTCCGACCTCCCCGGCCTCCGGCCACCCAACCTCCCCCGGCCTCAACCCGACCTCTGGCCGAACTCCCTCGACCTCCTGCGGCCCCACTGACCTCTCCCCCATCCACCCTCTGCCTCGGCCCAACCGATCCCCCCAACCTCCGGCGGCCCGACTGACCCACCCCCACCCCATCCTCAGCGCAACCGACCCCCCTGACCTCTGGCGGCCCGACCCACCCCACCCGGCCTCAACCCGACCCACCCCCCTGACCTCTGGCGGCCCGACCAATCCCCCCGACTTCTGGCGGCCCAACCGATCTCCCCCAGCCTCAGACCAATCTCCCCCCCGCCCCCGGCCTCAGCCCAACCTCCCCTGGCCTCCGGCCTGACCTCGCCCTGCCTCGGCCCAACCTCTGGCCACCCCCCGATCTCCGGCCGATCTCCCCCGACCTCCTGCGGCTCGACCAACCTTCCCCCACCTCGGCCCAACCTCTGGCTGAACTCCCTCGACCACCTGCTGTTCGACTGACCTCCCCCCACCATTCTCAGCCTGACCGACCCCCCTGACCTCCGGTGGCCCGACCGGCCCTCCCGGCCTTGGCCCGATCAACCTTCCTTGGTCTCGGCCGATCCCTCCCCTCCCCCCGGCCTTGTCCGACCTTCTCTCCCAGCCTCGACCCGACCGACCCCCTTGATCAACCTCCCTCCAACCGACTCCCCCGACCTCCGGCGGTCCGACCGACCCCTCTGACCGACCCTCCCGTCCTCTGGCGGCCCGACCGACCCCCCAACCGACTCCCCCCGACCGACCCCCCAGACCTCCGGCGGCCAGACCGATCTCCCCAGCCTCGGCTTGACCTCCCCCAACGACTTCTGGTGGCCCGACCGATCTCCCCCAGCCTCGGACCGACCTCCCCACCCGACCTCCCCCGGCCTCGGCCTGACCTCTCCCGGCCTAGGCCCGACCTCCCCCAGCCTTGGCCTGACCCCCCCCCCCGCCCCGCCCCCGACCTCTCCCGGCCTTGGCCCGACCTACCCCGGCCTTGGCCCGACCTCCCCTGGCCTCTGCCCGACACCCCAATCCCCCACCTCCGGTGGCCCGGCCGACTCCCACTCCCCTACCCTACCTACCTCCCTCGACCCAGGCAAAGATGTTCAGAAATCTGGAAATATCTGGAATCCGGAACGGCCTCGGTCCAGAGGTTTCCGGATGTTTGACGTCACACTGTATCAACTGAGCTTAATTTCTGCATTCAACTTTCTGTTCCACGTCAGTTACCAGGGATTCCAACACTTCGCATATAGGGAGTGTAACCTTTGAGCAGGGCTGACGCTGCTTCATACCTTGCCGACCATTGAGTAGCAGAAAGTTGTTTGACGACAGATAGCTCTAAAGGCCTTAGTTTTTCATAAAACAGTCGCCAGCAATACGTCGATGCAGAGAGAAAAGCGTTCAACTTTTGTACAATGTCAAAAAATCTGATGATCACTGGGCTGCATGCGCCACTGTTTTTCCCAACAAGGTTGAGTGAGTGCACTGTGCATGGTATAAACATCGCATATGGGCATTGCTCTTTGATAATAGTTTGGACACCAATGTATTTCCCACTAATATTTGAAGCATTTTCATAAGATTGCCTGCAACAATTTTGTATGTCAATCCCGTTCTTAACCAGAAAGGTCAGTATTATTTCTGCTATTCCTTGTCTGATTTTCGGCAAAAACTTTAGGAACCTTTCCTCAGGACCAGTCGGTAGAACAGAGCGAACGACAAAGGTCAGCTGATCTGAGTGTGTGGCATCTGGCATTGAATCAACAGATATTGAATAGAACTTCGCTGAATTCAATTACTGGATAATAATCTCAAGTACTTTGCCACCCATCAGACTAATCAGTTCTTCACAAGTGGTGGAAGACAAGTATGATGTATGCCCCTTGACTTTGTTGGCGGACCGCTGGATGTGTTCAGCAAGAAATGCATTGTAGTTTCCGAGAACCACCAACACACCCAGATAATTACCATTACTCGGAAACCCAACGTTTTTGTCTCTGCCTCGTTCACAGAGAAATGTTATCACACAGACAGCCCGCTCTAGTACCTTGCACCACCAGTACTGCCGTTCATGACAATATGACCATCCACACAAGTACACATTACTACCATGGCTTCTCTATGCTGGTGGCTGTTTTCGTGAGATGAAATCCGCTCAACTCCATGCTTCCAATCATTAAACCCATGAGTAAATTGGTTACTTGTTCATGCTGTGATCTTGCAAGCACTCTACTGTTTGAAGGTGAATAACAGAGCCATGTTTGCTCCACATGTTCCCCTGTCAGTGGGTACACACATGTGAAGAAGGACTTCGAGCAGTATCAGCGATATCCTTCCTTGGCATAAATCACGCCAGAGTTTTGGAAGTCTTTATCACAGTTTTGGTACTCCTCACTACCTTTTGCAATCCAATGGCTTTGCCTGTCTCTGAGATATTGTCTCCCCACAGCCCAGTGTCACTCATAAGTTGTGCCTCTTTCAGCTCAGTGTGCACCAGTTGGTTTTCATCTTCTTCAACTTTTTGGATTTGGAGCTCCAACTCGGCCAACTCCCGATCCGGTGCCACTAGTGGTTCCGTTGTTGAAGTTGACAGCACAGTGTCGTATTGGCCTTCATCTTCACGATCTTGAGTTTGTTTAAGCAGTTTAGCTAATCGTGTAGCTGGTGCTCTTTCCTTTTTTTCGCCCGCGATTTCTAGAGAATGCATCTCCAGAAAATTGTATCTAGAGTCTGTTTACATCAAGTCAAGAATAACATGCTCCTGAGTCCTCGCGACTTCGCTCTGCTCTTGCTACATCACTTATTTCAATGCTGTTTACCCTTACTCTTAATCCAACCTTGTATGTGCCACACTCTAGGCTTGGGCCCCGGGTGACTGTTCCATCTGCTCCCCCCCCATCCGTCCCTGGTGATGGAGGATCGGTGCAGTATGAAAGCATCATGTAAACTTCCAGGCAACTTGGCAGACTCCTGCATAATACACTAGTGGTGATCATATACCAGCTGCACAATTAAGGAATGGAATCCCTTCTGGTTCATGAAGGCAGTGGGCTCATTTGCAGGAGCCCTCATAATGATCTGAGAGCAGTGAATGACAATGAACTTGGGGGAGCACTGCAATCTGTGAAAAGCCCAGAGAACTATACCACTGTTTGGGGTTGTCCATGAGGAATGTGAGGAACTTAATTGCTCTTGCAAACATGGTATCAATTATCTGCTTAACACATGCAAGAACTGCAGATTGACTGATATTGCTGATGGCCCCTGTTGCAGCCTAGGAGGAACTGGAGGTTAAAAATATGTTGTTTCACAAGCAATGTATTGCCAGTTGGTTGAAAATTTTATGGTAAGAGACAGTCTGTGCCAACTTCCCTGGGAAAGCACAGTCTTCCGATACTTTGCTTCTCAGAGAACTAGAGGTAGGTGACTCTGGATCTATGTAACCTATTTGGAGAGTACAAGGTACCTGCCCCAGGCTCTCATCACTTCGCGAACCCCTAACCCAATATCAACCCCAAAACCCATGTCCCAGCACTTAACTTGGATCCGACTTTCCGCTCCTTTCTCCAAAATGAACAAGGAGTTGGCCAGCGGCATGTTAATGAGGTCGGCCGTTAATATTGGTTGGGCCTCCTACTGCCACTCCCAGACAGGCTGCCACTCACAAGGCTACTTTCCTGTCCGGCAGTTAAAATTCCCACCTGAATCTTAGGAGACTTATAGATGGACAGCTTCACAGAAGACGTTTTTCCTCATCTGATGTCCAAACAAATCAATACAAGTCAATTCAAATCAACTCAAACAAAATAAAATGAAAACAAACAAAATCAAATCAAATCAAATACAACGATCCTGTCTAAATCAAAACAAATCCAATCCAATCCAATCCCACTTCTCCCCCATTGCCTCCCCCTCAGTCAGAGCCCCAGATGCTGAGTCGGCCCCTGCACAGTTGCAGGAGGAGCAGTCTTTGGCGGGGTCCTCACAGGCTCCAAAACTTAGAGGAAGTCGCCAAAAGTGTCAAAGCAGTTAAAGCAGAGTAGTGTTCAGGCTGCCTCTACCTCTGCTGAAGCCACAGGGGTTTCACCTCATAGAACCACATATAAACGAAAAAAGGACACAATCCTAGATGCTCAAAGGTACATAAGAACATAAGAAATAGGAACAGGAGTAGGCCATATGGCACCTCAAGCCTGCTCCGCAATTCAATAAGATCATGGCTGACCTGATCATGGACTCAGCTCCACTTCCCCGCCCATTCCCCATAACCCCTTATCCCCTTATTGTTTATGACAATGTCTATTTCTGTCTTAAATTTATTCAATGTCCCAGCTTCCACAGCTTTCTGAGGCAGTGAATTCCACAGATTTACAACCCTCGGAGAGAAGAAATTCCTCCTCATCTCTGTTTTAAATGGGTGGCCCCTTATTCTAAGATCATGCCCTCTAGTTGGAATCAATAATTAAGGATGAAATAGCAACGCATTTGGAAAGCAGTGACAGGATTGGTCCAAGTCAGCATGGATTTATGAAAGGGAAATCATGCTTGACAAATCTTCTGGAATTTTTTGAGGATGTAACTAGTAGAGGGGGACAAGGGGGAATCAGTAGATGTGGTGTATTTGGACTTTCAAAAGGCTTTTGACAAGGTCCCACACAAGAGATTGGTGTGCAAAATCAAAGCACATGGTATTGGGGATAATGTACTGATGTGGATAGAGAACTGGTTGGCAGACAAGAAGCAGAGAGTTGGGATAAACTGGTCCTTTTCAGAATGGCAGGCAGTGACTAGTGGAGTGCCGCAGGGCTCAGTGCTGGGACCCCAGCTCTTTACAATATACATTACTGATTTAGATGATGGAATTGAGTGTAATATCTCCAAGTTTGCGGATGACACTAAACTGGGTGGCGGTGTGAGCGGTGAGGAGGACGCTAAGAGGCTGCAAGGTGATTTGTACAGGTTAGGTGAGTGGGCAAATACATGGCAGATGCAGTATAATGTGGATAAATGTGAGTTTATCCACTTTGGGGGCAAAAACATGAAGGCAGAATATTATCTGAATGGCGGCAAATTAGGAAAAGGGGAGGTGCAGCGAGACCTGGGTGTCATGGTTCATCAATCATTGAAAGTTGGCATGCAGGCAGTGAAGAAGGCAAATGGTATTTTGGCCTTCATAGCTAGGGGATTTGAGTATAGGAGCAGGTAAGTCTTAATGCAGTTGTACAGGGCCTTGGTGAGGCCTCACCTGGAATATTGTGTTCAGTTTTGGTCTCCTAATCTGAGGAAGGACGTTCTTGCTATTGAGGGAGTGAAGCGAAGGTTCACCAGACTGATCCCCAGGATGGCAGGACTGACATATGAGGAGAGACTGGATCGACTGGGCCTGTATTCACTGGAGTTTAGAAGGATGAAAGGGGATCTCATAGAAACATATAAAATTCTGACAGGACTGGACAGGTTAGATGTGGGAAGAATGTTCCCGATGGTGGGGAAGTCCAGAACCAGGGGACACAGTCTTAGGATAAGGGGCAGGCCATTTAGGACTGAGATGAGGAGAAACTTCTTCACTCAGCGAGTTGTTAACCTGTGAAATTCCCTGCTGCAGAGAGTTGTTGATGCCAGTTCGTTGGATATATTCAAGAGGGAGTTAGATATGGCCCTTACGGCTAAAGGGATCAAGGGGTATGGAGAGAAAGCAGGAAAGGGGTACCGAAGGAATGATCAGCCATGCTCTCATTGAATAGTGGTGCGGGCTCAAAGGGCTGAATAGCCTACTTTTGCAACTATTTTCTATGTTTCTATGTTTCTAAGTTCTAGTCTCCCCCATCAGTGGAAACATCCTCTCTGCATCCACTTTGTCAAGCCCCCTCATAATCTTATACGTTTCTATAAGATCACCTCTCATTCTTCTGAATTCCAATGAGTAGAGGCCAAACCTACTCAACTTTTCCTCATAAGTCAACCCCCTCATCCCCAGAATCAACCTAGTGAACCTTCTCTGAACTGCCTCCAAAGCAAGTATATCCTTTTGTAAATATGGAAACCATAACTGCACACAGTATTCCATGTGTGGCCTCACCAATACCTTGTATAGCTGTAGCAAGACTTCCCTGCTTTTATACTCCATCCCCTTTGCAATAAAGGCCAAGATACCAATGGCCTTCCTGATCACTTGCTGTACCTGCATACTATCCTTTTGTGTTTCATGCACAAGTATCCCCAGGTCCTGCTGTACTGCGGCACTTTGCAATCTTTCTTCATTTAAATAATAACTTGCTCTTTGATTTTTTCTGCCAAAGTGCATGACCTCACACTTTCCAACATTATACTCCATCTGCCAAATTTTTGCCCACTCACTTAGCCTGTCTATGTCCTTTTGCAGATGTTTTGTGTCCTCCTCACACATTGCTTTTCCTCCCATCTTTGTATCGTCAGAAAACTTGGCTACGTTACACTCAGTCCCTTCTTCCAAGTCGTTAATGTAGATTGTAAATAGATGCATAGGGATGTATAAAAATATGTTTATATTAAGTTTTATTTATATTTATGATGCACATAAATGTATTTCTTTTCACAACTTTCCATCTTGTTCATTTTTGTCTGCTACCTGGGAAGTGGCTTCGTCACTTGGAGTGAATGGTGGGACATTATCTAACTTCGAACAATGTGGGTTTGGGTGACAGGAATGGCTTGGTCATTGAAGGACTGCTTTGTGTTGTTGTGGGAGGGGAGAAGTTAGTACAGCATCTAGGAGCCATATGGGTGCACTGGCGCAAGTTAAGTAAATCTGGCCATTGTGAGGCCGTCCCGTGGCCTTCCTTTCCATGGAACAGCACATTGTCACCATCGCATGTTGGAGATGGACTCCTCCATTGTCTGTAGAGTCGCACACATCACGGCTCCATATGAGTGACTGTTGTATGCCATGTGGCTGTATGAGATTTAATTCTGTCACCAGGTTGCTGGGAGTCCCCCTCTCTCCATTTCCATCTCCCTCTCCCACCGTCAGCAGATCTGCAACTCCTAAGATCTCCAGTGCTCCCTCCTCTGCTGGAGTCAAATTTGTGATATTGCAGAGCCACCTTCGGTTCTCTGCCTTTCCCTGTTGATGTGGCTCTCTTCTCCTGCAAGGAGGGAAATAAGAGAACTTTGAGTGAAAGTGATGGAATGAGTGTAAGGAATGGATGGGTTACATCTGTAGAGAATGACTATGAGGGAGTGGCGTGGCCATGCTAAATGTCTTCCTTCTGTGATGTTACTTTCCAGTGATTGCATTAGGATGAGGGCGAGTGTCAGGAGTGGTTAGTCAGATGAGGATGTGAGTAGGTGCATAGACAGAGAGGGATGGGTGGACCTGCAAGGTAGGTTGGCGGTGGGAACGTTAGTACAGCATCTGGGAGCCATATAGGTGAACTGGTGCAAGTTATTTAAATCTGTCCATTATGAGGCCAGCCCGGGCATCCCAGGCAACAATGTGCACCGCTGCTGCTCCATCTCCACCTCAGAATCCTCCTCCTCCTCCCCCTCATATGCCACCTCAGAATCCTCCTACTCCTTTGAAGAGGCTGTGCACTCTGAGCCTTGCTCCTCCTGCAGCTCCAATCCTTGCTGCTGCATTATGTTGTGCAGAGCACAGTACACAATCATTCTGGAGACCCTGGCAGGTGTACTGAAGGGCTCCTCCAGATCTGTCAAGGCATCTAAAGTACGTCATCATCATGCCGATTGCTTGCACTATGACACATCTGGTCAACATGTGGCTGTCATTATAATACTCCTTGGCCTTATTGCTTGACCTCCTCAAGGGTGTCATCAGCCATGTCTTCAATGGATAGCCCTTGTCTCCAGGCAGCCAGCCAGTAAGTCAGTTTGGAGGTGAGAAGAGCTGAGGGAGGGTGGACTGGTGCAGCACAAAAGAGACATGACAGGTCCCTGAGAAACAGACACATGCATGATGATCTTTTTATAGTTGCAGACGAGCAGCACGTTGAGGGAGTAGAAGCCCTTGCAGCTCACAAACACTCCTGGGTAATGAGGGGTATCTTGATGGCTACATGTGTGCAGTTGATGACGCCCTGCACCTGTGGAAAGCCAGCCAGAGCCGCAAAGTTGAGCGCCCGCTCAGTAACACTGGCGTCATCAGTGGCAAAGTTTACATAATTGTCTAACTTGTGAAACATGGCATCAGTCACCTCAGTGATGCATTTGTGGGCAGCCGAATGCGAGATCCTGCAAATGTCTGCTGCAGATCTCAGGAAGGAGCCAGAGGTGAAGAAGATGAGGGTGGTGGCGACTTTGACAGCCACTGATAAGGCATGTCCACCAGGTCTTTTCCACCAAGCTACAAATGTGTGTGGCATACTGGCACGATAGCCTGAGCCTCCTAAAGCACTGCTGCTTAGTCATGTTGAGGAAGCTCATCCTCTACCTGTATACTCTGTGTTGGGGCTATCGCCTCCGACATGGTGCAGCCCTGTGCTGATCCCCTATCTCCTGTGGAGCTTCAGGTCAGTGAGGAGAAGGTTGCTGGTGTTATTGCTGCTGGTGTTGTGGCTGCTGCTACTGCTGCTGCTGGGGCTCATATTGGTCTGATTCTGAGGTCCAAGGTGAAACAGCATAAGCAGCACCCATGCTGATCTAATAGATGGCAGTTAAAATGGAGATCAGAGGCACAAACCTTCAATGTTCTAATAGTGACTAGCAATGTGGTAAGAGTGGTTTCCGAGGTTGCAGAAATGAACTGCAAACTCCTGAAAGCTAAATCTCTGCACAAAATGGAGTCAGCCAGAGCCTTTCCCTTAGGCAAGGATGCACGTGTAATTTGGGAGTATTTATGATTTTTTTCCAGCTGTCACTTGATGGAGTCGCACAATGGCCACTGAGCTTCCATCTCCCTCTCACATGTGAGGTTGCCGAGGTGTGTGAATCCTGTGCGCAACAAGTTAAAGCCAAAACCAGAGGTTAAAAAGGCAGTTAAGGCTCTCTTCATAAATAGTTAACTGCCTCAATGTTGTCACCCGCCTCTTTCAAGCGAGTATGTGGCGCACCTCGAACCACGCCCGAGTTAAATGCGGAAGTTGGCGGGATGACAATGGGTCAATTTCTATGCTTTTAACTGCTGACCCGGCCCCAAATCCCCAAACCCACATGCTTGCCAATTGGAAAATTCCAGCCATCCTGTCAGATACACTGGAAAGCACTGGAAATTAGGTACATAATGCAATTATTTAGCAGTAATAGGTGGTGTTGTAAGATGGTGTAAGAACTGGAAGCATCGAACCTCAAGGATTTATTGGACATTGTCTGGACATCGCGTTTAATATTTTTCTCAACGCAGAAAGAAAACTGGAAGCTGTTTGTGGGAGGGGCCCAGGTGCGGCTCCATGTTGAACTTAGAATGATGGGCAGGGAGTCTGGAATGACAATAAGGCAGGAGGAGGGCTAATGGAGTCCATTGTTAGGCAAGGTGACCTCGTCAATCAGTGATTACCTGGATGAGTTACCAGAACAATAGAGAGCCATTAAGTCTAGACTGCCTGGAAGCGAAAACCCATCACTGGACTCAAACACAGGAAGCCTCAAAAACAAGGAACTTTATTGGGTAAAAGCAGAAAACACACCCACAGGAAACCTCGAAACAAACTTTATTCAGCCTGAAAAGGCAAACGAACTTGGGATATGAAAGCATGCCGTGTGTGTCATGTATTTCACCATCTTGCAATGACTATAAGTATGTAACTGTAACTCATGCATACTGTATCTGTACCCTTGTAATGCACACCCTGACCACAGGGAGTGAGCGCCTCACCTGGGCTTCCAGGTATAAAAGGGGAGGTCCCACCCAGGATGAAGACTCTTCAGTCCTGGAAATAAAGTGAAGGTCACAGAGTGACCGTGTCTGATATATCCATGCCTCGTGTGAGTTTGTAACAAGGTGCAGAGACACTACATCTGGCGACGAGAATCGGGAATCACCGAATCACGAGGATGGCCACCGGTGGCACAGAGGAATGCTACTGGATGGGTGAGGACTGGGACGACTTTGTGGAAAGACTCCAGCAGAGCTTTGTCACAAAGGACTGGCTGGAAGAGGCAGCGGCTGACAAGCGGAGGGCGCATCTACTGACCAGCTGTGGTCCACAGACGTATGTGCTGATGAAAGACCTGCTCGCACCCCAAAAGCCAGCAGACAAGTCCTTCGAAGAGCCCAGCCAGCTGATCAGTGAGCATCTCAAGCCAGCAAGTAGCGTACACATGGCCCGGCACTGGTTCTACTCTCACCGGCGTCGGGAGGGTCAAAACATCTCGGACTTTGTGGCGGAACTGCAGTGAGTGGCCAGTCTCTGTAAGTTCTCTGATGCCTGCAGGGGGTAGATGTTTAGGGACTTTTTCACCGAGGGCATTAATCATGCCGGCATTTTCAGGAAGCTCATAAAGACTAAGGATTTGACTTTAGAAGGGGCGGCATTGATAGCTCAGACCTTTATGGCAGGGGAAGAGGAGACCAAGCTAATCTACGCACACAGCCCTGATTTTAAAGTTGCGTTGAACCAGGGAATCAATGTAACCCCACTTTTTAAAAAAGGAGGGAGAGAGAAAACAGGGAATTATAGACCGGTCAGCCTGACCTCAGTAGTGGGTAAAATGATGGAATCAATTATTAAGGATGTCATAGCAGTGCATCTGGAAAATGGTGACATGATAGGTCCAAGTCAGCATGGATTTGTGAAAGGGAAATCATGCTTGACAAATCTTCTGGAATTTTTTGAGGATGTTTCCAGTAAAGTGGACAAAGGAGAACAAGTTGATGTGGTATATTTGGACTTTCAGAAGGCTTTCGACAAGGTCCCACACAAGCGATTAATGTGCAAAGTTAAAGCACATGGGATTGGGGGTAGTGTGCTGACGTGGATTGAGAACTGGTTGTCAGACAGGAAGCAAAGAGTAGGAGTAAACGGGTACTTTTCAGAATGGCAGGCAGTGACTAGTGGAGTGCCGCAAGGTTCTGTGCTGGGGCCCCAGCTGTTTACATTGTACATTAATGATTTAGACGAGGGGATTAAATGCAGTATCTCCAAATTTGCGGATGATACTAAATTGGGTGGCAGTGTGAGCTGCGAGGAGGATGCTATTAGGCTGCAGAGTGACTTGGATAGGTTAGGTGAGTGGGCAAATGCATGGCAGATGAAGTATAATGTGGATAAATGTGAGGTTATCCACTTTGGTGGTAAAAACAGAGAGACAGACTATTATCTGAATGGTGACAGATTAGGAAAAGGGAAGGTGCAACGAGACCTGGGTGTCATGGTACATCAGTCATTGAAGGTTGGCATGCAGGTACAGCAGGCGGTTAAGAAAGCAAATGGCATGTTGGCCTTCATAGCGAGGGGATTTGAATACAGGGGCAGGGAGGTGTTGCTACAGTTGTACAGGGCCTTGGTGAGGCCACACCTGGAGTATTGTGTACAGTTTTGGTCTCCTAACTTGAGGAAGGACATTCTTGCTATTGAGGGAGTGCAGCGAAGGTTGACCAGACTGATTCCCGGGATGGCGGGACTGACCTATCAAGAAAGATTGGATCAATTGGGATTGTATTCACTGGAGTTCAGAAGAATGAGAGGGGACCTCATAGAAACGTTTAAAATTCTGACGGGTTTAGACAGGTTAGATGCAGAAAGAATGTTCCCAATGTTGGGGAAGTCCAGAACCAGGGGTCACAGTCTGAGGATAAGGGGTAAGCCATTTAGGACCGAGATGAGGAGAAACTTCTTCACCCAGAGAGTGGTGAACCTGTGGAATTCTCTACCACAGAAAGTAGTTGAGGCCAATTCACTAAATATATTCAAAAGGGAGTTAGATGAACTCCTTACTACTCGGGGGATCAAGGGTTATGGCGAGAAAGCAGGAAGGGGGTACTGAAGTTTCATGTTCAGCCATGAACTCATTGAATGGCGGTGCAGGCTAGAAGGGCTGAATGGCCTGCTCCTGCACCTATTTTCTATGTTTCTATGTTTCTATGTTATAAAAATGACACAGAACTCCACAGGCAGGCAAGGGCAATTCGACACCAGCCAGGCAGCAACAAGCTCCTGGCAACAGGGACAATGGAAAGGGGATCAGCAATTCACACCATCACGAGGAACAATACATCCTGTGATGGGACAATTAACACTCCCCATCAGAGTGATTAGAAACAGCCAAAAGGGCCATCAGAGAGGAATGCCTGGGAATAGTCCTTTTGTTAACAGCAATCTCAGCTCATGCTGGAGGTGTGGGAGCAGGCACACTGCAAAAATCTGCAGGTTCCAACTTTACACCTGTAGGATTTGTAATGTCAAGGGACACCTGGCCAGGATGTGCAAAAAGGCAGTAGCAAGTCTAGTCTGCGAGACAGACGAACCAGACGAGGAGTCTGAAATGCAGGATGAGGCCTGGGAAACAACCATGGATGCTGAAGTTCAGAGAGTTCATGTGGCTGACGTCCACAGCTCATACACCAAAACGCCACCCATGATGATGAAAGTCTTAATGAATGGCATCCCGGTGCACATGCAGCTAACCAGTCCCTCATGAGTGCCCAACAATTTGAGAGACTATGGCCACACAGAGCTAGCAGGCCCAAATTGGAACGCATTGAGATGCAGCTACGTACGTACACCAAAGAGATCATCCCAGTGCCGGGCAATGCAAACTTGGTGGTAACGCATAATTGATCACTGAACTGGCTGCCACTCTGGATTGTTCCGGGAAATGGCCCTGTGCTCTTGGGGAGGAGTTGGCTGCTGAGATGAATTAGAAATGGGGGGAATGTGCACGCCATTTCATCCGTGGAGCGAAGTTCATGCTTGCAGGTATTGCAAAAATTGAGTCACTCTTTCAACCCAGTGTCGGAATGTTCAAGGACACCAAAGTAGTGATACACATCACTCCGGATGCCAGACCAGTGCACCACAAAGTCAGAGCGGTGCCGTATGTGATGCGTGAAAAAATTGAAAGTGAACTGGACAGGCTGCTCAGAGGGCATAATTTTGGCCTTTGAATTTAGCAACTGGGCAAGTCCCATTGTTCCCGTCCTCAAAGCAGATGGCTCGGTCAGGATTTGTGGCGACTAAAACGCCACCATCAACCGAGTGTTGCTGCAAGACCAATACCCGCTCCCGAGAGCGGAGGACCTTTTTGCCATGCTGGCAGGTGGTAAGCTGTTGATGAAGCTGGACCTCACTTCGGCCTACATGACTCAGGAACTGGCTGAAGAATCCAAGTTTCTGATCACCATCACGACACACAAGGGATTATTTGTTTACAGTAGGTGCCCGTTTGGCATTCGTTCGGCAGCGGCTATCTTTCAGCGAAACATGGAAAGCTTGCTCAAGTCCATCCCTGGAACGATCGTGTTCCAAGACGACATCGTTATAATGGGTCGAGATACTGAGGAACACCTCTGCAACCTGGAGGAGGTGCTACGCCGATTGAAACGGGTAGGCCTGCGGCTGAAAAAGGCCAAGTGCGTGTTTTTGGCCCCAGAGGTCGAGTTCCTGGGCAGGAGGGTTGCCGCAGATGGGATCCGGCCCACTGAATCAAAAATTGAGGCGATTCGCCGGGTGCCTAGGCCCAGTAACACGTTGGAAGTGCGATCATTCCTGGGACTCTTGAACTATTTTGTGAACTTCCTGCCGAACTTAAGCACATTGTTGGAGCCGTTACACATGCTCTTCCGTAAAGGTTATGAATGGTCTTGGGGGGATTGTCAAGAACGGGCTTTCAATAAGGCGAGGAACCTGCTGTGTTGCAACAAACTGTTGACTTTGTATGATCCCTGTAAAAAACTGGTTTTAACATGCAATGCGTCATCCTACGGGGTTGGGTGTGTTTTGCAGCAGGGTAACGATGATGGCCGACTCCAACCAATGGCTTACGCCTCCAGGTCGCTCTCCCAGGCAGAGCGTGGATACAGCATGGTCGAGAAGGAGGCACTCGCGTGTGTGTACGGTGTGAAAAAGATGCACCAGTACCTTTTCGGTAGACGGTTCGAGCTAGAGACGGACCACAAGCCGTTAACATCCCTGTTGTCAGACAGCAAGGCTGTCAACGCTAATGCGATAGCTCGCATACAGCGATGGGCCCTCATGCTTGCTGCATATGACTACACCATACGGCACCGGCCAGGCACCGAAAATTGCACTGACGCGCTCAGCAGACTCCCACTGGCCACCACCGAGGGGGCATTGGAGCAGAGCGCTGAGATGGTCATGGCCGTTGAGGCTTTTGACACTGCGGACTCCCCCATCACAGCCCGCAAGATCAAACTCTGGACCAACAGGAACCCCCTCCTATCCATGATAAAGAAATGTGTCCTGACTGGGGACTGGGCGTCCGCACACAGGGCGTGCCCCGTGGAAGTCAGGCCATTTCAGAGACAGATGGATGAACTCTCCGTCCAAGCCGACTGCCTGTTATGGGGCAGCCGGGTAGTCATGCCCCAGAAAGGAAGGGAAACATTCATCAGGGAACTCCACAGCGAGCACCCTGGCATCGTGTTAATGAAAGCCATTGCCCGGTCACATGTGCGGTGGCCGAGAATTGACTCAGACCTGGAACACTGGGTTTGCAGATGCACGACGTGTGCCCAGCTGGGCGATGCCCCCAGGGAGGCCCCACTCAGTCTGTTGCCCTGGCCTACCAGGCCATGGTCACGTATTCACGTGGACTATGTGGGCCCATTCATGGGAAAAATGTTTGTGATCGTTGTCGATGCATACTCGAAGTGGATCGAGTGCATCATATTGAACTCGTGCACGACATCCATCAGTGTGGAGAGTCTGCGTACGGTTTTCGTGACCCACGGCTTGCCGGACATACTGGTCAGCGATAATGGTCCGTGTTTTACCAGCCATAAAATCCAGGAGTTTATGTCAGGCAATGGGATCAAGCACGTTCGGACAGCGCCGTTCAAGCCGGCCCCCAATGGCCAGGCGGAATGGGCAGTCCAAGTCATAAAGCAGGGCATGCTACGCATCCAAGGACCTTCCCTTCAGTACCGCCTATCGCGCCTCCTGCTGGCCTACAGGTCCTGGCTGCACTCGCTCACGGGAGTCCCGCCAGCGGAACTCCTCATGACACAGCTGTCACTCATTTATCCAGCCCTGGCAGACATTGTTGAGGGCAAGCGCCAGTCCCAAACTGAGCTCCATGATCGAGGCTCAAGGGGGAGGTGTATAGAAATAGATGACTCGGTATTTGTTCTTAACCATGCTTTGGGATCCAAATGGCTTGAGGGCACTATAATCGGCAAAGAAGGAAACAGGGTCATGGTGGTCAGACTAAACAATGGGCAGATATGCCGCAAACACTTGGACCAAGTAAAGACAAGGTTCAATGCAGACACGGAGGAACCGGAAGAAGAGCATGATGAGATAACACCCACACCATTGCCAGCGCACGAGCAACAAAGACAGCCCTCAGCATGCACAGTCTCTGCAGCCAGCCCGGACAGGCCGGAATCACCTCAAGTGCTGAGGCTCAGCCACCAGAGCCACAACTGCGGCGCTCCACGAGAGTGCGCTGACCACCCGATAGACTTAACCTCTGAAACTAAAAGACCGAAGGGGGGAGGTGATGTCATGTATTTCACCATCTTGCAATGACTATAAGTATGTAACTGTAACTCATGCATACTGTACCTGTACCCTTGTAATACACACCCTGATCACAGGGAGTGAGCTCCTCACCTGGGCTTCCAGGTATAAAAGGGGAGGTCCCATCCAGGATCAAGACTCTTCAGTTCTGGAAATAAAGTGAAGGTCACAGAGTGACCATGTCTGATATATCCATGCCTCGTGTGAGTTTGTAACAAGGTGCAGAGACACTACAATGTGGACACAGCTCTCTTGCCTCGCTGCTTCGCCCCTACAAGAATCCAACTCTCCGTGTTGTGACGGCGAGAAGAAACCAGAAGAGACACCTTTTCATTGGAAGCAGCAGAGTGCAAGCCAGTGAAATCGGTGAGCATTTCTGCACACACGGTGTGAGGGGGTATCGTGCGTTCTCTCAACCAAATTCTTAGGGATTTACAGGGGAGGTGTTTTAGACATTGGGGTACTTCATGTTAGGGGCCTGTTAGACAGGCCACATTGTGTATTGTACTGCATTTGTTTATTTTACACACCAGGGTGTGTGTGGTTTTACTGGGTGCAGGTGTATATTTAGCTTTAATAAAGCATTGCCGGTTGAGACCGAGGTATTTGTCCATGACTGATTCATCTGTTCAGTACAGTAATCACTCCCAGGTCTAGAACTAGTGTAACGTGGGGCTGCGTCAAAAACACCTCAGAGAAACCACTTAGAGAATTGGTGACCGCAGGAAGTCCTGGGTGTGCTGAACAGAGAGTTATGGAAGATATTAAGGCCAAGAGATCAGCAATAGGATTTCTTCATATATCTTTGGGAAAGTTAACGTAACACAACAGTGGGTACTAGACCTTTTGTGGGCTGAGAGTCCGGAGAACAAAGCTGCTGAGTGGACGGGGAGTAAGGGGCATAGAAGGCAAAAGAAAAGGCCATCTGGCTCCTGCATCTGCAGAAGTAAGTCCAACTGCTTAGGGAGCAGGTTTGTAGACTTAAGGCAGAGCTCAAGGAGTCCGAGGAGCAGTCAGCCACAAGGGCCGTGGTAGGAACGAGGCTTTTAGATGAGTTGAGCAAAGAAAAGCAGGAGAGGCACACTCAGGAGGAAACCTCCCCGTAACAAAAGGGAGTACCTGCAGTGTCAGGTAACAGAGGCCAAGCTCAAGGAGCAGGTCGCACGGGAGGAGACTGCTCGTTTAGCAGGAAAATTAAACGGGCTGGAGGAGCAACTGAAGGATATTAAGACAGCGTATAGGATAGCCACCAATAAGGGTTTTGAGAGTAGAAATTACGGGCCCTGCCAAGAGGAAATCCAAAGCTTGACACAAGCTCTTGCCAAAGCCAAAGGTATGGTTTGCCTGATGGCCCCGGGGGAAGCTCGGGTGGACTGGGAAGAGGAAGGAGAAGATAGCGAGGATTGGGAGCAGGGTAAGGACATCTGACCACCGCTTGAAGCGCCAACGGGATCCATACATCCCATACGGCAGCAAAAATATGGTGCGCCCATAGCCATGGTCAGGGGCTGCTGGAAAGCGATTTTGTGGTCCCATACACAACTCCACAGCTGCAAAATATGATTTCAGGGGTGCCCAAGCTTACCAATGAAGGAGACCCACTGGTCCACTTCACGGAGATGGAACAGTTGGGAGGAATTAATGGGTGTAACGAAGCAGAGCTGCTATTACTTTCCCTAGAGGGGAAGATGTATCTGCCGAAAGCAAGAGGGGGCAGGGAACCATAGAGGGCTTAAAGGAGGAAATCCTCAGAGCCATTGCTTACACCCAAGGTACTCCATTCTCCAGGGTAAAGAGGATGCTGCAACTGGCTGGGGAGGAACCTCAGGCTTTTGCAGACTGGCTCTGGCTGGTCTATAATAAAGCCTGTAATGGAGTGCTGGACCGAACGCAGTTGCAGGGGGAGCCAAGGAACCATTGGCTCAGGACCCTAGTGTCAGAGTTTGCCCCGGATTAGGGTAAAGTCCGAGAACTGGTTTGACCCTGAGAATCTCCAGAACATGGAGGCCAATGTGCTCCATCACATGAGTATAGCATTTAAGGCCGGCGTGGAGAAGGAGGTCAAACCAGTTAAAGGGAAGGTTCACGAGTTAAAGGCTAGTGAGGTAGTAAAAGGGAATGGCACCAGGAAGGAGGTAGCTCAGAGAGGGCTAGGACGTGTTTTGGGTGTGGGAAGACGGGACACTGAAGGAGAGGCTGCCCGGCCCCAAGGAGGGGGCAGGGCAAAGGAGATTCTCCAGTGCCTAAGGCAAAACCTGTCAAGGCGAAGGGACCAATCACGGAACAATTTGATGTTCTGGTGGCTGCCCTTCAGATAGCTTTTGTGCCAGAGCAGGGAAGGGTAGACATTGCTGTGAGCAGGGAAATCCCGACCGCTCCAGTAATCCACTCTGAGTAGCACGCACCCAGCCTGAGTACCAGTGTTCGCTCACGTACAATGAGTGGAGTAGACCATGCGTGAGGATGGGGGTGGAGAAGGTAGTGGGGAAATATTTGTTGGACACCAGGGCTTCCAGCACGGTGATTCACGCAAATAATCCAACTACCTCACCTTTGTCTAGCAAGGTTCTACACAGTCTGGTGGGGTTCACAGGGAACGAGCAGGCGGGGTCAATCTCCAGGCCACTAGCCATCGATTTAGGATCACTCCACGCAAAATGGAAGTGTGTCCTGCTGAAATGGGAGCAGCTGGGGTCAGGAGTCCTCGGGGCTGACTTTATATTAGCCCACAGAATAAAGTAAAGGCCCATTCCAAGACAGAGCCCAGAGGGGAAGGCAACCAAAAGGCCGATGAGTTAGCCAAAGAGGGAGTCAAAACAGGAGAGTTTTGGGACCTATACAGGTCCAGCCCAGTAGCAGCAATCCGGAACAAAGGGGGGACACAAGGGAGTGTAGGGATAGCATTGGTCCCGGACTTGAGGAAAGTCCAGGCACAGGATTCTGTCCTCAAGATTGTCCTGGAGCAGCTGACTAGGGGAGAAAAGGTAGAAAGCCCGTTCGGGGTAGCAGGCATTACTTTAAAGGAGGGAATGCTTTTCAGGGGAGATCAGTGGGTGGTCCCAGAACAGCACCAAAGAGAATTCCTCCAGATAGCCCACGGGGGCCCAGGAGCGGGACACCCAGGGCTGGAGCCTACCTGGCAGAGGGTAGAACAGGCAGGGTGGTGGCCGCAACTGGTGGAGGATGTCCGTGATTTTTGCGCAGATTGTCTGGAGTGCGCAGCGAACAACCCCGATCCCCAGAAAAGAAAGGTTCCCATGGGACACACCAGAAGGGTAGAGGGACTATGGCAGTCGGTACAGGTCGATTACATCGGGCCATTGCTCACCGCAAAGGGGGGGCGTTACAAGTACTGTTTGGTCCTAATGGACGTTTTATCGAAGTGGGTTGAAGCCTTCCCTTGCCGATCAGCCACAGCATTGGCGGCGCCAAGGATCTTGGTGAGGGAAGTGTTCTCTGGGTAGGGACTGCTGCAGATCGTGGAGTCCGACCAGGGGAGCCACTTCACGGGCAAGTCATGCAGGCTACCTTGAAAATGCTAGGGATAGAAGGGAAATGGCATGTGGCTCACAACCCCCAGTCGTCGGGAGTTGTGGAGCGATTTAATTGGACCGTCAAAGAAAGGCTGCGTAAAGAAACAGTCCCCGAAAAAGTGGGTTGAGGTCCTGCCGTTTGTCCTGACGGGGGTCCGAGCCAGCCTCTCCAGAAGCACAGGGTATTCCCCGCATGAGCTCATGACTGGTAGGGTCATGTACACACCCAGCCATGTTCTGACGCCGGTTCTCACAGCGGGGCAGGTGAGAGAGGTAAACCGGGACAAATTTGTTAAGAATCTGTTCGAGCACTTGAAACAGATTCACTGGCAGGTTGCCAGCAACATAGGGAAGCAGCACCGGCACAATTGGTTGCTGCTCGAGCCCCGGAGAACCCTCGAGTGGAAGGTAAGGGATCAGGTCATGGGCAATTACGCTCGGGTGGGCACATTAGAGCCTTTGTACATTCGACCCTACAGCATCGTAGATAAGGCCAGTCCCATGGTGTCATGTATCCTACTGTCATTGTAAACCATGTATAAACTGACCTAAGTTGTACACCATGAGAACACTGACCACTAGGTGGTGAACTTGTGGGAGACACTCCTAACCTGAACTTTCAGGTATAAAAGGGGAAGCTCCACCCACCTTCATCACTTCAGTGCTGGCTAACAAAGGACTGGTCACAGAATGTCCTTCTCTCTAGTATGGACCTCGTGTGCATTTGTATTGTATAGTAAGGACATATCATTGGCGAAGAGAAACTGGGATTTAAACCACGCGAGCATGGCCACTAGCAGCACAGATGAGAGGTTCTGTGTTGGTGATGATTGGGACGATTTTATTGAGAGACTACAGCAAAGTTTCGTCACTAAGGAATGGCTGGGACAGGAATCGGCCGACAAACACAGGGCTCATCTCCTGACGGTTTGTGGATCCAGGACATACTCCCTGATGAAAGACCTTCTAGCGCCGGAGAAGCTGGCGGACAAGACTTTTGAAGAGCTCGATAAGTTGATCGGAGAACACTTTAAACCGGCGAGCAGCATGCACATGGCGAGACACCGGTTTTACATGCACCGGCGGCGAGAAGGGCAAAGCGTTCCAGACTTTATGGCAGACCTCCGGCGACTGGCGAGCCTATGTAAGTTCCCAGATGCATGCAGAGCGGAAATGCTGCAAGACTTTTTTTATTGAGGGCATCGGGCATGCTGGGGTTTTCAGGAAACTGATTGAGACCGAAGAATTGACCCTGGAAATGACGGCGATGATGGCCCAGACATTTATCTCAGGGGAGGAAGAGACCAGAATGATGTTGGACAAAAATCTTGGTTTAAATGCAGCAAATGGACAGCGAGTCAACATTGTTAACGCGGCACACAGTTCTCCAGGCAGATAGAGGCAATCAGACATGCCCGAGCATGTAGTCGAACCCAAAGGAGGAATTCAACAGAGACAATGGCTAGCTGAACGATGATTTATGCCATCGCAAGGGACAATGCGGCCAGTAATGGGGCCATCAACATCTGTCAATGGTGCGTTTAAGGACAGTTACAGAGACAGTCAGAGATGATCGCCTGGTAATGGACCTTTTGTTTTCAACAATGGCTCATGTTGGAGGTGTGGAGGCAAACACACAGCCAGAGCTTGCAGGTATCAGCAATATACCTGCAGAAATTGCAACATCAGCGGTCACTTGGTGCGTATGTGCAGGAAGCCTGCAGCCAGGTTGATGTACGAGCAGGACAGGCCCGATGTAACCCCATGAGGCCAAATGGACACTGGGGGAAATCGCTGGAAGCTGAAGTTCAGCGAGTTCATGTGGAGCACGTATATAATTCATACACCAGGACGCCACCGATAATGATGAAAGTGCTCCTCAATGGCATCCCAATAGCAATGGAGTTAGACACAGGGGCCAGCCAGTCCCTGATGAGCAGCAAACAGTTCGACAAGTTGTGGGTGTCCAAGGACAGGAGGCCAAAATTATTGCCGATTGACACACTGCTACGGACATATACAAAGGAGATCATTCCAGTGCTAGGCAGCGCCACGGTAGTCATGACCCACAAAGATTTGGAGAACAGATTGCCACTCTGGATTGTCCCTGGGGACGGTCCCGCACTGCTGGGGAGGAGTTGGCTTGCTGTCATGAACTGGAAATGGGACGATGTCAATGCAATTTCCTCTATGCAGCGAATATCATGCTCACAGATCCTGGACAAATTTGACTCACTATTTCAACCCGGCATTGGCACTTTCATGGGGACCAAGGTAGTGATTCACAAAATTCCGGACGCCAGGCCAGTACACCACAAGGCCAGAGTGGTGCCGTACGTGATGCGGGAAAAGATAGAAGGCGAGTTGGACCGCCTGCTGAGGGAAGGCATCATCTCGCCAGTCAAATTCAGTAACTGGGCGAGCCCGATTGTGTCGGTGCTCAAGGTGGATGGGTCGGTCAGGATATGTGGTGATTACAAGGCCACCATCAATCGGGTGTCACTCCAAGACCAGTACCTGCTACCGAGAGCGGAGGACCTCTTTGCGACGCTATCCGGTGGCAAACCTTTTTCAAAATTGGACCTGACCTCTGCTTACATGACCCAGGAGCTGGCGAGTGAGTCGAAGAAGCTGACCACCATCACGACACACAAGGGGTTGTTTGAGTACAGCAAATGTCCCTTTGGGATTCGCTTGGCTGCCGCGATCTTTCAACGAAACATGGAAAGTCTCCTCAAGTCGATTCCAAAGACGGTGGTTTTTCAAGACGACATCCTCATCACGGGTTACGATACTGAAGAACACCTCCACAACCTGGAGGAGGTGCTACGCAGACTGGACCGGGTAGGTCTGCGACTGAAAAAGGCGAAGTGTGTCTTCCTAGCTCCAGAGGTAGAATTCCTGGGGATGAGGGTAGCAGCAGACGGGATCAGCCCTACTGCGTGTAAAACGAAAGCGATCCAGAGAGCACCCAGACCCCGTAACATGACTGAGCGGTGTTCATTCCTGGGGCTCCTGAACTATTTTGGTAATTTTCTTCCCAAATTGAGCACGCTGTGAGAGCCGCTACATGCGCTCCCAGTCGAAGGTCGCGAATGGGTCTGGGGGGGACAGCCAGGAAAGGGCTTTTGACACAGCATGCAATTTGTTATGCTCCAACAATCTGTTAACGCTATATGACCCATGTAAGAAACTTGTTTTAACGTGCAATGTGTTATCCTGTGGGGTCAGGTGTGTGTTGCAGCATGTTAATGCCAAGGGTCAGTTACAGCCGGTAGCTTATGCCTCCAGAAGTCTGTCCCAGGCAGAAAGGGGCTATGGGATGGTAGAAAAGGAAGCGCTTGCATGTGCATATGCAGTAAAAAAAATACGGCAGTACCTGTTTGGCAGGAAATTTGAGCTGGAGACAGATCACAAATTCCTAACGTCCCTTTTGGCCGACAATAAGGCCATAAATTCAAATGCGTCGGCCCGCATACAGAGGTGGGCACTCACGTTAGCCGCCTATGACTATACAATTCGGCACAGACTGGGCACTGAAAACTGTGCCGATGCACTCAGCAGGCTCCCACTAGCCACCACCGAGGGGGCAACCGAGCATGCTGCTGAGATGCTCATGGCTGTTGAAGTTTTCGAAAGTGAAGGCTCACCCGTGACAGCCCGTCAGCTCAAAGTCTGGACAAATAGAGGCCCGCTACTGTCTTTAGTCAAGAAATGTGTCCTGAATGGGGACTGGGGAGCCACGTACGGGGCATGCCCTGAGTAATTTAAACCACTTCACAGGCGCAACGATGAACTCTCGATTCAGGCCGATTGCCTACTATGGGGAAACCGAGAAGTCATGCCCCAGATGGGCAGAGAGGCATTCATCCGAGAACTCCACAATGAGCACCCGGGCATTGTCATGATGAAGGCAATTGCCAGGTCACATGTTTGGTGGCCAGGGAACTTTGTGAGGAAAGATATGTACCGACAGATCACGGGGTCAAAGGAGGGAGTGGAAGTGTGCTGGGAGAAGTGGTGGAAGGAGGAACAGGAAACTTATGCGTGTATGTCGGGGTCAGAGCAGATCTGCCCAGTAGGTATGTTGATTGCCTTTTCGAGGCAATGGCAGGATGCCGGGACTGGGATCAGATGGGATCGGAGTATGGACTCCTGCAATATCCCAGACCCTCCCAATACAATAAGTGCCACTGAACTTGTAGCGCACAAGAGGAACCCCTGTCCACAGCCCCACCGGTACAGACGATGGAAGTTAGGTGACCAACCACCACACCAGGCCCAGGGAATGGTTTCGTTTTAGTTCCGACTGGAAAGGTTTTATTTCAGGGGGTGCATTACGCGGTCGCGTCAGTCATTTTAAACCTAACTGGGGTACACCTGCCCGAGTGGTGTCCAAGAGAAACTGAGCAGCTGTATGAGGCGCTCATTAAAGAAACGTTCTGCCAGTTCTTTGAACTCAGTTACGGGGATGTGAGTCGGGAAAGATTGTACGATATGGGAGTGAGGGATAATGTTGCTCCGGGGAGGCAAGGGGTGCTCAATGATGTCACTGCGACGTTTAGCGCGGGTACATCTCTCGTCAATAGTATGGACGATGTACAGCTGCAGATGCAGATCAGTGGTTTAAAGGACCAGCTGTGGAAAATCCTGGGCGAAGGGAACGCGGTGGTAGGGTCGGAGTTAGAGGAGGACCAGACAATGACCTTCCATTTAAAGGAGGTTATCGCAGAGCTGGAAACACGCACAAAGACTGTAAATGCATTAATACGGGAGGAAAGGAATGCCTCGGTGTAGGCAGCACGAAACGAAGTGTGCGTGTTGTGCGGTGCTTGGTTGCTGAGCGAGGGACGCAGTAATTTAGAGGACCTCCAACAAGGTCACGTCCCGTCATATATCAACAACCGGCACCTCGGAGCGCTCAGCCCGTATAGTAATTCGATGAACCCATGTCAGTTCCGTCTAGCCTCCGAAGCCTACCCAGTCCCAGTGGATTGCGGTCGGTTCAGCCACACAATCGTGGGGCTAGTGTTGCGTATGCCGGTAATGGGTGGGACATCACAATCAGCGCCGGTATACAGGGTGAGGAACATTGGGGTCATATGGGAAAGGATGCTTGTGCGGTATCATGCGGTCCCACTATTTGTTATAAAGTGGGAACACACCATGACCGGCACTGACCTCAAGGGGTGCCAGAGCAGGGGTGCACACATCATATTGTGTCCCCGGCATTTGAATGCGTTCGATCATCCAGAGTGCGGGTTTGAATCTAAGAGTCGAGAGCTCATCAATTGCAGCATGGAGGTGAGGACCCAGAGCCACGTTCCACCTCAGGTAGCATATGTGGGCAACGGGACATACTGTGTAACCACGAGTGTGGACCAGTATTGAGTGCACAGGGACACTTGGTGTCCGGTCACCGACAGCACTTTCTGCTTCAAACCCCACGCCGAAGTTCAAGTGGCACAGGAATGTATTATTCCAATCCCAGAACCATCCACAGTGCACATTACGGTAATTGACACGATCCAGAACCTGCAACAGTACATTACCCAATTCGGGTATCAGATTCCTTTTCTGCCAGAATACCTAACAACATTATTAAAGGCCGTTGAGCTATCCTAAAAACATTATTTCACACTGGAACAGATAAACCGGGACACAGGGGAAAGAATTAAAGGGATAAATTCCCCGCCCTGGTGGGACCTTGGTATAAGTGTGGAGGTTCCTCCGTGGATCCGGATATGCTCAATTGCTCTCATCATTGTACAGCTTTTGATTGTGATATACCTGTTGTGTATTTCTTGTAAAAAGAGAAGTCAGGCGCTCCGGAGTCAAAGGGAGGCCAGAGTTAACGAACCTTGAATGTAACTTTCTGTCATCATCATCATAGGCGGTCCCTCGAACGAGGATGCCTTGCTTCCATGGGTTCGCAGATGTTTCAATGAAGGACCCGATGTTCCAGTCCTGACCACCAATTAAGGGGGTGGAAGGTGCCTGTGTGTGGATTTTTTTTAACGTGTCTTTATCCAGTGGCAAGGATTAACCAGGACGACTGGAGACCTGCTCTGCTGCACGGACCTAGTGCACACACATATCGCAGTGTGGGCTGACCCATGCTGCCCTGGGCCCTCGGCTCTTTTGGGCCCCGAACTTTCTGTATCTACATGGTAACAGTGCGATACACGGTTGTATTTCGGAGACGTATATTCGGGTGTTTTAAAAGTAAAAAGGGATAGGATTGGTTGGACGTTGATATGTTCCAGAAGACTCTTGAACTATCATGGGGGGACTGTAAGGAATCATCGAACCCCCAAGGATTTATTGGACATTGTCTGGTCATATTTTTCTCACCGCAGAAAGAGAAGCTGTTTGTGGGAGGGGCCCAGGTGCGGCTCCATGTTGGACTTGGAATGATGAGCAGGGAGTCTGGAATGGCAATAAGGCAGGAGGTGGGTTAATGGAGTCCATTGTTAGGCAAGGTGACCTCATCAATCAGCGATCGGATCAATTATCTGGATGAGCTACCAGAACAATAGAGAGCCATTAAACCCAGACTGCCTGGAAGTGAAAACCCATCACTGGACACAAACACAGGAAGCCTCGAAAACAAGGAACTTTATTGGGTAAAAGCAGAAGACACACCCACAGGAAGCCTCGAAACAAACTTTATTCAGCCTGAAAAGGCAAACGCATTTGGGATATAAAAGCATGCCATGTGGATACAGCATTCTCTCTTGCCTTGCTGCTTCGCCCCTACAAGAATCCAACCCTCCGTATTGTGATGGAGAGAAGCAACCAGAAGAGACGCCTTTTCATCGGAAGAAGCAGCGAGTAAGCCAGTGAAATCGGTGAGAATTTCTGCACACACATCTTTTAAGATCACAGCCACGGTGTGAGGGGGTATCGTGCGTTCTCCCAACCAAATTCTTAAGGGTTTACAGGGGAGAAGTTTTAAACATTGGGGTACTTCACATTAAGGGCCTGTTAGACAGGTCACACTGTGTATTGTACTGCATTTTGTTTATTTTACACACCAGGGTGTGTGTGGTTTTACTGGGTGCAGGTGTGTGTTTAGCTTTAATAAAGCATTGCCGGTTGAGACCGAGGTATTTGTCAGTGACTCATTCATCTGTTCAGTACAGTAATCACTCCCAGGTCTAGAACTAGTATAACATGGGGGTGCGTCGAAAACACCTAAGAGAAACCACTTACAATGGGCATCTTGACGACTGTGTTGTCTGCCCTATATTAGATTTAATATATGTTGACTTGCCAAATGTTTTGCATGAAGCAATGGAAAGAGCTTAAAGAGCTGAGTACATATTTTTTTCAAACAGCTGCCCCAGAATTTATTTTCAATGCTTTTTTCTTCATGCTTTAAAGTATTATTGGCATGCAGGTGAAAAACCTTCAGTTGAAGTTTCCCTCTGTTCCAAAATTGCAACTGTTCAAAAAGTTCAATTCCACCGTGTTATTCTTCAAAAGCAGTTCTTAATAGCTTGTCAGCAGATGCTTTACCATTGTAAAAACAAGCAAAAACAGACAATTGTGCCATACAAATCATATTGCATGCATGATTTACTGTGATAGCAAAGTACTGTGCACCTTTCATACTCAGGAGCATTTGTTGAAAAACATCATCAAATAAACTTCTAAGCAGCAAATACATGTTGAATCAGACAATTGAATGTCTCCGTCCTCTTATCAGATCTTGTCGTTGCTATTTCCAACATGCATTCCTTGATCCCAGCATTCAGCATCTTGTACAGCTGCTTCCATTACTGTTTCCCAGTTGGTCATTGTGTTACTCAAAATATTGCTGGAATACTCATGCAAATTTCAATGCTTCAAGTTTTCCTTTTGTGATTTCAGAACCAGGAGATTATTTGACTCATAAGGTGTTTGATATTTGCACTCTTCACCATTGCAATCATTACAAGACAAATCAAGCACATTCTGATTTAGTGTAAGGTTTTTCTGGAAGAATAAAGAGAACAAAGAGATAATCATTCACCCATTTATCCTCAACTGTTCTCTCTTCAGAATCCACTATTCTTCACTTTTTATTTCCATTGCCATATTTAAACTGACATTTTATTCTTACTACTTACTGGCAGGCCACGCTGGGATCATCTTACTTGCTAGGGACCATAGGCTCTACATGCCACTGGAAACAGGTACTGACGGGCATACAGTGGAAAGGTTTTTGATATTACCACCCCTTTCTCTTATAACAGCAGACTTCCACTGGAAACATTTTAACCAATTTTAAATTTGCTTGACTTTATTTTAACTCGCTCTGCTCCAGCTTCACCTTGGTAACACTAAAAGAAAAACTAGACTGAAACTTATGCTCCTTTGTGGGGCGGAAGTCAAGAGTTTTGGGAGTGGCGGGGTTGGATATTGGACAGGGTTAGAATCTGTCTCTGCTGGATTACTGCCCCTTGACAACTGCCATGTTAAATCTTCCACCTGCTTCCCTCAAATCACACATTAGTTTAAGGGCATGTCTGAGGGGGTTGAAATTTTCCAGGCTCCCCAGACATCTAGGCAAATACACCAGCACTTTGAGTAAGTGGTACAGGCCATTTTGAACCACTCGTGGATTAAGAATAATTTAAATGGCAATTATTCTCAGAGGCACACTATTGGACTGCTTTTTTGTTCCTTTTCATCTCATTACTTTAAATGCCAGATTACACACACATTCAGTTGTAGCCATTCAGGATCAGGTCTTTATTGAAACATAATTGCCCTAAATTTGCGGCCCTTATGGGCACGTACAAAGTGTGCATGCGCCTGTAGGGGCCCCTGCAAGTTTCGGGTTTAGGCATGCGATCTGTCAATTGACAGATCACCACCTCCGAAAGTAAAGGGTCTCCGCGGGCGGAGAGTGAACCGCTGCCCAGAAAATGCCCTTGAAATTCTTATGACTGACTGCTTTTATCAGTGTAAGACATTTAAAGGACAGAAAGACAATTTTTTCAATCATTTAAACAGCTGAAATAAGGTAAGTTTATTTTAGACCCCTTAAAATTTGTAAAAGTATGTTTCAAAAAATGTAATTTTTGTTTTAAATAATTAATTGAATTCCATTTTAAATATGAGATGTTTTTGTTTACATTTATTTTAACTGTTTGTGTGTTTTTGGGGGTATTCCCGTTGTTACTTATGGTGATTAATCACCACAAGTATGAATGGGAATACCCTTACTTGGATTGGTTGGACCAGCCCACATGTTCCCAGGGACCCTTACGTCCCTGGAATACGTGGGCCTCTAAACAGGTCTTCACGTAGAGGTCCAGGACTACAAGTCTCCGAAACTCCTGGACCAGTAGGTAGATTTGTAGAAATTTTTCAGGTCGGAGGCATCCACCCACGGGAAGCCTCCAACCGCAATTTCTGGGCCTATACTTCACAAATCCAGTATGAGAGCTTTATCATACTATCCAAAACCAGTATGAGCTGTTGAGACATCATACTATCTAAAAATCAGTAGGAGATGTTATACAGCGGTTCAGTCACATGTCTTATCCATTTTTACATTTGATCACTACATTCCATGCAAATCACCAATAAATCATAGTACATAAAAGATACAGACAAATGACAACAGAATAACAACATAAACCCGACAAACATGCAATTAATGCTTCTCAATCTCCTCTATTATTTTATTATCATGGTTATATAGTCCTACCGATCATTTTATGACTATGACCACAAGTGATGTGATTGCCCTCATAAAACCTTTCCATTCTCATAAACACAAATGACCTAGCTAACATGTTCCAGACCATCACAGGCTTGGAGTGAGCAACTTTCACACATTCCACCATCCACTTTTTCTGCGGAAATATCCTTGCGTTGGGCCTCCTTACACAATTCATCCCAGGTTCAGAAGAAAGCTGTTTTAATTCATTGTGTATTGGTCCCACAGACAGCCCAGAAAGAACATTGAGGTACTCAGTTAGTATAATCCTTTGCTCCCACACTCATCAGCAAGGAAGCAAATAAAAAGCAAGTTTGGGAAGTTTGGGCCCCGAAATTTACGGGAAGGCCTAAACAGCTGAAGAACCCAGCAAGGCTGGGGACGCGGAGGTCCTGCTGAACATCATTAACATTTTATAGCTCTGTTTCCTGCATGGCAGCTGGCCAATTGGATAGCTTGGCCAGAGGGAGGGAGAGAGCACCAGTGGCAGGAGGTAGAAGAGGCCTGGCAATCAGAATTGGAAAGCAAACTCATGATCCCTGAGGGGGGAGAGAGACTGCGATCGGGAGGGAGGAGAGAGTCCACGATTGGGAGGGGGGGAGTTAGCTCGTGACCGAGAAGGCCGGGGGAAGTTGGCAATCGTCAGGGCTGGAATGGTGAGGCTGGCGATTGGGGCTGGGGGAGGCCAAAGGCTTCCTTGAGGGACCAAAGGGAGCACTTCTGCACCTCCCGGCCCACATGGAATGCTGATTCAGGCACTTTGTGGAGCCAGCAGCCCTCTCCTCCCTTTCACTACCAAGGTTCCTGACCCCTGGGAAACCCGAGCATGCAACAGTCAATTTTAAATCCGGCTCCCAATTGCAGTGCATGAGCCAGATTGAAATATGTTAATTAAGTGTCCCACCTCTCCACAATTGGACAATCGGACTACTTGATATCTGTCACTAAAAATAAGGGGCCCGAACCTGGTGGCCTTACCGCCCACTGCCGCCGGGGTTTTTTGGGCGGTGTCCTTCGGTGACAGTTTCCTCTAGGCCTCCCGTCGGCGGGAGGAGAGGACCACTGGGAACCGCCCGCTGAAGGCCGCTCACGCACAAGGCACGTAAATGGCCTCCTGCCCGCCGAGCTGCCATTTTGGAGCGTGGGGGGAATTGGCGGCAGCAGGGGAACGGACCGCTGTGTGAATGCAGGTTTAACCCCAATGCTAAGTAAGCAGACTGGCAAAAAAATGTTAGTGAACTTCTTTTATTTTTTTTCCAGCAATTTATGTGGATGGGATCCTCTGCAGGTGTTCCAGTGGGGTTTTTTTTGTGTGTAAATTTTAATTTTTAGCTGTTCCCCCCTCCCTGGGCTCGACTCAATCCTTGGCGGCACTTTGGTGAGGATCGCATTTGCCGTCGAGATTGGGAGCTCCCGCCTCTGCCGCCTAGATTCACGCTGTAAGTCATTTTTTTGCCGCCGGGCAATATTGGCATATCTTTTAGAGGAATCTTCCTGGCAAAGTACCGCCAGGTCTCAGCAGTCCTTTGGATGGCAGTTGGGCGGGCCTTAGATTTCATCAAGTTCGGGCCCAAGGCTTCCAGTTGGCAAACAGTAACTAGTGGGGTGCCACAGGGATCGGTGCTGGGGCCTCAACTATTTACAATCTATATTAATGACTTGGATGAAGGGACCGAGTATAATGTAGCCAAGTTTGCTGATGTTACAAAGATGGGTGGGAAAACAAGTTGTGAGGAGGATACAAAGAACCTGCAATAGGATCTAGACAGGCTAAGTGAGTGGGCAAACATTTGGCAGATGGAGTATAATGTGGGAAAGTGTGAGGTTATCTACTTTGTCAGGAAAAATAAAATAGCAAATTATTATTTAAATGGAGAGATATTACAAAATACTACAGTATAGAAAGACCTGGGGGTCCTTCTGCATGAAACACGAAAAGTTAGTATGCAGGTACAGCAATAATCAGGAAGGCAAATGGAATGGTGGCCTTTATTGCAAAGGGGATGGAGTATAAAAGCAGGGATGTCCTGCTACAACTGTAGAGGGTATTGGTGAGACCCCACCTAGAGTACTGCATACAGTTGTCTCCTTATTTAAGGAGGGAAATGCTTGCATTGGTGGCTGTTCAGAGAAGGTTCACTAGGTTGATTCTTGAGATGAAGGGGTTGACTTATGAAGAAAGGTTCAGCAGGTTGGGCCTATACTCATTGGAGTTTAGAAGAATGAGAGGTGACCATATTGAAACATATAAGATACTGAGGGGGCTCAACAAGGTGGATGCAGAGAGGATATTTCACGCGTCGGGGAATCTAGAACTAGGGGCCATAGTTTCAGAATAAGGGGGTCGTCCATTTAGAACTGAGATGAAGAGGAATTTTTTCTCTGAGGATCTGTGGAATTCTCTGCCCTAGAGAGCTGTGAAAGCTGGATCATTGAATATATTTAAGTTGGAGATAAGCAGATTTTTGAACGATAAGGGAATGAAGGCTTCTGGGGAGTGGGCAGGGAAGTGGAGCTGAGCTCAAGATCAGATCAGCCGTGATCTTATAAAATAGTGGAGTAGGCTCGAAGGGCCAAATGGCCTACTCCCACTCCTATTTCCTATGTTCTTATAAGGTGGTCGGCACTTGCATGGTGTGTTGGGGTTGCTGTAATGGAGTATTTAAAATTAACACTCAACACCAGGTCTGGATTCAAAGATTCAAGTAGACTTTAATTTCTTGCAAGGGGAGAGTCAAGTCTGCAGTCAAGCTGTTGCTGACCTGTCCTCACTTGCTCTCAGTTAACAAAGAAAACACCGGGTTTTTATACAGTTCCTCAGCATATAATGGCCGGACATTCAATACATGAGACATACATTGATTTGAATGGTCAAAACCCTTGTCATTCAAAGTAAAAGTACAATCCTGACCATGCCTATCTCCAGTACTTTTCCATAAACTTCACTGTGTCCCAAAATTAGCACATTGGAATGTTATCTTATCTCTCTTGCCTTGACCAGATGGAGTTTTCCCACTTTTGACCCCTTGCCCTGTTTATCTGTCCCTCTGGGTTTCCTGTGGTTCAACAGTTTGGCCTCCTGTAATTGTCCTCAGGTTATACAGCTTGTAACAATTAATCATTCTGATATGTTATTTCTCTTTAAACACCCTTATAAAGTTGACCACGACAAAAGCCTATGTTAGCTTGTTTTAATTCCGAGATCCATTCTTGACCCTTTTTATTATAACAGAGCTCAATAGCCCCATTTCAGTCCCCCCTTTTGGTACTTGGCTACCCAGCCCAAGATTACCAACCTAATTGTACTTCATCCTATGTCCCCTGCTCCATTCTGTGGTGATCAGCCACGCGGTTTGGGGGTCTCGGGATGTGACCTATGTCTCAAATTATTTCAGGTTACTCGGCTAACAACTTTCGCTGTTCAATAATTAAAGCTTTTGCTTTCCTCCTCTGTTGCCTCTTTCTGCATGCCATGCATAACCCAGTTCCCTATCTGACAGCTAGCCCTAACTGTATGGTCACCAATACGTGAGAGAATATATGAATCCACTGAGGGATATTCACATTCATTCCCCAATTCCATACATGTTCCCACTATTGAGCATCTTTCAAGGTTTATATAATGTCCTTTGAATGCTGTATGAAATCTTCCAAAATTTCATGATAACGACGTATGCTTTTCTCAGTGTCCTTTTTCAATTGCGTCAAATGTTCTTTGAGACGGGAATGTCTTGCCAACTTGGTATATCATATTGTTCCATTTCATCATCCCATCTCGGGTTGTTTAAAGTGATGTTCTTGATGCGTTCCTCTCTTCATGGAATAGGTGTTGAATGCCTAGTTTGACCACATATTTAGGCGTAAAACAGAAATTAGGTTGTGGGATCGCACATATGACATGACCATGCTTGTACTCATTTTCCTTGGTAGATATGCAGTACATCCCATCATCCCGGGCTGCCACCTCAGTCCCTCCCTGACTAATGGGCTGATTTCCAACGTGCGATTAACCGTCTGAGTGAACCCGCACGCTATACATTGCCCTCCTTCCATGGGGTATGCGCACACTATCACATCCAAATATTACATGCAACCATCGGTATGCACCCCTTGTAATGTGTCACTGAGTTTTACCGCATGAGGGGGTATATTATGGAACTGAACCCGAGATTGTCACTGTATCTTGCCTATGTTCTGTACTGTCCACTGAGGTTCGGCATCTGTACCCTCTATCTGTGGGACAGCTAGAACCATACATATTTCAATTCTCTGGTAGTACAATTACTTTGGGACAAGAACAGTTGTATTGTCCCACGAACATCAGAGGGTAATACCGTCCTTAGTCCATTTGGACAATTGATCATTACTTATCCAATCGTGTATCTTTTTCCTATTTCATCTGGTTTACATAGAATCGGATGTTCCCTAGTAACCATGTGCCATACATTGCACATACAAGTTCGTTATGTGTTTCTTGGTTTAGATCATTTAGTTGCACACTTAACTTATTGATAGTTTGGGCATGTGGCTCTCGGATTTCCTCAACTTACAGCATTTGTCTGGCGACCTCATCACCGGTTTCTGACAACTGTGAAGTCCGATCGTTTCCCTTTAGTAAAAGGATTCTCAAACGTTGGGCTAAGTCTTGAACTTGGTCTATACTGGCTATGTCAAATGTGTTAACAGTTGCCACCCTCGCTGCATACCGATAGTGTGTGTCGGTTGTTGTTAGACAATCGATAACATGAAAACCACACATCGTCTCGTGGTTCATTGTCTGACTATCTCGATCATATGTACCATAAAGATCACCTCAGCATCTAGCCGTTGTGACCCTCTGTTCCCCATTTCGCTTAATGCCCATTGTATTGGTCCTCAATTGGCCAATTTAACAATCCAAATTCATTATAGAAACATAGAAAATAGGTGCAGGAGTAGGCCATTCGGACCTTCGAGCCTGCACCACCATTCAATATGATCATGGCTGATCATGCACTTCAGTACCCCATTGCTGCTTTCTCTCCATACCCCTTGATCCCTTTAGCCATAAGGGCCACATCTAACTCCCTTTTGAATATATCTAACGAACTGGCCTCAACAACTTTCTGTGGTAGAGAATTCCACATGCTCACAACTCTCTGAATGAAGAAGTTTCTCCTCATCTCGGTCCTAAATGGCTTACCCCTTATCCTTCGACTGTGACCCCTGGTTCTGGACTTCCCCAACATCGGGAACATTCTTCCTGCATCTAACCTGTCATGTTTGTAACCACAATGTAACACCACTGTATTACTGTATACACTCAACCTAGATGTACACCTTGACCACAAGGGTGAACTTGTGGGAGATATTCCTTACCTGATCACACAGGTATAAAAAGGGATGTCCCACGCAGGGTCATTGTCTTTGGAGTCCTGTGAATAAAGAGTTAAGGTCACAGAGTGACCTTGTCCCCAGAATGTGCCTCGTGTGGTTTCATACTGTAGAGTAAGCACTTTAAATTGGCGGCGAGAAACAGGAATTCCCAACCCATGAGAATGGCCACTGGTAGCACGGAGGAATGGTACTGTGTTGGGGAAGACTGGGATGATTTTGTCGAGAGGCTTCAGCAAAGCTTCGTTACGAAAGAATGGCTGGGGATGCAGCGGCCGACAAGCGAAGGGCTCATCTTTTGACCAGCTGCAGCCCAAAAACTTAGGCGCTCATGAAGGACTTACTACACCCGAAAAGCCGGTGGAAAAAACCTTTGAAGAACTTAGCAAATTGATCGGGGAGCACCTCAAACCAGCGAGTAGGACTTCAACAGAGACAATGGCAGGCTGAACGGACATTCACGCCATCACAGTGGACAATGCGGCCCGGGATGGGGCCATTGACACCCACTAATAGGGTACTTAAGAGCAGTCAAAGGGACAGTCAGCATGGAATGCCTGGCCATAGTCCCTCTGTTCCCAACAATGGAAACTTTAATTCATGCTGGAAGTGTGGGGGAAAACACTCAGCTAGATCTTGCAGATTTCAACAGTTTGTCTGCAGGAACTGAAATATCAGTGGCCACTTAGCTCGAATGCGCAGAAAGTCTGCAACCAGACTAATATGAGGCGGATGGACCAGAAGAGGGATCTTTGAGGCAGGATGACTTTTGGGGCAAATCGAAGGACGCCGAGGTTCAGCGGGTCCATGTGGCGAATATTCACCGTTCATACACCAAGCCACCACCAATGATGATGAGGGTTTTATTAACGGTATCCCAATATGCATGGAGTTGGACACTGGGGCCAGCCAGTCACTCATGGGCGTTCAGCAATTTGAGAAGCTATGGCCACTTAAAGCCAGTAGACCCAAATTAGCACGTATTGAGACACAATTACGGACTTACACTAAAGAAATCATTCCGGTGCTAGGCAGTGCAATGTTGGTTGTCACACACAATGGGTTTGTGAATTGGCTGCCGCTCTGGATTGTCCCGGGCAATGATCCCGCACTGTTGGGGAGGAGCTGGTTAGCCGAGATGAACTGGAAATGGAGGGATGTTCACGCAATGTCATCTGTGGAACGAAGTTCGTGCTCCAGTCCTACAACAATTCAATTCACTATTCCAACCTGGCGTTGGGACTTTCAAAGGCACTAAAGTAGTGATACACATCACCCCGGATGCCAGGCCAGTGCACCACAAAGCCAGAGCGGTGCCATATGTGCTGCGGGAAAGGATCGAGAGCGAATTGGACCGACTGTTGAGAGAGGGCATCATCTCACCTGTTGAATTCAGCAACTGGGCAAGCCCCATCGTTCCCGTACTAAAAGCGGATGGCTCTGTCAGGATCTGTGGCGACTACAAGGCCACCATCAATCGGGTGTCCCTACAAGATCAATACCCGCTCCCGAGAGCGGAAGACCTCTTCGCCACGCTGGCAGGCGGCAAGCTGTTCACCAAGTTGGACCTCACTTCAGCCTACATGAACCAGGAACTGGCCGACGAATCTAAACTACTGACCACCATCACCTCGCACAAGGGACTATTCTTTTATAACAGGTGCCCGTTTAGCATTCAATCAGCGGCCACGATTTATCAACGAAACATGAAAAGCCTGCTTAAATCCATTCCTGGAACGATCGCATTCCAGAACGACATCCTCATCACGGGTCGAGACACCGAGGAACACCTCCACCACCTGGAGGAGGTGATACGCTGACTGGACCAGGTAGGCCTGCAACTCAAGAAGTCTAATAGTGTGTTCTTAGCTCCTGAGGTTGAGTTTCTGGGCAGGAGGGTTGCTGTCGATGGGATTCGGCCCACCGAATCCAAAACAGAGGTGATTCGACGAGCACCCAGGCCCTACAACACATCGGAGTTGCGTTCATTCCTGGGACTGTTGAACTATTTTGGGAACTTTCTGCCGAACTTGAGCACATTGTTGGAGCCGCTACACGTGCTCCTGTGTAAGGGTTGCGATTGGTTTTGTGGGGACTGTCAGGAATGGGCTTTTTATCGGGCGCGTAACCTACTTTGTTCAAACAAGTTGTTGACCCTGTACGACCCCTCGAAAATTGGTTCTGACATGTGATGTATCGTCCTATGGGGTTGGGTGCGTGTTGCAGCAAGGCAATGCTGAGGGTTAACTGCAACCTGTGGCTTATGCCTCCAGGTCGCTCTCTCAAGCAGAACGGGGATATGGGATGGTCGAGAAGGAAGCGCTTGCATGTGTCTATGGTGCAAATAAAATGCATCAGTACCTCTTTGGTAGGAAGTTTGAATTAGAGGTAGGACCACAAGCCATTAACATCCCTGTTGTCAGACAGCAAGCTATCAACGCCAACGCATCAGCTCGCATACAGCGATGGGCTCTCACGCTGGCTGCTTATGACGACACCATCCGGCAGCGGCCCGGCACTGAAAATTGCGCTGACATGCCCAGCCGGCTTCCACTGGCCACCGCTGAGGGGGCAGCGGAACAAAGCGCTGAGATGGTCATGGCTGTCGATGCCTTTGACAGCACAGGCTCCCCCATCACAACCCGCCAGATCGAAACCTGGAAAAACAGAGATCCCCTCCTGTCCCTGATTAAGAAATGTATCCTGACTGGGGATTGGGCGCCGCACACGGAGCATGCCCTGAGGAGGTCAGACCGTTCCACAGACGGATGGATAAGCTCTCCATCCAAGCCGACTGCCTACTATGGGGCAGCCGGGTAGTTATGTCCCAGAAGAGCAGGGAGGCATTCATCAGGGAACTCCACAGCGAGCACCCAGTCATTGTGCTGATGAAGGCCATTGCCCCGGAATTGATTCAGACCTGGAGCACTGTTCGCAGGTGCACGGCATGTGCCCAGCTGGGTAATGCCCCCAGGGAGGCCCTGCTCAGCCCGTGGCCCTGACCCACCAGGCCATGGTCACGTGTTCATGTTGACTACGCGGGCCCGTTCATGGAAAGATGTTCCTTATTGTGGTAGATGCGTACTCGAAATGGATCGAGTGCATCATTCTGAATTCATGCACGTCATCCACCACCGTGGAAAGCCTATGTGCGATCTTTGCAACCCATGCCTTGCCGGACATCCTGGTTAGTGATAATGGCTCAGGTTTCACAAGCTACGAATTCCGAGAGTTTATGTCGGGCAATGGCATTACCACGTCAGGACTGCGCCGTTCAAGCCGGCCTTCAATGGCCAGGCTGAATGTGCGGTCCAAATCATTAAGCAAGGTATGCTCAGGATTCAAGGACCCTCCCTACAATGCCGCCTATCGCGTCTCCTGCTGGCCTATAGATCCCGACCGCACTCGCTCACGGGGGTCCCGCCCGCAGAGCTACTAATGACACTCAAAACTCGGTTGTCCCTCATTCACCCAGTCCTGACCG
Source organism: Pristiophorus japonicus (assembly GCF_044704955.1). Classification (NCBI taxonomy): domain Eukaryota; kingdom Metazoa; phylum Chordata; class Chondrichthyes; family Pristiophoridae; genus Pristiophorus; species Pristiophorus japonicus. Next base: position 251,921,688 of record NC_091978.1, on the reverse strand, counting down.
ACATAGTTGAGGGCAAGCACAAGTCACAAAACGAGTACCATGACCGTAATTTGAGGGGGAGATGTATAGAAATAAATGATCCTGTATTCGTCCTCAATCACCCCATGGGACCCAAATGGCTTGAGGGCACTGTAATTGACAAAGAGGGGAATAGGGTCATCGTGGTGAAACTCAACAATGGTCAGATATGCCGTAAGCATCTGGACCAAGTAAAAACAAGGTTCAGCATTGAAACGGAGGAACTTGAAGAAGACCATGAGATGGAGCTCACAACACCGCAAGTGAACGAGCAACAAGAGCAATCAGAAGAATGCACAGTCCCTGCGGTCAGCCCGGACAGGCCGGAATCACCACAGGTGACAGATACTCACGTCAGTGTCCAACAACCAGAGCCTCAACTGCGGTTCTCCACGAGGGAGCGTAGACCATCTGAAAGACGAAACCTATGAATCTTGAGCATATCTTGCTTAATAATTTGGACCGCACATTCAGCCTGGCCATTGGAGGCCGGCTTGAGCGGCGCAGTCCTGACATGGTTGATGTCATTGCCCGACATAAGACTTTGGGGGTGGAGGTGATGTCGTGTATGTAACCACAATGTAACACCACTGTATTACTGTATACACTCAAACTAGATGCACACCTTGACCACAAGGGGTGAACTTGTGGGAGACACTCCTTACCTGATCACACAGGTATAAAAAGGGAGGTGCCATGCAGTGTCATCGTCTTTGGAGTCCTGTGAATAAGGAGTTCAGGTCAAAGAGTGACCTTGCCCCCAGAATATGCCTCAAGTAGTTTCATACTGTAGAGTAAGCACTTTACATAACCTGTCCAATCCCTTCAGAATTTTATATGTTTCTATGAGATACCCTCTCATTCTTCTAAATTCCAGTGAATATAAGCCTAGTCGATCCAATCTTTCTTCATATGTCAGTCCTGTCATCCCGGGAATCAGTCTGGTGAACCTTCACTGCACTCCCTCAATAGCAAGAATGTCCTTCCTCAGATCAGGAGACCAAAACTGAACACAATATTCAAGGTGTTGCCTCACCAAAGCTCTGTACAACTATAGTAAGACCTCCCTGCTCCTATACTCAAATCCTCTATCTATGACGGTCAACATGCCATTTGCCTTCTTCATCGCCTGCTGTACCTGTGCCAACTTTCAATGACTGATGTACCATGACACCCAGGTCTCGTTGCACCTCCATTTTTACTAATCTGTCACTATTCAGATAATAATCTGCCTTCCTGTTTTTACCACCAAAGTGGATAACCTCACATTTATCTACATTATACCGCATCTGCCATGTATTTGCCCACTCACCTAACCTGTCCAAGTCACCCTGCAGCCTCTTAGCATCCTGCTCACAGCTCACACTGCCACTCAGCTTAATGTCATCTGCAAACTGGGAGATATTACATTCAATTCCTTCGTCTAAATCATTAATGTATATTGTAAATAGCTAGGGTCCCAGCACTGAACCTTGCGGTACACCACTCGTCACTGCCTGCCATTCTGAAAAGGACCCGTTTATTCCTACACTCTGCTTCCTATCTGCCAACCAGTTCTCTATCCACGTCAATACATTACCCTCAATACGATGTGCTTTAACTTTGCACACTAATATCTTGTGTGGGACCTTGTCAAAAGCCTTTTGAAAGTCTAAATATACCACATCCACTGGCTCCACCTTATTCACGCTACTAGTTACATCCTCAAAAATTTTTAGAAGATTTGTCAAGCATGATTTCCTTTTCATTAATCCATGCTTACTTGGACCGATCCTGTCAATGCTTTCCAAATATGCTGCTATTACATCTTTAATAATTGATTCCAACATATTCCCCACAACCGATGTCAGGCTAACTGGTCTATAATTTCCTGTTTTCTCTCTCCCTCCTTTTTTTTTAAAAAGTGGGGTTACATTAGCTACTCTCTAGTCCATAGGAACTGATCCAGAGTCTATCGAATGTTGGAAAATGACCACCAATGCATCCACTATTTCTAGGGCCACTTCCTTAAGTACTCTGGGATGCAGACTATCAGGCCCTCGGGATTTATTGGCCTTCAATCCCACCAATTTCCTAACACAATTTTCTGATTAATAAGGATTTCCTTTAGTTCCTTCTTCTCGCTCGACCCTCGGTTCCCTAGTATTTCCGGAAGGTTATTTGTGTCTTCCTTCGTGAAGACAGAACCAAAGTATTTGTTCAATTGGTCTGCCATTTCTTTGTTCCCCATTATAAATTCACCTGATTCTGACTGTAAGGGACCCACATTTGTCTTCACTGATCTTTTTCTCTTCACGTATCTGTAGAAGCTTTTGCAGTCAGTTTTTATGTTCCCTGCAAGCTTACTCTCATATTCTATTTTCCCCCTCCTAATTAAACCCTTTGTCCTCCTCTGCTGAATTCTAAATTTCTCCCAGTCCTCAGGTTTGCTGCTTTTTTTGGCCACTTGATATGCCTCTTCCTTGGATTTAACACTATCCCTAATTTCCCTTGTAAACCACGGTTGAGCCACCTTCCCCATTTTATTTTTCCGCCAGACAGGGGTGTACAATTGTTGAAGTTCATCCATGTGATCTTTAAATGACTGCCATTGCCTATCCACCGTCAACCCTTTAAGTATCATTCGCCAGTTTATCCTAGCCAATTCACGTCTCATACTGTCAAAGTTACCTTTCTTTAAGTTCAGGACCCTAGTCTCTGAGTTAACTGTGTCACTCTCCATCTTGATGAAGAATTCTATCATATTATGGTCACTCTTCCCCAGGGGCCTCGCAGTACAAGATTGCTAATTAATCCTTTCTCATTACACAACACCGAGTCTAGGATGGCCAGCTCTCTAGTTGGTTCCTCGACATATTGTTCTCGAAAACCATCCCTTATACACTCCAGGAAATCCTCCTCCACCGTATTGCTACCAGTTTATTTAGCCCAATCTATATGTAGATTAAAGTCACCCATGATAACTGCTGTACCTTTATTGTATGCATCCCTAATTTCCTGTTTGATGCCATCCTCAACCTCACGATGACTGTTTGGTGGTCTGTACACAACTCCCACTAGCGTTTTCTACTCTTTGGTGTTCCGCAGCTCTACCCATACAGATTCCACATCATCCACGCTAATGTCCTTCCCTTTATATCTTCCCTTTGGCAGTTACACTTTTAACTCCTTTCTTACAGGGATATTTACTTGCCTATGCAAATAATTACTTAATGAAACCCGTGCCCCAAGTCTCACAGTTTGGACTGGGGTAATACAAAAGGTTCCTGTCGCAATGGGACAAGTCAGGTTGGTACCGTACTGGTATTCCCGGTGTATGATGCTGACACAATATTCACCCTTCCCTCTTTTCCAGATCGTACAGGAAAATGCTGTCCTGCAATTACCTTCATGGTGTAATTCCATGTTATCCCATCCATCCGGGTTAATTTCACGTGTTCATTGTATCTTCTAAATTTTCTTAGGCATGCTTGAATAATACCCTACTATCTCAACAGGGTGATGTCATTCTGTTCCTGTAACTGACATTTGTGCCACCGGGTACACCTGTACCAACATTCTGACTTGGCACAGAGTCTTAGTAAGTTGATAAGTGGACATTGCCCTAGGTCTCGATCAGTTACCCAGAAAGAGAGCTTTCCCTCTGCAATATGCTGCAGGTTTCCTTGGGCTTGTTCCACTAACTAAGATCCATACATTACTTCGAGCCGTTTCATTGAAGACGATTTGTTCCCCTTCTTTAATCTGGTTTAACCCCTTTTTAGCATTAAACCAGTTGCAACATATTTTTAGGAGCAAAAAACATTAATCAGGGGTAAAGTAATTCGGTGTAATTAAAATATAAAGCAAGAAAGGCTGAGAAAGGTTTAAATGCATTCATGATAGAATAGCTGAATCCCACATCGCAGCAATTAGGCTGGAACACATAAGGTCAGAGAAATTCTCTTAGGAGATAAGTACATCCATAAAATTTATGTAGATAGCTCACAGAAATAATGAGAGGAGGCCACGATGTTCCAGCCACAGGAGATAACAGGGACAAAGCCTCTTTTAAGCAGAGAATAACCAGACATCTGTCAAGGACAAGTTAGCCTGGGAAGACGTTTCCAGAAAAGTAACACATAACCTGCAGGGGCTGTTCCCTAGCAACAGCTGTCAGAACTGAATGCACCAATAGAATCATTAGAAATTACTGTACCCAATAAAATTAATGTAACTGTAGTAACCAATGACATTGCTGAAAACTGTATTAACCAATGTATTAGTAGTAGGGTGGACGGGTACTGGTGGCAAATAACCAAATGAACACTTCCCCACCTGGTTTCTGTATTTCGACTCTGTAAACTGTAATTGCACAGCTTGTCCTGTGAGACCGGGAGCAGAGCAACCAGTGAGCGCACTGTTGCAACCGACTCTCCCTTAATTAATCAGGTTGTAATAAACAATTCTTTTCTCTATATATAGACCTTTTCGTGTCGAATGTTATATTCTTAATATTTAATATATCACGAACAGGATACACTGGGCAGCCTACAGACGAGCGTATACGGACCCATCACGAGTGAGTATATTTTTAACACTCATAATCCGATGTGAGCCGTTACGAGACATGTCTGTTGCCTGGGGTACTTGAATCTGTGAAAGGACTGTTATGGTGTAAAAGACTTGGGGGAATTAGGAAGTCACAATGGACACTATCATAAGGTATCGATGTGAAAGTTGCTTCTATGTTCAAGGGGAACTGGGTAGAGGGACAATCAATGTCTGGAATACAGATAAATCGATAAGGTGTTGATGGGATTGTAGGCTCTAGGGGCAGGGGAAACTGATTAGAGGGACAATCAGTATCTAGAACACAGTTTAAATCGATAAAAGTTGGTGAGACCATAGACAAAGTGAAACCAAGTAGGGTGGCGGTTAGTATCTGAGAATACAGTGAAACTGACATAGGTGTAGATGTACCAAAAACTGAGTATGGCATGTAAAGATATGCTGGACACTGCTCCCTAATGGGGGGCCAGGTATATATTTTTCAGACGACCATAAAAAAAACCTGATAATGACTGTTAAGTGACGGATGGATCCAAAAATAGAGCCAGTCAAACAATAGAATTAATAAGCTTTGTTGAATGAAAAAAAAACTGGTATGTTGTCTGTCTTTAAAATGAAAAATGCTTGTGTGATTTTTGACTGTGGAATATTTGAGGTGGGAATTAATGAATCAAATAATTTTTCATGTGTCTGAAAGCCTATTTGAAAAAATGGTGGAGCTGTCTGTTTGTTTTAGCTCCACTCACTTTTTCAGACAGAGTGAAATTTTTTTAACCCTTTGTAGTGTTCTCCTAGATGTGGAAGTTTTAAAAAAGTGTCTACCTAGAATTGAATTACATTTTAAGTTAGAAATGCAGGTGCGGATTGATTTTGATAATTTACGGAGCTAGGAAATGCACAAAGGATAGGTTTGTTTAACAAAAGATAAGACATGCAAGGTCCCATTTATTTAAAAAATATATATTTTGACACGCTCACTTAATTGTCAAAAGAAAACATGTAATCATTGATTACATTGGGTTGAAAGACAATAAATTTAGTCTAGGAATGAGATAAAGAACGGAGAAGGGAAATTATAATGCTTTTAAAAAAAGCCTGCATGGATCTCTCGAGGCTGCGAGCTGGGGAAGTACGCCCCCATTTTACTTTGTGTAAAACTTTGACAAGAAAGCTTCCAGCTCAGTAAAAAGAGTTTTAAATAAAAGATTGGCAGTACAATATTTGAATTGGGATTTTGAGATATTTCAGGTGATTCTCCTTGATAAACATTTGGTTGTATTGAAAAATTTTGGGTTTGGAAGCCTTTTTAATAAAAGTACACAACTACTGCTTCAGAAGCTGAAGCTTAAAAAGTTGTAATTTATGAGCTACTATATCACAAAATATATCTTGAAGTTACAGAGCAAAACATTTTCTACAAATGCTATTCCTACTTGGATTGGAGTTTTTAATGTGCAGCTTCTAAAACAGAAGTTAGGTACATAATTATAAAACAAGCACTTTGCATTCTGTGATCAGTGAATCACTTAGAAACAATAAGCATAAATGAGAAGTCTGATATTAAAAAAAAAAGTATTACTATATTTGACATTTTGTAGCCCAACAATAAATACAAATATGACTAAAGGAGAGCAGAAATTAGGATGGGAACAGTGAAGAGTTAATTTTGTTGTGAAGATTTCAAGTACCACTGGTTAAGAAAACGCACAACAAAATACTGAGATACATTTAAAATAAAATGTTAAATCTGGTCTCTTTTTAAAAAAAAAAGAAATAAAACTAAAAAGTTTCGAAACAATCTAGAAACAAAGTATGCAGTATACTCCGAGAGGTAGAGGGAACAACAAAGTCCCCTGTTTGGCCCGTGCGAAAGCCAGATGGATCATTCCGGGTAACTATTGATTATACTGCCCTGTCAACATCCTATCATGGCCAGCCCAGCCACAATATTTAATGGATTGCAGAACCAATACAGCGGCTAGTGAAAGGGGGAAAACCACCCTTAGAAACTATAGAATGGGGCCCCGAACAAGAAGCGGCATACGGTAATCTTAGAAGGAAGTCCTAATGTCAGCTCCAGGGCTGGGACTCCCGAACATGGATCTCCCGTTCCCTATATATTGTGAGAACTAGGGAGGCTTTATGAAGCCGTGGTGACACAAATGCATGGGGCGAGGATGAGACCCATAGCTTACTACTCGACACAGCAATCACCAATGGCTGCCGGTCTGTCCAGATGCATGGCCGCACTGGATTGTGCCATTTGGGTAGTCAAAATTAGCAAGCCACAGGAGGAGCCAACTTAGGCCCCCTATGAGACAGAATCAAAAAGTATGTGAGGGAATTGAGTGAGCAGTTGAAAGGCATGTGACAGGAGGTCTGAGAAAGGCAGAAGGAGGAGGACAAAGGCGGTGAGATAACTGCCTCGGCTATCCCCAAGGTGGGGGCGAAGATAATGGTTAAGGAAGTGGCAGAGAAACCAGGGTTTGCACCAAGGTGGAGTGGACCATATGAGGTATTAATTAGTGGAGATACGTGTACTTGAATATGTGAATATGAAAGGTCGGAGCCGGGTGGAAGCACTGGTCCCAGCTGAAAGAATATAAAGGTACGACCGATGGACTTTTTAGAGGATTAGGATGTATATTTGCAATATTAGGGAAGTGGCTATAATAAAATGGATCTGGAAAAGGGCACATGCCCGGAGAAATGGTGCAAACAATCCGGTTGAAATTTAAAGAGAAATGGTAAGAATCTAACTAAAAACCTGGAATATCCAGGATGTGTTTTATCAACAGAATGTATATAAACGTGATCACCACCGCCCTTACGATTCTACAAGGACAAACTACAAGACTTTCCCCGAGGGGCCCAGAAGCATAGACCCACACCGGAGGGTACAACAACTATGTAAAGCAGCCCCTAGGGGGCGGCATCCGAGTGTCAGGACCGTTTATCTTGAAGCCACGAGATAAGTGGGTAATAAAATGTTACCTGAATATTGTAAACCAGGGGAATTAACCTCGGGAAAACGCGTGCTAGTTAAACCTGAAACAGAAGTAATAGTACATTGTCTGGACCCAGAGAGGGACATGGTCTTAGAGCCGTCCTCGTTAAGAGCAATAGAATGGGTCATATGTCAGGAAGAGAGACAGTGTTCAGGTCCAGCAGTGATGATTAATTGGCAAAAACCTATAGTCACGACCCCAGGACCAACAACACTACCACCAATTACTTGACCCCACTTACTAAAGGCCCGCCCGGTGGGTTGGTGATGAGATCGGAGGGAATGTTGTTATTTGACAATGTGCAGCATGAAATGTTACCTGCGAGCATAATATTAACAGCCCTATATCTGCCAGAAAAGTTTAGCCCCAAGACTAAAGCGTACACACGATTGCTAGACACAATCCTGAGAAAAGCTAGTGACACATCAGGAGCAAGGGAATATCACAAGCAGCTGATACACAAAGGAGGAAGACAGAGGAGCTCTATAGGGAATGACGTATTAACTGGAGTAAGTACAGGGATCTCTCTAGTAAATGCACGAGATATACAGGCGATCCAAGCAGGAGTAGATAGTTTGAGGGGAACGATGGAGGTACTAATGAGGAAACAGGCTGAGATAGGGATGGAATCTTCAGAGTTAGGATCTAAAACATCCAAAATACTGCAAGAGGGTATATCTGTATTGGAAGGCCATGCACGAACAATTGACGAGCTAAGTAAGCAGGAATGAGAGGACAATGCCAAGGACAGGAAAAGAGACACATGTCATGCCTATGGGAGATGGATGATCGGTCAGGTGAGACACAATATGGATCATATACAAATCGGGTGATTTCCAGATTGGATAAATAGCACCCAGTTGACACTGGGTCATTAGATGCCTGCACCCTGAAAGGAATGACTAGGGTGCATGCAGTTACAGGAGGATGTGAGGGGAAACAAACCCCTATGGTAGGGATAATACTAGTGATCCCCGTAACAAACCAAAGCTTATACCCACATCTTCAATATGAATTGGGAAACATAGGGATAATACGAGGAGATGAGTACATACGCGATGGACCAGTATGAGATCAAAAAGAATGGAAATATAAGGGGAATATCTTTATCCGGGTGCCGGAGAGAAGGAAGCCTAACTATATCCATCAGTTGTAGTTACCGTGGTCCGAGCTGGAGTTGGCAGCTGACACTGTGAGTTAGTTTACTTCATGCAAATAGGGGAGCGGACAGAAAAGCAGTTTCATATTAAAGTAATTAAATCAAATACAAATCATTAACCGAGCGGCAAACGGCGAGAGGCGGGAGCAGCGTGCTGAGGCCGATAAAAGGCCCAGCGAGTGTTCCACAGGCAGCGGCAGTCGGCGAGAGGCGGGAGCAGCGTGGTGAGGCCTATAAAAGGTGAGCTTGTGCAGCTCCAGCCGGGAGAAAAAGCAGAAAAGAAGTAGAAAGGAATCAAAAGGTGACATCACAGCCAAAGGGGTAAGTGATTGGCTGGTGATTGGTAAGTAGTTTTTCTTTTTCTTTTTTATATCAGTAAGTAACCTGTAACAGTGTTGTCACCAATTTAAGTGTATCTAAGGGTTAAGTCATGGCAGGAGAGCACGGTCACGTGATATGCTCCTCCTGTACCATGTGGGAACTCAGGGACACTTCCGGTGTCCCTGACGACTACATCTGCGGGAAGTATATCCGCCTCCAGCTCCTGACGGACCGCGTTGCGGAATTGGAGCTGAGGATGGATTCAGTCTGGAGCATCCACAATGCTGAGAATGACGTGAGTAGCACGTGTAGCGAGTTGGTCTTACCGCAGGAGAAGGGTCCACAGCCAGCTAGGGAATGGAAGATCAGCAGGAAGAGTAATGCAAGGAAGGTAGTGCAGGGGTCCCCTATGGTCATCTCCCTGCAAAACAGATACACTGCTTTGAGTACTGTTGAGGGGGATGACTCATCAGGGGAGGGCAGCAGCAGCCAAGTTCATGGCACCGTGGCTGGCTCTGTTGCACAGGAGGGCAGGAAAAAGAGTGGGAGAGCAATAGTGATAGGGGATTCAATTGTAAGGGGAATAGATAGGCGTTTCTGCGGCCGCAACCGAGACTCCAGGATGGTATGTTGCCTCCCTGGTGCAAGGGTCAAGGATGTCTCGGAGTGGGTGCAGGACATTCTAAAAAGGGAGGGAGAACAGCCAGTTGTCATGGTGCACATTGGTACCAATGACATAGGTAAAAAAAGGGATGAGGTCCTACGAAGCTAATTTAAGGAGTTAGGAGCTAAATTAAAAAGTAGGACCTCAAAAGTAGTAATCTCGGGATTGCTACCAGTGCCACGTGCTAGTCAGAGTAGGAATCGCAGGATAGCGCAGATGAATACGTGGCTTGAGCAGTGGTGCAGCAGGGAGGGATTCAAATTCCTGGGGCATTGGAACCGGTTCTGGGGGAGGTGGGACCAGTACAAACCGGACGGCCTGCACCTGGGCAGGACCGGAAGCAATGTCCTAGGGGGAGTGTTTACTAGTGCTGTTGGGGAGGAGTTAAACTAATATGGCAGGGGGATGGGAACCAATGCAGGGAGACAGAGGGAAACAAAAAGGAGACAAAAGCAAAAGACAGAAAGGAGATGAGGAAAAGTGGAGGGCAGAGAAACCCAAGGCAAAGAACAAAAAGGGCCACTGTACAGCAAAATTCTAAAAGGACAAAGGGTGTTAAAAAACAAGCCTGAAGGCTTTGTGTCTTAATGCAAGGAGTATCCGTAATAAAGTGGATGAATTAACTGTGCAAATAGATGTTAACAAATATGATGTGATTGGGATTACAGAGACGTGGCTCCAGGATGATCAGGGCTGGGAACTCAACATTCAGGGGTATTCAACATTCAGGAAAGATAGAATAAAAGTAAAAGGAGGTGGGGTAGCATTGCTGGTTAGAGGAGATTAGTGCAATAGTTAGGAAGGACATTAGCTTGGATGATGTGGAATCTATATGGGTAGAGCTGCAGAACACCAAAGGGCAAAAAACGTTAGTGGGAGTTGTGTACAGACCTCCAAACAGTAGTAGTGATGTTGGGGAGTGCATCAAACAGGAAATTAGGGATGCATGCAATAAAGGTGCAGCAGTTATAATGGGTGACTTTAATATGCACATAGATTGGGCTAACCAAACTGGAAGCAATACGGTGGAGGAGGATTTCCTGGAGTGCATAAGGGATGGTTTTCTTGACCAATATGTCGAGGAACCAACGAGGGGGGAGGCCATCTTAGACTCGGTGTTGTGTAATGAGAGAGGATTAATTAGCAATCTCGTTGTGCGAGGCCCCTTGGGGAAGAGTGACCATAATATGGTGGAATTCTGCATTAGGATGGAGAATGAAACAGTTAATTCAGAGACCATGGTCCAGAACTTAAAGAAGGCTAACTTTGAAGGTATGAGGCGTGAATTGGCTAGGATAGATTGGCGAATAATACTTAAGGGGTTGACTGTGGATGGGCAATGGCAGACATTTAGAGACCGCATGAATGAACTACAACAATTGTACATTCCTGTCTGGCGTAAAAATAAAAAAGGGAAGGTGGCTCAACCGTGGCTATCAAGGGAAATCAGGGATAGTATTAAAGCCAAGGAAGTGGCATACAAATTGGCCAGAAATAGCAGCGAACCCGGGGATTGGGAGAAATTTAGAATTCAGCAGAGGAGGACAAAGGGTTTGATTAGGGTAGGGAAAATGGAGTACGAGAGGTAGCTTGCAGGGAACATTAAGACGGATTGCAAAAGTTTTTATAGATATGTAAAGAGAAAAAGATTAGTAAAGACAAACGTAGGTCTCCTGCAGTCAGAATCAGGGGAAGTCATAACGGGGAACAAAGAAATGGCAGACCAATTGAACAAGTACTTTGGTTCGGTATTCACTGAGGAGGACACAAACAACCTTCCGGATATAAAAGGGGTCAGAGGGTCTAGTAAGGAGGAGGAACTGAGGGAAATCCTTATTAGTCGGGAAATTGTGTTGGGGAAATTGATGGGATTGAAGGCCGATAAATCCCCAGGGCCTGATGGACTGCATCCCAGAGTACTTAAGGAGGTGGCCTTGGAAATAGCGGATGCATTGACAGTCATTTTCCAACATTCCATTGACTCTGGATCAGTTCCTATCGAGTGGAGGGTAACCAATGTAACCCCACTTTTTAAAAAAGGAGGGAGAGAGAAAACACGGAATTATAGACCGGTCAGCCTGACATCGGTAGTGGGTAAAATGATGGAATCAATTATTAAGGATGTCATAGCAGCGCATTTGGAAAGAGGTGACATGATAGCTCCAAGTCAGCCTGGATTTGTGAAAGGGAAATCATGCTTGACAAATCTTCTGGAATTTTTTGAGGATGTTTCCAGTAGAGTGGACAAGGGAGAACCAGTTGATGTGGTATATTTAGAATTTCAAAAGGCTTTCGACAAGGTCCCACACAAGAGATTAATGTGAAAAGTTAAAGCACATGGGATTGGGGATAGTGTGCTGACATGGATTGAGAACTGGTTGTCAGACAGGAAGCAAAGAGTAGGAGTAAATGGGTACTTTTCAGAATGGCATGCAGTGACTAGTGGGTTACCGCAAGGTTCTGTGATGGGGCCCCAGCTGTTTACACTGTACATTAATGATTTAGACAAGGGGATTAAATGTAGTATCTCCAAATTTGCGGATGACACTAAGTTGGGTGGCAGTGTGAGCTGCAAGGAGGATGCTATGAGGCTGCATAGTGAATTGGATAGGTTAGGTGAATGGGCAAATGCATGGCAGATGAAGTATAATGTGGATAAATGTGAGGTTATCCACTTTGGTGGTAAAAACAGAGAGACAGACTATTATCTGAATGGTGACAGATTAGGAAAAGGGGAGGCGCAACGAGACCTGGATGTCATGGTACATCAGTCATTGAAGGTTGGCATGCAGGTACAGCAGGCGGTTAAGAAAGCAAATGAAATGTTGGCCTTCATAGCGAGGGGATTTGAGTACAGGGGCAGGGAGGTGTTGCTACAGTTGTACAGGACCTTGGTGAGGCCACACCTGGAGTCTATGTGTACAGTTTTGGTCTTCTAACTTGAGGAAGGACATTCCTGCTGTTGAGGGAGTGCAGCGAAGGTTCACCAGATTGATTCCCGGGATGGCGGGACTGACCTATCAAGAAAGATTGGATCAACTGGGCTTGTATTCACTGGAGTTCAGAAGAATGAGAGAGACCTCATAGAAACGTTTAAAATTCTGATGGGTTCAGACAGGTTAGATGCAGGAAGAATGTTCCCAATGTTGGGGAAGTCCAGAACCAGGGGTCACAGTCTCAGGATAAGGGGTAAGCCATTTAGGACCGAGATGAGGAGAAACTTCTTCACCCAGAGAGTGGTGAACCTGTGAAATTCTCTACCACAGAAAGTTGTTGAGGCCAATTCACTAAATATATTCAAAAAGGAGTTAGATGAAGTCCTTACTACTCGGGGGATCAAGGGGTATGGCGAGAAAGCAGGAATGGGGTACTGAAGTTGCATGTTCAGCCATGAACTCATTGAATGGTGGTGCAGGCTAGAAGGGCCGAATGGCCTACTCCTGCATCTATTTTCGATGTTTCAATGGCCCCAAGTTTCGTCCCGCGGCGAAAACGGCGCACCTCCGAGCTGGGCGCCTGTTTTTCGTGCCGAAAACTGCGCCTAAATAAAAGTCCGATATTCTCGAGCTCCATGGAGCTCAATGTCTGCTTGGCGCGACGCGCTCCTCGCAGCAGGGGGCGGAGCCTAACACTCGCGCCGATTTTCTAAGTAGTAGGGGACGGGTACAATTTAAATTAGCCTTCGTGGTGCCGGCAACCCTGCGCGTGCGCGTTGGAGCGTGCGCGCATGCGCAGTCTCACACAAACATTGGCACTTGCCCATTTTTAAAAATACTGCAGAAAAAGTGAAGATTTGTTTCTTGGACCTCTGCAAAGGCTTGTAATTTAATTTTTTTGATATTTCTGTGTGTGAGGGAGTGCTTTTAGCAGCACTGCTGAATAAATCACCTGCTGAAATCAGTGAGTTCAGCTTTTCACTGCAAAACTTGCAGAACCGGTGCTGCATTGGTGCATGCAAATTAAAGACTGTGTGTTTGGAGAAATAAGAGTGCCAATTCAACTTTGCAATGAATCAACGTCCACCAAGAACAAAGATGGCAAACCATTGCATAATACGTGGTGTTGACAATGCAGCACCCATTCTGAAAATTTAAATATAAAACTGTCGATGTGGCTGCCTCTCCCTGTCCAAATGGCCTCAGTCCCCCTCACAGCTCGAAGGGTGCTGCTGTATGTTCGGCTGCCGTCGAGCCACTGACGCCGCCCCTAAAGCGTGGCCGAATGGCCTCAAGCACCATAAAGAGCTGCGTGTGTCAGGTGTTGATTCTTCAGCTGCCGGCCAGCCACTGACGCCGCTGATATCTCATGGCCGAATGGCCTCGGGTCCGTCCGGTGTTGCTTCTTCGAGGCCAGCCATGAAGAGAATGAAGGCCTACCTCAAGCACTGCAGCTCAGCTCGAAGCTTGCTGTCGCTGCCGTCGAGACACTGATGCCACACCCCTGCCTGTCTCCAACATGAAAGGCCTGCCTGAAGCACAGCAGCTCGAAGGCTGATGCTATTTCACACAGGTAGGAACATGGTTTATTTAATCTTTTCTTTGCTTATAAATTTTTATTCATGTTGGATTTATTTGTATAATATTTGTATAAGTATAACTAAGGATTGATTGTAGAATTTAATGACTTCCCTTCCCCCTCCTTCCCCCCCCACCTCGTTCCCTACGCCTAATTTGTAACCTACGCCTGATTTTCTAAAGTGTAGACAGGTTTTTTCGAGCGCACAAAAATCTTCACTTACTCCATTCTAAGTTAGTTTGGAGTAAGTTTTCACTCACGAAACTTTGAAATCAGGCGTAAGTGGCCGGACACGCCCCCTTTTGAAAAAAAAATTCTGTTCCAAAGTTAAACTGTTCTAACTGACTAGAACTGGAGCAAACTAAATGACGAGAATTACGATTTCTAAGATACTCCGTTCTACACCAGTTGCTCCTAAAAATCAGGAGCAAATCATGTGGAAACTTGGGGCCTATGTTTCTATATGTCCTCAGCCAGTGGAAGACGGGAGCAAAGATAGCTGCGGGTTTGACAATACTACGGAAGGATGTGTCTTTGGAATAAGCCCTGCATGAACCGAACCCGCACATTACGCCTATTAAGGGCGAGGAGAATATTGTTTGGTAACTAGCCTGGGAACTTATGATTACGGAAGCTTGACTTGTAACGTTACAATGCCTGACTTTTGCTTTATTCCCAGAGTGTTGGTGGCATTGGGAAGAGCACACATGACATATATACACACCAGGAAGAAATGACATTAAATATAAGCGATGACATTAAGCAAGATATTGATGATGACATGGTAGAGCAAGCACCACCAATTTCCCTGTTACTTGAAAATTTAACTGAGCTCGAAGGATCATAACATTAAAAGATATTATGAGCTAAAGGATAAAGATAAAGAACTGGACAATGAAATAAAGGATAACCTGAAAAACCCGCCTTGGTACTTGAGATTATACATCCTTGGATAAGGGTCCTTTCACATATGCTAGTGGCAGCACAGTTAGTAATAGCCTTGAGTTGGTTGGTGATAGAAACATAGAAACATAGAAAATAGGTGAAGGAGTAGGCCATTCAGCCCTTCGAGCCTGCACCACCATTCAATACAATCATGGCTGATCATGCAACTTCAGTACCCCATTCCTGCTTTTTCTCCATACCCCTTGATCCCTTTAGCCGTAAAGGCCACATCTAACTCCCCTTTGAATATATCTAATGAACTGGCCTCAACAATTTTCTGTGGTAGAGAATTCCACATGCTCACAAATCTCTGAGTGAAGAAGTTTCTCCTCATCTCGGTCCTAAATGGCTTACCCCTTATCCTTAGACTGTGACCTCTGGTTCTGGACTTCCCCAACATCGGGAGCATTCTTCCTGCATCTAACCTGTCCAATCCCTTCAGAATTTTATATGTTTCTATGAGATCTCCTCTCATCCTTCTGAACTCCAGTGAATTAAACCCCAGTCGATCCAGTCTCTCCTCATATGTCAGTCCAGCCATCCTGGGAATCAGTCTGGTGAACCTTCGCTGCACTCCCTCAATAGCAAGAATGTCCTTCCTCAGATTAGGAGACCAAAACTGTACACAATATTCAAGGTGTTGCCTCACCAAGGCCCTGTACAACTACAGTAAGACCTCTCTGCTCCTACACTTAAATCCCCTCGCTATGAAGGCCAACAAGCCAATTGCCTTCTTCACCGCCTGCTGTACCTGCATGTCAACTTTCAATGACTGATGTACCATGACACCCAGGTCTCATTGCACCTTCCCTTTTCCTAATCTGTTACCATTCAGATAATATTCTGCCTTCTGTTTTTGCCACCAAAGTGGATAAGTTCACATTTATCGACATTATACCGCATCTGCCATGCATTTGCCCACTCATCTAACCTGTCCAAATCACGCTGCAGCCTCTTAGCATCCTCCTCACAGATCACACTGCCACCCAGCTTAGTGTCACCTGCAAACTTGGAGATATTATATTCAATTCCTTTGTCTAATTCATTAATGTATATTGTAAATAGCTGGGGTCCCAGCACTGAACCTTGCAGTACCCCACTAGTCACTGCCTGCCATTCTGAAAAGGACCCGTTTATTCCTACTCTTTGCTTCCTGTCTGCCAACCAGTTCTCTATCCATGTCAATACATTACCCCAAATACCATGTGCTTTAATTTTGCACACGAATCTCTTGTGTGTGACCTTGTCAAAGGCCTTTTGAAAGTCCAAATACACCACATCCACTGGTTCTCCTTTGTCCACTCTACTAGTTACATCGTCAAAAAATTCTAGAAGATTTGTCAAGCATGATTTCCCTTTCATAAATTCATACTGACTTGGACCAATCCTGTCACTGCTTTCCAAATGCGCTGCTATTACATCTTTAATAATTGTTTCCAACATTTTCCCCACTACCGATGTCAGGATAACCAGTCTATAATTACCTGTTTTCTCTCTCCCTCCTTTTTTAAGAATGCAGAAAGCCTTTGCTAGATCCAAAAAGGGGTAATCAAACACAAAGACAACACGAGTATCTGATGAGTCATGAGTGTCCCAATCCTATCGCCTGATCCACGAAACCAAGACGGGAGACACTCCGAATCAAGACAGGGAAAGGAAAATTGTTGTTCATGGTGGGTATTTGGGGTTACCACCTGATCAAATGGGGGATTGTAGGAGCGAAAAACCTTAATCGGGCGAAAAGTAAGTCGGTGTAATTAAAATGTCAATCAAGAAAGGCTGAGAGAAAGGTTTAAATGCATTCATGGTAGAATTGCTAAATCCCACATCCCAGCAGTTAGGCTGGAACACATAAGGTCAGAGAAATTCTCTTAGGAGATAAGAACATCCACAAGATTTATGTAGACAGCTCACTGAAATAATGAGAGGAGGCCACGATGTTCCAGCCACAGGAGATAACAGGGGCAAAGCCTCTTTTAAGCAGAGAGTAACCAGACATCTGCCAAGGACAAGTTAGCCTGGGAAGATGTTCCCAGAAAAATAACATAACCTGCAGGGACTGTTCCCTAGCAACAGCCGTCAGAACTGAATGCACCAATAGAATCATCAGAAATTACTGTAACCAATAAAATTAATGTAACTGTCGTAATCAATGACATTGCTGAAAACGGTATTAACCAATGTATTAGTAGTAGGTAGGCGGGGACTGGTGGCAAATAACCAATGGAACATTTTCCCGCCTGGTTTCTGTATTTCGACTCTATAAACTGTAATTTCACAGCTTGTCCTGTGAGACCGGAAGCAAAGCAACCAGTGAGCGCACTGTTGCAACCGGCTCTCCCTTGATTTATCAGTTTTTAATAAACAATTCTTTTCTCTATATATAGACCTTTCTGTGTTGAGTGTTATATTTTTAACACTCCACAACAATATTAATCAAGCCTCACCGCCTTCTGTTATGATTCTCCCCATTGGATTCAGCATCATTCTTATCAAGGTACGATCAAGCCCATCACTCTCCCTGAACTCAGTGCAGGTTGTACTGGCCCTCTGCCAAAATCTCTTGATCATTCTCCCATGTAGCCATGCTGGTTTAGGCTTGCACCACCCAGGTAGTCCCACTTTGGTCAGATTCAATATTACAAGTACCGCTTTGTGATGCACATCATGGCACAATATCACCTGAGTTGAGATTACCATTAGCCCATTTATTGGCCCTGGGATGTGTTTATGACAAACAATTCGCTTTTCCCACAAATCTGTGTATTCGTTGGAGAAGGAGCCTTTGGATGAGTCTTTAAAATAAAACTCTACTGCTTGTACAACCACGCTCCCCTCCTTGCACCCCTTGATATAATGGGCGGTTACAGTGGTATGATTACCATGCCACTGTAAATATACCCCTATCCTATACCCTCGGCCATCCCTACTTCTACCCTTCATGATATGTCTCTTACTACTCTGTGAGATTGGCGGGGTTTGCAAGGCATGTCTGTGGACAGGAGGTAGTTCCAAATCTCGGACCCGAGGAGATTCTTCCAGCTTCCATGTCCTGTCCACTTCCCTTTGGATTATACTGTACCTGACTCGATGGAGGTATCCCATTATGCACCCCTTCTTCCTCATTCCCCTGGAGTTGACGAATCCCACTTCTGAGATTTACTCTCAGATGTCGTTGGTTACAGTGGTGTGCCCTCCTGACCCCTCAGGCACAATCCACTAACCCCTTTAAACAACATCGCTTCCCAATCATCACCTACTTAAAACAAAAGAAAAAGAATCTCTGGTGATTCTCTTCAAATTAAGATTTCCAATATTCAAAAGGTATCACCCACTGAGTTAAAACAGAGTTCACAGCTGCCTGTGAAAGAATTAACTTCCATTGTTTCGAAAGCTGACAAACACAGACACCATCAATCAATGTTGACTTTAGCTTCCAGACTTTTTCAGTTTAAATTCTCCAGCTAAAAATTTTACTTTTGTAAAGTCTCTGTGTTTTTATTCTCAAAATAAACATTCAGAAAAATAACTTTGCACATAATAGTATTTCATTCTTTTCTCCCCAGTTACACATTAGTCAGAATTTTTTAAAACCATACCAATTATTAACGTGAAATGCCTTATGTCCAGAACTGTCCACACAATTTACATCAACCAGAATTTGATCATGGCCATAATAAAAATCTTGTTTTTAATAGGTCAATTAACCTCAGTAACTCCAATATTAAATTTCCCAATGCCACTTGGAAAAGAGGGGAGGAGCCACAGCCAAACAAAGGAACAGTAACACATGTTTTCCTAAAACTTTACTGAAACATCAAAGAAAAACACAAGATCAGTAAGGAAGAAACAATATCTTCCCTTTTCTCCTTTTGATTGTCATAACTATTTATCCATTATTCCTTAAATCAATTTTCAATTTCTGATCCCTATCATATCTCCTCTAAACCTCCCTTCAATTACTTTAAACCTATGCCGTCTTGTTGTTGACCTCTCCGCCAAGGGAAACAGGACCTTCCTATCACTCTATCCAGGCCCCACCTAATTTTATACACCTCAATAAAGTCTCCCCTCAGGTCTCCTCTGTTCCAAAGAAGAGAGACCCAGCCTCTCTAATCTTTCCGCACAGCCAAAATTCTCCAGTCCAGGCAACATTCTTGTAAATCTCCTCTGCATCCATTTCAGTGCAATCACATCTTTCCTGTAATGTGGTGACCCAACTAGAGCTTTCTACAGTTCAAGCATGACGCCTCTGCTTCTGTATTCCATGCCTTGACTAATAAAGGTAAGTATTCCATATGCCTTCTTAATCACCTTATCTACCTAGCCTTCTAGCTTCAGGGGTCTGTGGACCTACACTCCAAGGTCCCTTTGTTCCTCTACACTTTTCAATGTCGTACCATTTAATGTTGGTTTTATAATCTGCACCATAATCTATTGCCCCTGTAGTTTTTAGCATTTTTTGCTGCTATATGCTTACATTTCATGGTTTGGATTCCCACTATACATCTTCTTTTAGAATTACTTCCTGCTTTTTTTTTAACGGAACCATAGCAACTAACCGACCCCTCATTTCTTGCATTACAAGGAGCCTCTCTCTCTCTCTACATTTCCTCCATGTTTGTCAGTCTGTTGCAGTTATAACAGACTTCGGGTGGTCCTACCCCCCCCCCCCCCACCCCCACTGTTTCTAATTGATGGGGGCTGCTGGCAGTTGTTCCTTTCTATGTGTCTTGATGGATGCTGTCATCACCACGTCTACTGTCCGTTTATTTTGTCACTTTCTCAGTCAATAGTCTCATCCATTTACCTAATTCATAATATACATGAGTGATTAAAATGAGTGCTTTCTCCTCCTTTTGTTTCTTTTCCAACTCCCACCATTTTCTTTGTTCAGCGGGTAGGTCGTCTGGTTTCCAATTTTGTTTAATCACTATTTCAATTAGTTGTTGATTTTCGTCTGCTAGGTCCCCACTCGAGTTTCTTGCTTCCCATGGCTATAGGTTGTCATCAGTACGTCCCTTACTTACTCGTCCTGAGTGAGACTAATATTTGCAACCTATTGGTTGTCAGCAGTACGTCCCTTACTTACTCGCCCTGAGTGAGACTAATATTTGCAACCTATTGGTTGTCAGCAGTACGTCCCTTACTTACTTACTCCTCACGAGTGAGACTGTTACTTGCAACCTTATTGGTTGTCAGCAGTATGTCCCTTACTTACTCGCCCTGAGTGAGATTAATGCTTGCAACCTTATTGGTTGTCAGCGGTATGTCCCTTACTTACTCCTCACGAGTGAGACCGTTACTTGCAACCCTATCAATTATCAATCGCAACATTACACAGACACACTTTTAGATAACCGATCGCAATTGTTTCACCTGGGATCTTCCGCTGACTACTTGAAATCTCGGCCAGACCTGCAGATTCGGATCTCTCAGGTAGCTGGTACCAGACAGATTTCTGCCCTTGTCCCAACTGTGTGTGGTAATTAAAGCATACTCACGCCTTTGACATGGCTTCCATCAGCCGGTGTCCACCGCCCGCTTGAGATCCTGCTCGCTGCGCCAATTGTAGTGGAGTATTTAAAATTAACACTCAACACCACGTCTGGATTCAAAGATTCAAGTAGTCTTTAATTTCTTGCAAGGGAGAGTCAAGTCTGCAGTCAACCTGTTGCTGAGCTGTCCTCATTTGCTCTCCCTGAACAAAGAAAACACAGGGTTTTTATACAGTTCCTCAGCCTATAATGGCCAGACATTCAATACATGACACATACATTGATTTGAATGGTCAAAACCCTTGTCACTCAAAGTAAAAGTACAATCTTGACCACGCCTATCTCCAGTACTTTTCCATCAACCTCACTGTGTCCCAAAAGTTCATTAGCACATTGGAATGTTATCTTATCTTTCTTGCCTTGACCAGATGGAGTTTTCCCATTGTGTCAGTTTTGACCCCTTGCTCTGTTTATCTGCTCCTCTGGGTTTCCTGCACTTCAACAGTTTGGCCTCCTGTAATTGACCTCGGGTTACACAGCTTGTAACAATTAATCTTTCTGATATGTTATTTCCCTTTAAACACCCTTATAAAGTTGACCACTACAAAAGCCTATGTCAGCTCGTTTTAATTCCGAGATCCATTCTCAACCCTTTAATTATAACAGAGCTCAATAGCCCCACTTCTGTTGCGTTCCCCGTATTTAACTCTTTAACTGAGCCTCTCCCACCTGTTGGGCGGTAGTTAATATTGAGGCCTTTGAGTGTTTGGGCAACCCCATCTGTTGGCACCCCACCAGAGTGGCAAGGTCCCACTCCCATAGCCTGGCAGGTCTGCTCGGTGGACACCCCAATACATAAATATCCTGTCTCCTGAAATTGGGACAGGGTCATGGTGGGGAGAAAGAAGCAGGCAGAAGATCCCACTGTTGTTCAAATACTTGGATTTAAATTTATTTACCATGTGCTATTCTGGAAATTTTTCCCAGCCACCATCTGTCTCGCCCTTCCTTTCCTCACCTTTTAAACTACCTTGTTCCATTTGCTGTGCTCCACTTCCCTCAGCCATGTCAGATCTTCATTTCAGCAGTTCCTTGATCTTAGTTTTAACAACTAAAGTTCCTTGTTATTCACTGTTGGCCTCCAGCCTTCCTTTCACTAACCAAACATCAGCTTAGACTGGCGCCAACTTTCATGTGATGCAGATTTTAACATCATGAGGACTAGGTGTGCCCTGTAGCCTACAATTCCAGGATTATCACTGCTTTGAACTCACCTCTTCATTCAGAGGTGCTCAAAGAAGTCTGTCCCACAATGACTTACCCAATTCTTTCCTTTATTAGATTCCCAGATAGATAGGTCAACTCCAGTATTTCTCAAAATCTGGGAAAAAATATTATCAGATTCCTGGGTCCTAGAGATCACAAATAAAAGATTAACCCCTCCATTTTGGGAAACACCGGCATATGTTTACTTTGGACCATTAATGAGATTCAATTAAGACTGCCACAATACCTTTGGAGATAAGCAAGTTACTTGCATCATGAGTGATCTAGAAGGATTGTCCTGAGGTATCAAGTTCAGGATTTATTCCAATTATTTCATAATACCAAAAATTCTCTCTGGGCTAGAAATTCATTACCTTAGCGCCTCCTGTTAGCGCCAAGGTGGGGCGCTAAATGGTGCTAATGTCTTATCGCCTGGGCACGGCGAATTGAATGGCGCCAGTGAAATTGAGTAGGCTTTTAGCGGCGGCGCTACCACTTAGTGCCTGGCCCTGTAGCACCACTGAGACCGTGATGTCAATCAGTGTGCAACGCCACTTTAATTTAGTCAGTTCACCTGACTTACTGCCTGACGCTGATCAGACAAGAAAAAGCGGCGTTCATACCTGGGATTCCCGCTCGTGGGACACTATTTAAAGGGATTTTCAACTGGGTCATTGGGAGGTCAGATTCCTTGCTATCTTGTCAGATAGCATTTTGACTGCTTTCACATTTTCTACTTTCTTGCTTTGTTGCTGCTCTTAAAGTTTCTTCACTACTTTTTCTCTGAACATTTATAGTTTCTCTTTTCTCATTTATGGGGGCTGTGCTGGCTCCACCTTGCCATCTGGTAACTCCTTCTGAGGCGGTGACTGCAGAGACAGACAATGCCAAATGTGGCCAGAGACAGGAGGAGGTCCCATGGACCTCACAACAGGAGGCCTTACCCTCCCAGGGTTCTCCAGGAGCACTTCTCCTACATTCATCTCTTAGAGGAACAGTGCATTAGAAGGCTCCACTTCAGCAAGGAGGTGGTCACAGAGCTCTGCCACCTCCTTCAGCCAGACTTCCAGCCTCAGATCAGGACCAGGACTTCTCTCTCAGTGGCAGTTAAGGTCACAGTGGCTCGCAATTTCTATGCTAGCAGCACTTTCCAGACTACAGCAGGGAATATTGCAAACATTTCAGTTTGCCGTCCATTGCTGCATCCGGGAGGTGACAGACGCTCTCTACAGTAGGTGAAGGGAGCACATCTCATTCATCATGACCAGGGAGAAACAGGAGGAACACTCATGTGGCTTTGCACGGATAGTGGGCTTCTCCATGGTTCAGGGTGCCATTGACTGTACTCACATGGCAGCGACGTCGAGGTCCCACTGTCCGAGCCAGCTTGCTCTGCAGACACAGGCAGTGATGCTGTCTTGTCCCCTTCCTCCTCCTCTCCCTCATCACTGCCACTGGGAGGCTGAGGGAGAGGGTCCTGTAGTGGTGGCGGATTGTCTGAAAGCATAAAGGCACGAGTGTGGTTAAGTTCAGGGGAGGGGGGGGGCAGGAAGGGAGCAAGGAATGGAGACAGTATACTTAGATGGAAAGTGGGAAAGAACATACGAACATGAGAACATAAGAAATAGAAGCAGGAGTAGGCCATTTCCCCCCTCGAGTCTGCTCTGCCATTCAATAAGATCATGGCTGATCTGATCTTGGCCTCAACTCCACTTCTCTGCCCGCTCCCCATAACACTTCAGTCCCTTATCATTCAAAAATCTGTCTATCTCCACCTTAAATATATTCAATGACCCAGCCTCCACAGCTCTCTGGGCTGGAGAATTCCAAAGATTCACGATCCGACCCTCTGTGAGAAGAAATTCCTCCTCATTTCCGTTTTAAATGGGTGACTTCTTATTCTGAAACTATGCCCCCTAGTTCTAAATTCCCCCATGACGAGAAAAAGCCTCTCTGCATCTATCCTGTCAAGCCCCCTTAGAATCTTATATGTTTCAAAAAGATCATCTCTCATTCTTTTAAACTCCAGTGAGTACAGGCCCAACCTGCTCAACCTTTCTTCATAAGACAACCTATTCCTCTCAGGAATCAACCTTGTGAGCCTTCTCTGAACTGCTTCCAATGCAAGTGTATTCCCTTCTTAAATAAGGAGACCAAAACTGTACGTAGTACTCCAGATGTGGTCTCACCAATGCCCTGCACAGTTGTAGCAGGACTTCTCTATTTTTATATTCCATCCCCCTTGCAATAACGGCCAACATTACATATTTCTTCCTGATTACTTGCTGTACCTACATACTAACTTTTTGTGTTTCATGCACAGGGACTCCCCAGCCCCTCTGTACTGCAGCATTTTGTCATCTCTCCCCATTTAAATAATAATTAAAGGCTTGTGGCATGAGAGGGAAGTGGTGTGAGGGAGAAATAGTATGAGAGAAGAGGGAGAGGTGATGAAAATGCCGTTATTGTCCCCGGGAGTTCGGTCTTTCCGCGTGCTGCAGCACCCACGAGTTGTGGCCCAATTATTCGGTGCACTCGCTCCCCCAGCTCTGTAAGGGGCCTGAGTTCTACCTCACTTCCTCCTGTGCATAGCTGCTCACGCCTTTTATGAGCAAGCTTGGCTTGCAAGAAAAAAGAAACCGTGTGAGTGAGTGTGTGTTTGTCAGATGTGCCTCCAAAGTCGAATAGCTGTTAATGTAATGCAAGGCATGAGATGTGGATGTCACTTTCATTAGATGGACACGGTTGGTGGATGAGTGCTGGGATGTGACGGTTTATACCTGTGTGCAAATAGTGAGGTTGACATTGTGGCATGTGGAGGTTTTTGAAGAATGTACTCACGCTGACCACCCGAGTGAGGTCATTGAACTTCTGCCTACATTGGGCGGCACTTCTGTCCACTATGCTTCTAATGGAGACGTAATGCGCCGCCTCCCTCCAAAGTCTTTGGAAAACATTTGGCAGTGGCTTCCTGCCTGTGTTTCTCTACACCGCCACCAGAGCCTCCAGGGCATCATCACTAAAGTGGAGAGCTTTCTGACTAGGCCTTAGTGCTGCGATGATGCTCCTTCAAGGCCAGTGCAAAGGCAGAAATGATGAGATTGAGGTTGTGCAGCATCATTGAACATTCCCTTTAAGAACCAGAAGGCGTCAGTATGTTGATGACTCAAGCCGTAGCTTGATTAGCGCTCTGACGTTAGCACCCCGCTTGTCGACTGTATTGCCCTAAGAGAAGTGTGCACCGCTTGATTTAGTGCTCCACTTCCCTCTTGGGATGATAATACTGAAGCTCACAGTCGGCAGTGCTAATTTTCAGCAGCCGCTAAACTTACTGACCAGTCGATGTTAGCGTTTTAAAATGGTTGATAACGAATTTTTAGCCCAGAGAGTTCTAAATCTATATAAAAAAGCAATAGCAGCATCAGAACTGTTATGTATGAAGAAAGAGTCAGGCTGAATACTGTGAGCTCAAAGTAAAGTGTGACCATCGTTTTTTTATTGCAGGTCTCCAGAGTGCCTCTTCAACCTGTGAGGCCTCCTTAAATACCTGTGCTCCCAAGGGATTATGGTGGATGAGCCCTCTGGTGGCTGTACAGAGTATATACAAGTTTACATATATAACAACACTCCCCCCCAAAGTCAACAGTGTAACTATTTACAAGGTGAGTCGATCTGGGGCCCATCTTGCCCTGGTTGATTGTCTCGGGGCAAATGCTGGTATTGGTGAATCGTCTGTTGGGCCCTCGCTGGGCTGCTGTGCAGCTGGCCTTGCTGGATTGCCTTGTGTGGTGAGTCCTGCTGGGCCACTGTGGATGATGGGTTCTGCTTCGTGGTCAACCGCTGTGTCGGTTGCCACTAGTGTGAGTGTTGGGGGTTCAAAGAAGGTAGGGTCCAAAGTGGGTTGCTCAGGATAGTCCGTGAAACTGAGTTTGATTTGGTCCAAGTGTTTCTGGTGAATGAGTCCATTTGAAAGTTTGACCCGAAACACTCTGCTCCCCTCTTTGGCCACAGTAGTGCCAGGAAGCCACTTGGGACCTTGTCCATAATTCAATACAAATACAGTATCATTGTCTTCAACCTCATGTGACACATTTGCGCTATCATGGTATGGACTTTGTTGAAGCCACCTGCTCTCTACCTGTTCATGTAGATCAGGGTGAACTAACGAGAGCCTTGTCTTAAGTGCCCTTTTCATGAGCAGTTCAACAGATGGGATCCCAGTGAGCAAGTGGGGTCTCATCCGGTAGCTAAGCAGGACTCGGGATAGGCGAGTCTGCAGTGAACCTTCCGTTACTCTCTTCAAGCCCTGCTTGATGGTTTGCACTGCTCTCTCTGCCTGACCATTGGATGCTGGTTTAAATGGGGCAGATGTGACATGTTTGATCCCGTTGTGGTTCACGAATTCTTTGAATTCGGCACTGGTAAAACATAGCCTGTTGTCGCTCACCAGAACATCAGGTAGCTCGTGCGTGGCAACCATGGCCCGCAGGCTTGCAGTGGTGGCAGCGGACGTGCTTGCCAACATTATCTCACATTCAATCCATTTGGAGTACGCATCTACAACCACAAGGAACATTTTGCCCAAGAATGTGCCTGCATAGTCAACATGAACCCTAGACCACGGTTTGGAGGGCCAAGACCATAAACTTAGTGGCACCTCCCTGGGTGCATTACTTAACTGCGAGCATGTGTTACATCTGTGCATGCAGGACTCTAAGTCCGCATCGGTACCAGCGCGTGGGATCTGGCTATCGCTTTCATCATTACGATGCCTGGGTGGGTGCTGTGGAGGTCATTGATGAAGGTGTCTCTGCCCTTCTTGGGAACCACTACCAGATTTCCCCACAGAAGGCAGTCTACCTGTATAGACATTTCATCTTTGCGCCACTGGAACGGCTTTATCTCTTCCTGCATTTCCTCTGGGACACTGGAGCTCCCGTGAAGCACAAAGTTTTTGACTAGGGACAGTAAGGAGTCCTGGCTTGACCAGGTTCTAATCTGTCGAACTGTGACGGGTGATTGCTCACTCTCAAATGCTTCCATAACCATGACTAAATCTGCGGGCTGCCCCATTTCCACCCCCGTGGTGGGCAATGGCAGCCTGCTGAGAGCATCTGTGCCTGGCCTGTGGCGGATGGCGTAGTTGTATGCAGACAACGTGAACGCCCATCTCTGGATGCGGGCCGATGCATTAGTATTTATCCCCTTACTCTCGGAAAACAGGGATATCACTGGCTTAGGGTCAGTTTCCAATTCAAATTTTAGCCCGAACAGGTGTTGATGCATTTTCTTTACCCCATAGACACACGCTAACACTTCTTTTTCAATCATGCTGTAGGCTCTCTCAGCCTTAGACAGACTCCTGGATGCATACACAACCAGTTGCAATTTCCCAGATTCATTAGCTTGTTGCAAGACACATCCGACGCCATTTGATGATGCATCACATGCTAGTACCAAACACTTACATGGATCATACGTTACAAGCAATTTGCTTGAGCATAACAATTTACTCGCTTTTACAAAGGCATTTTCTTGGCTTTTGCCCCAAACCCATTCATCTCCTTTACGCAGTAAGACATGCAGTGGCTCTAACAGTGTGCTGAGAGCCGGTAAGAAGTTTCCAAAGTAGTTCAGGAGTCCTAGAAATGACCGCAGCTCCATCACATTCTGTGGCCTCGGTGCATTCTCGATTGCCTCAGTCTTTAAATCAGTGGGCCTGATGCCGTCCGCCGCGATCCTCCTCCCCATGAACTCCACTTCAGGTGCCAGGAAAACGCACTTCGAGCGTTTTAACCTGAGCCCCACGCGGTTGAGTCGACTAAGAACTTCCTCCAAGTTCTGCAGATGCTCGACTGTGTCCCGACCTGTAACCAAGATGTCGTCCTGGATGACCACCGTGCACGGGACCGACTTCAGTAAGCTTTCCATGTTTCTCTGGAAGATCGCCGCTGTTGATCGAATTCCAAATGGGCATCTGTTATAAATGAAGAGACCTTTGTGCGTGTTGATGCAGGTGAGGCCCTTCGATGATACCTCCAGCTCCTACGTCATGTAGGCTGAAGTCAAATCCAGCTTCATGAACATCTTTCCTCCCGCCAGCATTGCAAAGACGTTGTCGGCCTTTGGTAGTGGGTATTGATCCTGCAGGGAGAAACGATTGATAGTTACTTTGTAATCGCCACAGATTCTGACGGTGCGGTCTCCCTTGAGGACTGGGACAATCGGACTGGCCCACTCGTTGAATTCGATCGATGAAATGATGCCCTCTCTTTGCAGCCGGTCTAACTCGATCTCTACTCTTTCTCTCATCATGTACGGTACTGCTCTCGCCTTGTGATTAATGGGTGGCACCCCCAGAATCAGGTGGATCTGCACTTTTGCTCCTTGGAATTTCCCGATGCCTGGTTTGAACAGTGAAGGGAACTTGTTTAAGACCTGGGCACATGAAGTTTTGTCAGCAGACGATAGCGCTCAGACGTCATCCCAGTTCCAGCATATCTTTCCCAGCCAGTTCCTGCCGAGCAGCGAGGGACCATCGCCCAGTGCCACCCAGAGTGGTAATTTGTGCACTGCTCCATCGTAGGAGACCATTACGGTAACACTGCCGATTACAGGAATCAGTTCCTTTGTGTAAGTTCTTAGTTTCATGCGAATTGGAGTTAAGACTGGTCTTGAGGCCTTGCTGCACCACAATTTTTCAAAAGTCTTTTTGCTCATGATGGACTGACTTGCGCCCGTGTCCAGCTTCATTGACACCTGGAATCCATTTAATTCAACGTTCAGGTTTATCGAGGGACACTTTGTGGTAAATGTGTGTACCCCATGTACCTCTGCCTCCTCGATCTGAGGCTCTGGTTCGTCATGATCCGCCGTGGATCTGTCCTCCTCTGCAACATGTTAGTTTGTAGGATTAACAGGGTTTGCAGCTCGCCTGCACATACGTTGGAGTTGTCCCATTCTTCCACAGCTCTTGCAAATGCACCCTTTGAAGCGGCATGAATGGAAACGATGATCACCCCCGCAGCGCCAACAAGATGCTAATGGCCTTGCCTTTATCACCCTTGATGGTAGACTCAGAGACATCTGCGGACGTGCAGCTACAGGCATGTGTGACCTGCCCTGTACGTTGTGATTTGAAAACAATACCACCTTGTTCATAGTACTTGTAGCAGCACTTGTATGCTGAGAGATTTGCTTAGTATTGTCACTGGTGGCGATGAACACCTGGGCTATCGCTATGGCCTTACTCAAGGTTGGGGTCTCTACATTCAAAAGTTTGTGAAGTATGGTTTTGTGGCCAATGTCAAGTACGAAAAAGTCTCTGAGCATGTGCTCTAAATGTCCTTCAAATTCGCAATGTCCTGCAAGGCGTCTTAGCTCAGCGACATAACTCGCCACTTCCTGGCCTTCAGAACATTTGTAGATCCAGAACTGGTATCTCGCTAACAGAACGCTTTCCTTCGGGTTCAAATGCTCCCAGACCAGAGTGCACAAATCATTGCATGATTTCTCCATGGGTTTCACTGGAATAAGCATATTTTTCATGAGGCCATACGTTGGTGCCCCGCAGACGGTGAGGAGAATCGCCCTTCGTTTGGCAGCGTTCTCTTCTCCATCCAGCTCGTTGGATACAAAATATAGGTTGAATAGCTCCACAAAGGTTTCCCAATCATCTCCCTTCGAGAATTTCTCCAGATTGCCCACTGTTCGCTGAATCTTTGGGTTCGCTATCTGTATCTCATCGCTAGTTGTTAGGTATGAAGAAAGAGTCAGGCTGAATACTGTGAGCTCAAAGTAAAGTGTGATCTTAGTCTTTTATTGCAGGCCTCCAGTGTGCCTCTCCATCCAGTGAGGCCTCCTTAAATACCTGTGCTCCCAAGGGATTATGGGATCCCTTGGGACTCCAGTGGATGAGCCCTCTGGTGGCTGTACAGCATATATACAAGTTGACATATGTAACAGGAACAAGAGCTTGTTTCGCCATTCTATTAGATCACGGTTGTTCTGTATCTCAACTCCATTTACTTGTCTTTCTACCATATCCCTTTCTACCTGATAAAGTCTATTGATCTTAGTTATTTCAACATTTCAATTGATCCAGCATCCACAACCTTTTGAGAGAGAGAATTCCAGATTTCCATTACCTTTTGCTTCATGATGTCAATCTGAACTGGTTTAGCTCTAATTTTAAAATTAAGTGTAGCATGTGGATAGAACAAATGAAAGACAGAGATACGATGAGGTGCTAGTCGTGTGCTAGTTTTATAAGGCTAGAGCAAACGGAGCATGCTCATAACAACCCGTGTCATAATACATTACACTGCTTTCCCTCTTAAATAGAACAAAACTATGGTCCCACCTTTCCTAGCATTACATGTACCACAGAACAAAACTTCTGGCATTTTTGCTTTTAAATGAAAAACAAATCCTACAAATGAACACCAAAGCAGTTGATTAACAGGTTTGTGGAGCCTCCTGATCTCCTTTTGGAAGATTTTGGTGTTGAACTAATTTTCGGGTTGTTTTGTTTTAGTTCTGAACGCAAAGATGATCCTGTTTCTATCTCAGACTTGTTTGAACCTGATATTTCGGTTACTGAAGTCTGAACTGAGTCAAACTCATGTACGTGTTCATGATCAAGTGGTTCAAGATCACGTCTTTGTTCATCTCTAGCAGAGATCATTTGAGCTACATGAACACTTTGGATTTTGTCACCAATTTCAACCAAATATCTCTTGGTTTTACCAACCTCTATTGTGGTTGCTACATCCGACGTGTGTGAACTCGACTTGCCGGGGGTTGAGAACACAAACACACTTGTTTTGTTTGAAACTTCATTCTTTCTGATTGATGTCATAATAACTTTTCTAACTCAACTGTTTCTGTTTAACTCTTGAGGCCAAATTTGGTTGAACAAGACTCAATCATGTTCTCAATCTCCTCCATCAAAGAGTTCTGCTGGGGTATATCCAGATGTAATGTGTGGAGTAGTTCTGTACTTCAGCAAGAAATTTCCCAAACGTTGCTTCATGCTGAGTCCCGAACAACTCTGCAAATCTTTCTATTTGAGAGCTTCTTTCACTATTCTGACTGACCTTTTGGCAACTCCATTTAAAGCTGGATGATATGGTGGAGCGAGAGTGTGTTTGATACCATTCCGTTTCATGAATTCTTGGAATAGAGTATAATGGAACTGAGTTGTCAGAAACAAGTTCTTCAGGTAAGCCATGACATGTAAAGACATGTAAAGATAAACCTCAACTCATCTATGATATGTTTAGTTGTAGTATTTCAACCCATGTGTTTCACATCAATCCACTTTGAGTGACTATCTAAAAGTACCAGGAAATAATCATTTGATTTCTCACAGAAGTCTACATGTACTTTCTGAAAAGGTCTGGCAGCATCTGCGGAGAGAGAAACACAGCTAACATTTCAGATCGATGAGCCTTCGTCAGAACTGGAAGAAGTTAGAGATGTAATAGGTTTTTAAGCAAGTGTAGGGGCAGGGAAAGGTGGTTTGGAGAGGAAAAAAACAAAAGGGAAGGTCTGTGATAGGATGGAAGGCAGAAGAGATTAAAAGGCAAAAGGGATGATGGTGCAAGGCAAAGGGAGATGGTACTGGGACAAGTTAGGAAACAAAAGTTGAGTCTAGATAGGGTGTAAATGGAAATGGCAGAATCATCAACAGCTGCCATGGGAAAGAGAGAAAAAAACAGAAGAAAAGAGAAAAAAAAAGCGCCCAACCAGTCCCCATCCACCACTACCCTCCTCGGCCTGGCTGAACTTATTCTCTCATTGAATAACTTCTCATTTAACTCTACTCACTTTTTCCAAATGGGAACCTACATGAGTCCTAGCTATGGCAGATGTGGAACATTCTTTGTTCCAGTTCTACTCAGGTCCTCTTCCTCAACTCTTTTTCCGGTACACTGATGATTGTATTGGCGCCATTTCCTGCTCTCGCCCAGAACTAGAAAATTTAATTCACTTCTAATTTCCATCCTTCCCTCACCTTCACATGGTCCATCTCTGACTCTCCCCTTCCTCAACTTCTCTGTCTCCTTTTCTCTGGATAGGCTATTGACAAACATTCACTCCAAGTCCACTGACTCCAACAGCTACCTGGACTACACTTCTTCCCACCAAGCTTCCAGTAAGGATTCCATTCCATTCACCCAGTTTCTCTGAGCTGCCCTGCAGTCAATCCAGTCAAGGTGTTTTCATACACACTTATCAATACTGAGTCCTTTTGAGTCTCATGTGCAATCTCAGTTGCATTCACAGGAATGTCTTCATCAGCTGCACCTAGCAGGAAAATAGCACCTTTACTCCCAACCTGAGTCCATAATGGCAAACTGGACAAGGCATCAATGTTTGCGTTTTGCTTTCAAGTGCAATATTCAATTGTGTAATCATATTATGATAACAACACTGCCCAACATTGCATTCTTGTTGCAGCCATTGCAGGGATGGCAGATTTGGGCCCCAGTATTGCTACTGAGTGGGAGCTGTCATAAGTCCCGTATTGGATGACATAGTTTGTGATCGGTTATCAGGATACACTTTCTGCCATTCAGGAACTGTTGGAATTTCTTGATTCCAAACATTATGGTGAGTGCTTCCATTTCAATTTGCGCATAGTTTCTTTCGCTCTTTGTAAAGTTTTGCAATGAGAATGCGATTGGTTTCTCTTGGCTGTCATCCATTACGTGACTTATGACAGCTCCCACTCAGTAACTGGAAGCATCACATGCTAACTTAAGCGCACGCTCTGTGTCGTAGTTCACAAGTACAGCGTCGCTAGAGAGACTTCTCTTACAAGTGTCATAAGCTTCCTGTTCCGCTTTCATCCACTTCCACTGGACATCCTTCTTGAACAGCTCATGCAATGGAGCTAACATGGTCGCTAACTCAGGTACGAAACGTGCACAGTACTGGACCAGTGCAAGGAAAGATCTTAACTCAGACACGTTCTGTAGCTTTGGAGCATTGATGACAGTATCAACCTTTTCCTTCACTGGTTGCAAACCATTTGCATCATCTTTCAGACCAAGGTACACAACCTCAGGCTGCACAAAAGCACATTTTCTCCTTTCCAATTTGACATTGTGGGCATTCAACCTTTGAAGAACTAAATCGAACACTACTACATTTTCTTCCTCGATACTTGTTGCGATCAACACATTGGGCTCAATTTTGCCCAAGCCCGTTTTCTGGCGTATTGCCAGAGTTACGTCCATTTTTCTAGACCAGAAATGCACCAGAAATAATTTGCTAAAGTTTCCCCGATGTATCATTCGAATTTGGCGGCGTGCAGCGTGTCCGGTTGCCTCGGGGGGTGGAGCCTGCGGTCTGCGTCGAAAAACAATGCTGCACCTTTTGTGCATGCACGGGAAGAAAAAGTTACATTTTTGATGCCGTTGCAATGGACGCGCATGCGCAGTACAGCTTCAATTTGGCAATCAGCCATTTTTAAAGAGCCAAGTGTGAACGTTGAGTGCTGTGAGAGAGCATTGTAAAAATCGCAGCTGCAGCAATACAAGATACAACGCGGTGCAAGGACCAAGGATTTCTTACAGGAAGAACTGGAGGCCCTAGTTACTGTGATTGAGAACAGATGGTAGGAGCTGGACACCAGCAGAGGTCACATAAAAGTTCCACCTAAAGAAATGAAGAAGCGCTGGAACCAAGTTGCAGAAGATTACTGCGCAATGGTGACCACCATGAGATCTGGAGGCCAGTGTAAAAAGAAGTGGCAGGACCTTTGTCAAGTAGTTAGTGTAAGTAATATTTTCATTTATTCAAGGCAATTGCAATTGTAAATGTGACCAGTTGTATATGTCCCACCCAGTAGAAAGACACCCTCTCTAAAAAGTTGCATTTTTATCTTTGCAGAGGAAGGCAGCACATAATAAAAGGGAAAGAACGTGAACAGGAGGAGGCCCGGCAAACCTGTACCCACTGACACCCTTGGAAGAGAGGGTCACTGCTTTGATGGGTCCTGCCTGGAATAAAGCAATCACCACTGCACAAGCTGGGCCCACACTCGAGGGAGAGGGTAAGTCATGCAAATTCATCATGGTCCTTCAAATCAGCCTGCTGCCTGGCCTGTGATGTGTGAGCCTACTTATGCCACCAACCCTGCCCCCTCCTCTTCTGCTAACAATTTGACTGTTCTGTTATATTTTGCAGAACTTGAGGCCAACCCTGATGATGCAGAAGAAGATTCAGACGCAGACGAGCCTGAAGAGGAGAACATCTTCCAATCCATCCATGGAGGTGAGGGGGAGGGGGAGGGCATGGAGTTAGATGAAGCTCCCACTGTTGTACTGACTTTAGAGGAGGTGTCGCTGATGGGGGTGACAGCGTTTTCCGTGACTCGTGGTTTGAGTGTTGGTGGTACATTCCATGGTTTCACACCTTCCAAGGTTGCAGGTCCCAGTGGTGGGGTGCAGCGAGGCACATCCAGGGCCTTGCCTTCTGAGGTTGCGGGACCCAGTGGTGGGGTGCAGCAAAGCACATCCAGGGCCTTGCCTTCTGAAAGCACCCCCATGGGGAGGAGAGGAAGGAGAGCTCGACCGCGCTCTCCTGAGGTGCAGGATATAACAGATGTGGTTCAGATGATGTCATTGAGTGTGGAGAGCATTGACCTTACCCGATCACTCCTGGACGCCATCAGTGGGTAAATGATGAGGTAGCGGGACTGTTTGGAGAAGTAACAGCAATGACATGAGAAATGGGAACAATATCAGGGACCATGAGGGAGGGAATGTCAGAGGTAGTGCAAACCACGTCACTGACCATGAGGGAGGGAATGTTGCAGGTAGTTCAGACAGTTTTGCTCAACATGAGGGAGGGAATGTTGCAGGTCATTGAGACACTGTCACGCACATGAGGGATGGCATGTTGGAGTTAGCTGCTGCAATAAGGGAACATTCCCAATTCCCCGCGTCCATTGACAGAATCAACTGTCACTCCCACTCCAATTCCTACGCAATCCATATTTACGAAAGGATATACTTGCTTTGGAGGCAGTTTAGAGAAGGTTCACTGGGTTGATTCCGGGAATGAGGGGGTTGACTTATGAGGAAAGGTTGAGTAGGTTGGGCCTCTACTCATTGGAGTTCAGGAGAATGAGAGGTGATCTTATCGAAATGTATAAGATTATGAGGAGGCTTGATAAGGTGGATGCAGAGAGGATGTTTCCACTGATGGGGGAGTCTAGAACTAGAGGGCATGATCTTAGAATAAGGGACCACCCATTTAAAACTGAGATGAGGAGGAATTTTTTCTCTCCGAGGGTTGTAAATCTGTGGAATTTGCTGCCTCGGAGAGCTGTGGAAGCTGGGACATTGAATAAATTTAAGACAGAAATAGACAGTTTCTTGAGCGATAAGGGGAGAAGGGGTTATGGGGAGCGGGCAGGGAAGTGGAGCTGAGTCCTTAATCAGATCAGCCATGAACGTATTGAATGGTGGAGCAGACTCGAGGGGCCATATGGCCTACTCCTGATCCTATTTCTCATGTTCTTATGTACACCAGCCTCTGAAGAGCCCAAAGCCGAGCCCTCCAACTCTCCAACTTGTTGCCTGGTCCCTCCAACTTGCCGCCTGAGCCCCCCCACCCCCCCCACCCCTCAAGAAATGCACAGTGCCCGAGATGTTAGAAAAAGTAAGCTTGGTACCAAGCCCAGAAACACTGCGCCACCACCTGTGAGCAGCAGTGGTGGAGTGTCCAAGATTAGGCACAGCGGGCGGTCTTAGAATAAAGGGGAGGAGAGATGGGTGCAGCCTTTCGTTGTTGTTGTTGTTGTTGTTGTTTTATTATTGTTATTGTAACTGTTCTCAAATTGAAAGTTTTTTTAAGTTATGTAACTTTACAAGTTTATCAGTGATCTTAAAGATTTTAAGTGATCTTAAAGAGTGATCTTAAAGTAAAGTTTGATACAGAATAATTTCATTAATGTTAAGTTAAGTACATTGTAAACTTTTGAATAAAATATATTTTATAGTAAAACTGAATCATGTTCCATTAACACAACACAACATTACGGAACAGCTCCAAACAGTAAACATGTCCATGTGGAATAATTGTCGCTGAGCCCTCAGGCATCAGTAAAGCGTTCAAAGATGAGCTGCTGGCGCAAGGCTCGAGCAATCGTTAAAGGCACACGATGGTCCGCCTTCCTCCGCTGTCGTGCTCTGGCCTCAGGCTCTTGCATGGCTTCCTCATCCATGTCATCTTCCTCCTCCTCCTCCTGCTTGTCACCTGCATCTTCCACATCATTATCATCAGCCACTCTCACCGCAGGTGGGTCTTCCACTACCAGGTGCTGCTGCCTGATGATGGCTAAGTTATGCAGCATGTAGCACACAACAGTGAACTGACCGACAATCACAGGGGAGTACAGCAAGTAGCCTCCGGAATGGTCCAGGCATCAGAAATGCTGTTTCAATATGCCAATGGTCCTTTCTATTATGCTGCGCGTCGCAATGTGCAACATGTTTTATTGAAGGTCAGCTTCCATCTGGGTTACGCTGGGGACATCATGAGCTAGGTGGTGAGGCCGTAGCCTTTGTCTCCCTGTAGCCAGCTCTGCCCTTCTGGCTGCTGAAACATGGCAGATATAATGCTGTCACGCAGGATGAATGCATCACGGATGCTCCCAGGGTATCTTGCATCGACTGACATGATATGATGCATGTCGTCACACACGAGCTGCACATTAATGGAATGGAAGCCTTTTCTGTTCCTGTACATCTCAGAATCCTCCAAAGGTGGCCCAAGGTGATGTGGGTACAATCAATGCAGCCCTATACCTTGGGGAAGCCAGCAATCCTGGAGAAGCCCACAGCCCTGTTGTGGATTGCTTGGGCAGTCATGGAGAACTTTATGAAGTCATTCGTCCGTGCATACAGTGCAGCCATCACCTGGTGAATGCAGACATGTGTTGCATGTTGAGAGATAGTGCACACATCCCCAGTTGTAGCTTGAAACGATCCAGAGGCATAGAATGAAAGTGCTGCTGTAACCTTCACTTCAACTGACAAGGCAGTCCTCCTGATGCTTCTAGGTTGCAGGTCTGCTTTGACTAATTCACAGATCTCGGTTACAACTTCTTTGCAGAAACACAGCCTTCTGACACAGTCAGGTGGAGGTACGAATGCCAGTCTCGATATACCTGAGGTGGGTAAGGCCTCCTGCCCAGCTCTCTATGGGCTCTGATGTTCCTGATGCGATGTAGTCGAATCAATTGTCTCCTACATAGCACCATAATGCAGAAGGCTCGCACAATGTATGGCATTGTCAGTATTGCTCCCATACTTAAATTTAACTTTTTAAAGAAGCTCAAAACAGCCGGATAGCAGGCAGGCAGGACAGTTTCGCAGTTCACTCTCTCTCCCTGGTCTGTATGGATGGACCACACATAAAGGTGACTTTTCCCCTCTGCCCCCCACTTAACTAATTGGAGTCTTGTGACTTCGCCCCATCTCTCTTTCCCTCCCCACCACACCCTCCCCGCCCTCCACACAGTGCAGAATGCTTCCGATCGACACCTCGCTCCCCGGGTCGAAGCCTTCTGATCGGCACCTCGCTCTCTCTCTCAACTCCCCCCGCCCCATGGCTTGTTTTGTAGCCGAGCCCCGAGCCGCTGTGTCCGGGAGCGGGGCTGCTTCTACCGGCCAAACTATGACCACCAGCCCTGCTTCAAGACGTTCAGTGGTGGCATGTGAGTGAGTATAAAAATGAGAAAACTTCTGAAATCCAACCAATTTACACTTCTACATTAACAGGTAAAAAAAAGTTGAACATTATTATTGATTTTAACAGTGTTCTTGACTCTCTCCAAAATCTTCGATTTAAAAACAATGGTGTCTTTCAGCACAGATTTGTGAATGTGTGTGGTTTTCTTAAGTGCCCAGGTGGTTTTTCGGGAGTCACCAGATACGCCGACCAAGAGGAAAAAATGTTGGCCAAACTGCGAAAAATTGAAAAAAACGGCGCAGACATGAGGGAACGTAAAAAAAAACTAGCCTTGAAAAATCGTAACTAAGTCAGTTATGCTAACGCAGATCGCAGGGGGAAACTTGGAAAAAATAAATATGCCAGAAAAAATGGCGTGCGTCAAAAAAACGGCGCAAATGACCGGGGAAAATTGAGCCCATTGTCTTGATTGCATAAGCAATTTCGAACTCCTTGCAAAATCCTATCCATTGTAGACTGGAGAATTTTGGGGGAGGATTTTACACCTTATGGCAGCTTGATGAATGAGTACAGTCCCCTATGTGTGTTGACAGTAAAATATTGTTGACTCTCTTTGTCAACATTCAGCTGAGTGTAAGCATGCGACAAGCCAAGCTTGGAGAAGACCTTTAACCCAGAGGGTGCTATGTACAAATCTTGTGATATAGGTAATGGGTACTGCTCATCGTCAATTGCTTGGTTTATAGTAACTTTGTAGTCACTGCACAAGCATACAATTTTGTCTGCTTTAGACATACCATAATCGGGATAGCCCATTCACATTTGTCAGTTTTTAATAGCACTCCATTCTCTCGGAACTTCACTAGCTCTTCCTCCACCTGACTTTTCAACGCATAGGGGTCTGGTATTCCCTTACAATAGACAAGCTTCGCCATGGACTTGATGCGGATATGCACATCGGACCCAGTGATGCCCTCATAACTGTCTGTGAACTTGCTTTCGTACTTGTTCAGCATTGTGTTGAGTCGCTTCTTTGGAGCATCTACACTGAAGCTGTTTTTCCAGTCTAGTTTTAACTTTCTCAACCCGTCTTTGCCCATGAGAGTTGGCCTGTTGTTGTAGCTTATTACAATAATAGGCAGCTTTACTGACTGCCCATTGTGTTGAACTCTACATTCCAATTTTCCACATGTCTCTAGGATTTCTCCGGAGTAGGTTTTTAACTCTACGGTGCTCGTTGTAAGTGATACTTTATTAAACTTACTTACATATGTGTCCTTACTCATGATAGAGTAGTCTGCCGTCGCTTCGACGCACATATCAATATATTACTTGTTGATCAAAAATTTTGCACGGAAGTCTTTCTCACGACTGTTTGCATTGCCTTTTGTTGCACAGACACTGTAGATGCCTAGTTCTTCAACATCAGGTATGTTCACTTCAATATTGTGAACTCCTCCTTTTTGTTGTCGCTGCTTTGCATTGCCACTAGAATGATTCTTATTTCCTGCTTTAGATCTAGCTCTGCAAACTGTTGAAATTTGGCCTACTTTGGCAGTGAAAACACTTTGCATTTCTGTATTGGCAGGACTATGGTGAGTGATTTCCATTACAGCGATAACAATTCACTGAACTGCTCTCATCGACATGCTTTTGACTCGGTCTCGCAGCTTCAGGTTTGGTGGTGTCTTTGTGACTATAGACCTCAGCTGCATTCGTTGGAATCGAGGAAGACTTGCTTCCGCTCTAAAAATGAGTCCTTAGTTGGCTGAACAGTCCAATACGAAAACCACAGTCTCTGTCACATGTGGGACAGATAGTCGTTTAGGGAAGGGGAGGGTGGGACAGGTTTGCTGCACGCTATTTCCACTGCCTGCGTTTGATTTCTGCATGCTCTCGGCGATGAGACTCGAGGTGCTCAGCGCTCTCCCGGATGCACTTCCTCCACTTAGGGCGGTCTTTGGCCAGGGACTCCCAGGTGTTGGTGGGGATGTTGCACTTTATCAGGGAGGCTTTGAAGGTGTCCTTGTAACGTTTCCTCTGCCTACCTTTGGCTTATTTGCCATGAAGGCAGATTTGAGGGCCTGGTCTTCAAACACTCTTCCTCAGGCCGAAGGCTGCAATGACCCTCTCCTGCCCATTGTGGGGGGATTAATGTTGAGGCCATTGAGTACAAAAGCAAGGAAATTATGCTAAACCTTTACAAATCACTGGTTAGGCCTCAGCTAGAGTATAGTGTTCAATTCTGGGCACCACAATTTAGGAAGGATGTCCAGGCCTTAGAGAAGGAGCAGAGGAGATTTACAAACATGATACCAAAGAGGAGTGATGACAGAAGCTGGGATTGTTCCCCTTAGAGCAGAGAAGGTGAAGAGGAGATTTAATAGAGATTTTCAAAAACATGAAAAGTTTTAATAGAGTAAATAAGGAGAAACTGTTTCCACTGGCAGGAAGGTTGGTAACCAGAGGATGCAGATTTAAGATAATTGGCAAGAGAAAGAGTGGGAAGATGAGAATAATTTATTTTACGCAGTGAGTTTTTATGATCTGGAATTCAATGCCTGAAAGCAGATTCAATGGTAACTTTCACAAGGGAATTCTGTATATACTTGAAAAGCAAAATTGCCAGTTTATGGGGAAACAGCAGGGGAGTGGACTAATTGGATAGGTCTTTCAAAGAGCTAGCACAGGCACAATGGACCAAATGGCCTCCTACTGTGCCGTAAGATTCTAGGATTCTAAGTTATTCACAACAAGTCGTGTTCTATTACAATAGTTTCTGATGCAGGTCATTAACTGAAACATTGGGGGTAAGTTTAACTCCGAAAAATGCCTGGGTTTGGGTCGGTGCGAAGTTACGATTTTTAAAATTTCAAACCCGAACCTTGAACCCGCCCACTTCCAGTTTTAATGGAGGTGGAACAGGGATTGAGCGACCAACACGTTCTCAGGAGATGGGTCCAGCATTTAAATATTTCAATTAAGTTGCATGCCTAAGTATTTCTGCTCCAGCTTTAACACTGGCCTGCCGGGTTTCCCGTCCTCAGTAAGCCTGGCAGCTGAAGGGAGGCAGGGACTGTTGCATGGAGCAGTAAGTGCTTTTCCAGCACGACTTGTGGGCCAGGAGGCTCTCTAAATTACCTTGTTAATTCGTTAACCTCCCCAGCATTTGCTCCCTCACCCCCACCCCACCCCCCACCCTCCCGCCCCCATTCCCCTCCTGGTGATCTGATGTTCTTCTGATGTCCTCCCCACCCTGTGACCTCCACCGCCCCCCCGGGGATCTTCTCCCATCTTCTCCCAATCTCTTCACCCCCTCACCCCCCCATCGATGTCCAATCTGACCCCGATCTCTCCCACGCCCCCATCGATGTCTCCACAACCCCAATCTCTCTGCCCTCCTCAATCTCTCTGCACCCCCAATCGATGTTCCACCCGACTCCGATCTCTCTTCCCCCCCCGCAACCATCAATGTCCCCACAACCCCCAATCTCTCTGGTCCCCCTGACCACGGTCTCTCCAGCCTCCCATCGATGTCCCCCTGGACCCACAATCTCTCCAGGCTCCCCCAACAATGTGCCCTCGACCACAATCTCTCTGGATCCCCATCGATAGCCTCCTCGACCCCTGATATCTCTGGGCCCGCCAACCGATGTTCCCCCGACCTCCGATCTCTCCAGGCTCCTCCATCGATGTCCACTCCGACCCCCGATGTCTCTGCCCCCCCCCCATCAATGTCCCTCCCCGTGACACCCAAACTCTCACTCCCTCCCTCCCTCCTTTCCGTTCCCCAGCTGTGGCCTTGTGCAACTGGAAAATTCAAAAAATGGTAATCTGATTGTTATGTATGGAGAACGAGTCAGACTGAACACTGTGAGCTCAAAGTAAAGTGTGACCTTAGTCTTTTATTGCAGGTCTCCAGTGCCTCTCCAACCTGTGAGGTCTCCTTAAATACTTGTGCTCCCAAGAGATTATGGGATTCCTTGACACTCCAGGGGATGAGCCCTCCAGTGG
Source organism: Pristiophorus japonicus (assembly GCF_044704955.1). Lineage (NCBI taxonomy): Eukaryota > Metazoa > Chordata > Chondrichthyes > Pristiophoridae > Pristiophorus > Pristiophorus japonicus. The sequence continues at coordinate 251,880,018 of NC_091978.1, read as the reverse complement.
CTGTACAGAGTGAATACTAGTTCACAGATATAACAACACACCCCTCCAAAGTCAATAGTGTAACTATTTACAATGTGAGTCGATCTGGGGCCCTTCTTGCCCTGGTTGATCGTCTCGGTGTGAAAGCTGATGTTGTTGAATCATTTGTTGGACCCTCGCTGGGCTGCTGTGCAGCTGGCCTTGCTGGGCTGCCTGGTGTGTTGGGCCCTGCTGGGCTGCTGTGGATGATAGGTTCTGCTTCGTGGTCAACCGTGGTGCTGGTTGCCACTGGTGTGTATGTTGGGGGATCAAAAAAGGTAGGGTCCAAGGTGGGTTGCTCAGGATAGTCCGTAAATCTGAGTTTGATTTGGTCCAAGTGTTTCCAGTGAATGAGTCTATTTGAAAGTTTGACCCGAAACACCCTGTTCCCCTCTTTAGCCGTGACAGTGCCGGGAAGCCACTTGGAACCTTGTCCATAATTCAATACAAATACAGGATCATTGATTTCAATCTCACGTGACACATTTGCGCTATCATGGTATGTACTTTGTTGAAGCCGCCTGTTTTCTACCTGTTCAAGTAGATCAGGCTGAATTAACGAGAGCCTTGTCTGAAGTGCTGTTTTCATGAACAGTTCAGCAGGTGGGATCCCAGTGAGCGAGTGGGGTCTCCTGCGGTAGCTAAGCAGGACTTGGGATAGGCGAATCTGCAGCGAACCTTCAGTTACCCTCTTAAAGCCTTGCTTGATGGTTTGCACTGCTCTCTCTGCCTGACCATTGGACGCTGGTTTAAACAGGGCAGATGTGACATGTTTGATCCCGTTACAGGTCATGAATTCTTTCAACTCAACACTGGTAAAACATGGCCCGTTGTCGCTCACCAGGACATTGGGTAAGCCGTGAGTGGCAAACATGGCCCGTAAGCTTTCAGTCGTGGCAGCGGACGTGCTAGCCGACATTATCTCACATTCAATCCACTTGGAATACGCGTCTACAACCACAAGGAATATTTTACCCAAGAACGAGTCTGCATAGTCGATGTGTACCCTAGTCCACGGTTTGGAGGATAAAGACCATAAACTTAGCGGCGCCTCCCTGGGTACATTGCTTAATTGCAAGACTGTATTACATCTGTGAACGCAGGACTCTAAGTCCACATCGATACCGGGCCACCACATGTGGGATATGGCTATCGCTTTCATCATTACGATGCCTGGGTACTGTGGAGGTCATTGATGAAGGTGTCTCTGCCCTTCTTGGGGACCACTACTCGATTGCCCCACAGAAGGCAGTCTGCTTGTATAGACATTTCATCTTTGCGCCGCTGGAACAGCTTAATCTCTTCCTGCATTTCCACTGGGACACTGGACCAGCTCCCGTGAAGCACACAGCTTTTGACTGGAGATAATAAGGGGTCCTGGCTTGTCCAGGTTTTGATCTGCCGGGCAGTAACGGGTGATTGCTCACTCTCAAATGCTTCCATAAGCATGGCTAGATCTGCGGGCTGCGCCTTTTCCACCCCCATGGTGGGCAATGGCAGCCTACTGAGAGCATCGGCATACTTTTCTGTGCCTGACCTGTGGCGGATGGCGTAGTTGTATCCGGACAATGTGAGTGCCCATCTCTGGATGCAGGCCGATGCATTGGAATTTATTCCTTTACTCTCGGAAAACAGAGATATAAGTGGCTTATGGTCAGTTTCCAATTCGAATTTTAGCCCAAACAGGTGTTGATGCATTTTCTTTACCTCATAGACTCATGCTAACGCTTCTTTCTCAATCATGCTGTAGGCTCTCTCAGCCTTAGGCAGACTCCTGGATGCATAAGCAACCGGTTGCAGTTTCCCAAAATCATTAGCTTGTTGCAATACACACCCGACCCATATGACGACGCATCACATGCTAGTACCAAACGCTTACACTGATCATACAACACAAGCAATTTGTTTGAGCATAACAATTTTCTCGTTTTTACAAAGGCATTATCTTGGCTTTTGCCCCAAACCCATTCATCCCCTTTTCATAGTAAAACATGCAGTGGTTCTAACAGTGTGCTAAGACCCGGTAAGAAGTTACCAAAGTAGTTCAGGAGTCCCAGAAATGACCGCAGCTCCATCACATTCTGTGGCCTCGGTGCGTTCTCAATTGCCTCCATCTTCGCGTTAGTGGGCCTGATGCCGTCCGCCGTAATCCTCCTTCCCAAGAACTCCAGGCGCCAGGAAAATGCACTTCGAATGTTTTAACCTGAGCCCCACGTGGTTGAGTCAACTAAGAATCTTTTCCAGGTTCTGCAGATGCTCGACTGTGTTCTGACCTGTGACCAAGATGTCGTCCTGGAAGACCACGATGTGCGGGACCAACTCCACTAAGTTTTCCATGTTTCTCTGGAATATCGCCGCCATTGAGCGGATTCCAAACGGGCATCTGTTATAAACAAAAAGACCTTTGTGCGTGTTGATGCAGGTGAGGGCCTTCGATGATTCCTCCAGTTCCTGCCTCATGTAGGCTGAAGTCAGATCCAGCTTTGTGAACGTCTTTCCCCCAGCCAGCGTTGCAAAGAGGTCATCGGCCTTTGGTAGTGGGTATTGGTCCTGCAGGAAGAAACAATTGATAGTTACTTTGTAATCGCCACAGATTCTGACAGTGCCGTCTCCCTTGAGGACTGGGACAATAGGACTGGCCCACTTGTTGAACTCGATTGGTGCAATGATGCCCTCTCTTTGCAGCCGGACTAGCTCGTATCTCTACCCTTTATCTTATCATGTACGATACTGCTCTCGCCTTGTGATGGATTGGTCGTGCCCCTGGAATCAAATGGATCTGCACTTTTGCTCCTTGGAATTTCCCGATGCCTGGTTTGAACAGCGAAGGAAATTTGTTTAAGACCTGGGCACACAGAAGTGTTGTCAGCGGGCAATAGCATATCCTTCCTAGCCAGCTCCTGCCGAGCAGCGTGGGACCATCGCCCGGTACCACCCAGAGTGGTAGCTTGTGCACCGCTCCATTGTAGGAGACCTTTACAGTAGCACTGCCGATTACAGGAATCAGTTCTTTTGTTTAAGTTCTTAGTTTCGTGCGAACTGGAGTTAAGACTGGCCTTGAGGCTTTGTTGCACCACAATCTTTCACAAGTCTTTTTGCCCATGATGGACTGGCTCGCGCCTGTGTCCAGTTCCATTGACACCGGGAATCCATTTAGTTCAACATTCAGCATTATTGGGCGACAATTCGTGGTGAATGTATGCACCCCATGTACCTCTGCCTCCTCAGTCTGAGGCTCTGATTCATCGTGATCCTCCGTGGATCTGTCCTCCTCTGCAACATGGTGGTTTGCAGGTTTAACAGGATTTGCAGCTCACCTGCACACTCGTTGGAGGTGTCCCATTGTTCCACAGCCTTTGCAAATGTATCCTTTGAATCGGCATAAATGGAAACGATGATCACCCCTGCAGCGCCAACAAGGTGTTAATGGCCTTGCATTCATCTCCCTTGATGGTGGACTCTGAGACATCTGTGGATGGCAGCTGCAGGTATGTGTGGACCTGCCCTGTATGTTACGATTCGAAAACAACATCACTTTGTTCACAGTACTTGTAGCAGCACTTGTGTGCTGAGAGATTTGCTTCGTATTGTCACTGGTGGCAATGAACGCCTGGGCTATCGCTATGGCCTTACTCATGGTTGAGGTCTCTACAGTCAAAAGTTTGCGAAGTATGGTTTCGTGGCCAATGCCAAGTACGAAAAAGTCTCTGAGCATGTGCTCCAAATAACCTTCAAATTCGCAATGACCTGCAAGGCGTCTTAACTCGGCAAAATAACTCACCACTCCCTGGCCTTCAGACCTTTTGTAAGTGTAGAACCGGTACCTCGCCATCAGGGCGCTTTCCTTCGGGTTCAAATACTCTCGGACCAGTGTGACAAATCGTTGTACGATTTCTCCATGGGTTTCGCTGGAGTGAGCAGATTCTTCATGAGGCCATACGTTGGTGCCCCACAGAAGGTGAGGAGGATCGGCCTTCGTTTGGCAGCACTCTCGTCCCTATCTAGATCGTTGGCTATAAAGTATTGGTTGAGTCGCTCCACAAAAGTTTCCCAATCATCTCCCTCCGAGAATTTCTCCAGGATGCCCACTGATCTCTGCATCTTTGGGTTCATCATCTGTATCTTGTTGCCAGTTGTTATGTATGGAGAAAGAGTCAGACTGAACACTGTGAGCTCAAAGTCAAGTGTGACCTTAGTCTTTTATTGCAGGTCTCCAGTGTGCCTCTCCAACCTGTGAGGCCTCCTTAAATACCTGTGCTCACAAGGGATTATGGGATGAGCCCTCTGATGGCTGTACAAAATAAATACAAGTTCACATATATAACACAGGATTAAATTCGGTAGGACCTGAGGGAAAGTGGTTCCTATGGGTTTCCTGACCGTTAAACTATCCTCTGCTCCAACCCCACCTCCCGGTAAATATTGGGGCCGTTAACTGTTTCTCTCTCCACTGATGCTGCCTGACCCACTGAGTGCATCCAGTATTTTCTGTTTTCATGTCTATTAGAATAATGTTGTCACCACTTTGACTTTTCACAAACCATTATTTTCTGCTTTCTTAAGGGATCAACTATTGGTATGCTATTTTGTGAAGGCTAGAAATTATGCCCAACTAGACATACCTCAGCTGTGATCTGCATCCATAATTTAGTTTCACAGGAGCTAATAAGTGCTCCTTTTGAACTGAGTTCCAATGATTTAAAATTTCAGTGATTTAAAATTCAATTCCTTCATGGCATTAGTTTCAGCACACGGTGCCAGTGAGTTGAACGCCCTCATTATAGACAAACCTCATTTTATCTAGCTCGCTGACCATATAATTCCTAAGATTCAATCTAACTTCCTACCCAAGATAGCCTCTCACTGTTGTTAGGACAGGAGATTATTATTCCTTTGGTGATTGAAGGTTTATCATCACTTTCTTCTGATTCTTGTAATTCCTTTCTATTAGTTTACAAAGCTCACTTTCATGGGTCCCATTTCATCAAAGCATTCTCAACCTGCTCTTATGAATATAACTGCAACCTTCAAAATATTGGACCAAAATCTTGCAGCTTCCTCTGCTGATTGCTGGGCAGCACTGGGCAAGGGTGATAAATGGGACAACCATGTGCTTCACTGTTTCCTCATGTATTTCACACCTATTGGATTTCCTGCTGAAATTATTTCATCCGAGATATTTGTCCATTATATGACCCTTAGCAACATTGAATGCAAGGGATGACTCGGTCCCTGACATCCAGTGTTGCAGAGGGACAATTAACATTTTTGGGTTGAAATTTGGCTCCATTGCATCTGACTTTTCGTGTTACGGGTGCCATTTTGTGCCAAAATGGCGTCCACCCCGCACATGCACACTTCTGGTGCGTGCCGCGTCAGATACCACCTTGGTGAGGGGGTAGGACAGACATTAGGTGCGTGCACCGGAAGTATGTTAAGTGGGCAGATCGTGATGTCAATCAGCATGCAATGCTGAATTAATGCCAGTGCTGCCTTTTCTGTCCTCAACACTGGAAATAACACCCGATGTTAACCTCACACAGCTGAACATGCATTAACTAACAGCAGTAAGGTTAGTTGTTGATTAATTTCTACTGGCTCTGTGTAAGTTTGTGGAAGTATTTGGAGCTATCCAGAGTTGTTTAAAGTTGATGAGGTGATAAGGAGTGGCGCTGCAAGGGAAGAAGGCCTTGGTTCTGATTGCAAGAGTTCTGGTCAGACCACTTGCTCCCAGTCACGGTTGCTCTAGTTGTCATCCCCCTTGCAGCATGCCAGAGAGGTGGAGCAGAGGCAGCAAATAAGAGGACAAGCTGTTTGCATAGGGAGGAGGAGGGGGAGAAGGGGAGAAAGGCTCTCAGCAGGAGGCTTTACCCACGTAGGGTCTTCCGAGCAATTCCCTTACCTAAGCCTAAGCCAGGAGCAGTGTGTGAGGTATCTGTGCTTTACGAAGTAAGTGCTTACAGAACTCTGCTACCTCTTGAAACCCGACCTGCAGCCTCACACTAAGTCAAGGTCAGTGGCTGTGAAGGTTACCATGGCCCTGAATTTTGAATTTCTTCGCATAGGGATCCTTCCAGACCGGAGCGGGTGACTTTTTTTTATTCGCTTCTGGGACATGGGCATTGCTGACAAGACCAGCATTTATTGCCATTCCCAATTGCCCTTGAGAAGATGGTGGTGAGCTGCCTTCTTGAATCACTGCAGTCCATGTGGTGAAGGTACTCCACCGTGGTGTTAGGGAGAGAGTTACAGGATTTTTATCCTGCGACGATGAAGGAACAGTGATATATTTCCAAGTCAGAATGGTGTGTAACTTGGAGGTGAACTTACAGCTGATGCTGTTCCTATGCATCTGCTGCCCTTGTCCTTCTAGGTGGTAGAGATCGCTGGTTTGGGAGGTGCTGTTGAAGAATTCTTGGCGAGTGCTGCAGTGCATCTTGTAGATGGTACACACTGCAGCCAAGGTGTGTCAGTGGTGGAGGGAGTGAATGTTTAATGTGCCATGGGGTGCCAATCAAGCAGGCTGCTTTGTTCTGGGTGGTGTCGAGCTTCTTGAGTGTTGTTGGAGCTGCACTCATCCAGGCAAGAAGAGATTATTCCATCACACTCCCGACTTGTGCCTTGTAGATGGTGGAAAGGCTTTGGGGAGTCAGGAGGTGAGACACTGGTAGAGACTGGTGGTAGGTGAGTGATGTGGGTGCGGTGCATTGAGCAGTATGTGAGGCTAGTGGTACAGATGGGACATGGCATTTGAAAATGAATTTACTGATCTTGACCACTCGTGTGAGGTCAGTAAATTTCTTCCTGCACTGTGTCCAGGTCCTCGAGGCTATACTGCTGGCATTCACCACAATGGCTTTCTGCTCCCAATTTTATGCATTTGCCTGGAGAACCTCCTGGCCCCTGTGGAAACAAGACCTCCATCCTCATGTTGACTTCCTGCACCAAAGCCTCCCGTGATGCATCGAAGAACATTGGCACTCTCTCCCTCCCCTGTTGTGACATCAATGGTGATTTTTGCACCCCTCACTATCTTCCCCAGCCAGTTGAATGAGCTGCTGCAGCCAGAATGCACCTCCCCTTTAAGAGGTGCAGACTGCCATTAAGGAGTGCAGACTATGTTTAATTGGTGCTAGCCTCACACACTGCACCTACCGCTGAGCGTTCAGGCACTCAGCGACACATTGAATGCCGCAATCATGCTAATCAACAGGTAGCATGCAGTTAATGTGCTGCCTGCATTCCTTTGAACAGGTGATCGATTGTGCATCGCCATCCCCATGCCCATATCTGGAGCAAACACATTTTTAGCCCTTGGAATCCAGAAAGCCCATGTGATTGATTACAGTGCCAGCATAAAAATAATGGGCTAGACTTTCCACTTGGTGGCTAAAGCCGAAAAAAATGGGCCTTGTTCCAGTGATGCGGGACGTATCGCCCGTGCTGATCGTCGGCTCAAGGCCCATTTTTTTTTTGCGATTTTCCACTTGGCCTTAGCCCAGTGATGTCAAATGGGCGATGTCATTTCTCTGCGATCTCCTGATCGCCCAAAGAAAACGGAAGTGAATGAGAAAAAAAGCTTCGCTAGCAACACATTACTGCGCATGTGCAGGTTGATTTTTTTTTCAGGTTGAGAGGTCAAGGGTCTTCACACATGCTCAGAAGCTCTGTGTGGGTCTGGGAGAGAAAGAGAGAGAGAGAGAGAGAGAGAGAGGGGAGAAAGGAAGCAGGTTATCTTGAGCAACTGAAAAAACAGATACATTTAAAGAATGGAGGGAGCTGCAGGAAAGAGAAGGGCCACGTGGTCATGTCGGCTTCTAATGAAGCCCGGACATCGGACCAGTGCCGGAAAAGATGGAACAGTCTACTGGCAGCTGCAAGAGTAAGTTGAAATTTAAATTTGAAATAATTCGTATTTATTATTTAATGTTGTATGGCAAATCTAATTAGAATCTGCAATGTTGTATCGTAATCTTTAAGCATGACTAAGTAACTAAATTAGGATTACATTTTGATTATATTTATGCACCGCAACATAAATTTGAATGTTACAGTATGAAATATCTTCCTATGCAATGTATTGCAAACTTGAAATTGAACTTATAAATCTGTCAGTCCTAAATGTTTATTGCCAAATCCATCTGCTTATGCCGTGCAATGTTACCTTATCTATTACAGAAGAAGATTTCCATCAACCAGCGAGAGCAATGCAGGACGGGCGGGGGCTGTGCCATGCTGCAGTCACTCAACGCCTACGAAGAGCTTGCAGTGGCCTTGGTGGGGCCAAAAACCATTCGGTCACAACCTGTGGAGTGGCCGAACCCACCCTAGAGTCACGTGAGTAATGAGAACTGTGCACTGTGCAATGTGTGAATCAATAGTAAATATTTGTTACGCGGGTAATCCTATGCAATGATACTTTAATTTGATATATAATTGAGTTATACTATTGAGATGTACTATTGATCTTCAAATGAGGTCATGTTAGGCCTGGTGACCGCTTGCGCATATGGGCTAATGGTAATTGTGATATCTTCACAGAGCACAGCGCACAGCTTCCTAACATGCAGGCTGCTCTCTCAGAACTCTCCGGAAAGAGCCTGTTCTGTTTAATGATTAACTATACAGTTGCAGTACACAATATGTCCACACCCACAGTGTGGAGCTACAAGCATTATAAGCTTACAGACATTACAGTAATGTTTTGAGTTCTTAATTAAGCTGAATTGGTTTGCATTGTTAAACATTGTTTATAACTTCCATTTGTCTTTCAGAGGTTAACAAGTACGGATGGAGTCCACTGACCAAGCGGGACACTCCCAGGAGGAAGAGCCAGAGGAGGAGCCAGTGCAGGCCCCTGCTGCGGCTGTGCGAGAGCAGGAGGAGGAGCAGGAGGAGGAGGAAGAAGAACAGAAGATTTTTTTTGTGGGAGGGGGAACAACCTGCGGCCATCTCTTTTGAAACAGGTGAGGCACCGGGGCCAAGCGGTGTGCAGGTGGTGACGCTAATGTGTCGCGACCTTATCCAGGGATTCGTGGGTTTCTCAAACAATTGGAGCCAGTTCTCCACAACCTGGAATGAGTTCTGCTCGCGCTTCACCAGCTGGTCTTCTGAGCAGTCACAGACTGCTCGAGAGACGTTGGAGGCGATCAGGGAGCAGACAGCCGAAACAAATGCCCTACGGCATGCGTTACTGGCTGGACATGGCACTGCACCCCAAGATGTCATGTCTACTCACAGCAAGACCCCAAGCACACAAGCGAGTATGGAGGACACAGTTCCTCTTGACGCGGAAGTAGAGCCTGAGGCTTCTGCTTCCGCTCTGTTACCTCCACCATGGCAGGAAGTCTTGCTGTCCCACTCTGCACGACATCTTGGTGTAGGTCTGCGGAGACCAAAACAGGCGGGTGGGGTGTGAACACGGGGTGGGACAGGATCTGGAGGGAAACGTGGCCGCAGGTAGGGAGGGGGGAGTGCTTCTCAATAGTTCACTTGTTTTAAAATGTTCACTTGTTATTATCACTTTATTATTCTCTTGTTATTGTTACTAAATTGGTCACTTGTATTCAATAGTTAAATGTTCACTTGTTATCATTACTTAATTGTTCACTTTCCATTCTTTCTGAAATGGTCACTTGTTATCGTTACTGAAATGGTCACTTTTTAGCATGACTGAAATGGCCACTTGTCATGATTGAAATGGTCACTTGTTGTCATTACTTAAATGGCCACTTGTTCTTTAAAATGTTCAATTTCTTCTTCTTCCAACGTTTTGGGGATTTTGAGGGAAGGGTGGATTGGTGCGGGGGGTGGGGGGTTGGAGGGAGGGTGTTGTTCTTAAAAAAAATTTTGTTTCTTAAAATGTTTTCTACAACTTTTGTACCTTCACTCTTACTTACATAAGTTTTACAACATACATTTTTTCATGCATATTTGTTTGTTTATTCTACTTCCCCACGGAAATGAAACTTTTGTTTAAACGTAACTGTAATTGAACGTTTGAATATCAACAATAATAGTTCATACGAAGCGTTCATTAATGAGCTGCTGACGCAAAAGCTTAGCGGCTGTGTAACTGCCACTGGCTACTGGTCTTCGGAAAGGTGTGGTGGTACCGGTGTTAGATCACCAGGCTGATAAAGCTCTCCTATGTCCTCGCTCGTGTCCTCTCTCGCCTGTTCCTCCTCTTCATCCTCGCCGGCAGCATGATCTGGCATTATTTGTCCTGCAGCATGATCTGGCATTATTTGTCCTCTCTTTATAGCTAGGTTATGTAGCATACAACACACCACAATAAACTCTCGGTCTGTGCCTCCCTGGTCATTGGGAAGCTTTCCATCCTGCGAGCGTAAAGGGCTTCAGTCACCTGTCGAATGCAGCAGTGTGTAGCGTGCTGATAGATATGGCAGATGTCGCTAGCTGAAGCCTGAAAAGATAAAAGGCTAGGGCAGCAGTAACCTTCACCTCAATGGACAGTGCGGTTCTGGTGGTGCTGGAAGGCTGCAGATCATCCTTGACGAGTTGACATATCTCATCGATGACCTCCTTCCGGAATCTCAGCCTCCCAAGACAAGCATTTTCAGACAAGTTCAGGTAGGATTGCTTCTCCTAGTACCTTCGTTGGCTATACGGCCTCTCCTTTCGTCTCCGTCTACGCATTACTGTGCCACCTCTTCGATTGATCCTTTCAGTAACCAGTGTGTGAGCAGTTGCAATTAAAGGCACGGAAAGCATAGGCCCCATAATCACTATCAATAATTACTTTCACTGAGTTCAATAATTTCTGCAATCTGTACTCTCTAATCACTGTAGTCTGCCTTCTCTGTACTCTCTAAGCTGTATACCAGTCAGTTTGATAGGCACCAACAATATAATTAAATAACTTCACTATGTAAAAGCTATGTACTAAATAATTCCAATATATGAGATCTATTTAGCATAAATAAGTTGATAATACCTATTTTATTCCCTGTCCCAAATTTCTGAGTACAATTTGCTTCAATTTTACTCTCTAAGTAACTCTGAACTAATTCTCCACCCTTCTTCAGAAGCTAAAAATGACATCCGTCGTGCCCATTTCCCTCTCTAAGGCCCTGAAAAAGCACTTATTTTTGAGCACTCTTTTGGGCCTTGCATCAGCCCAGCGAAGTGCATGCGAAGTGCCGAAACTTGGGATGGGCCTTGTGTGGGCAATCATTTGGGCGATTATCTCGGCAATCAAAGTGGAAACTTGGGGGCCTATTTTTCTGGCGTTGTTTTGGGCCTAGTTTCCACTTTTTGCTCAAAATGGGCGATAGAGGTCCATTTTGGGCGATAGATGGGCCTTAGATGGGCAATGTGAAGTGGAAAGTCTCGCCCAAAGTTTTATTGAAAACCTTTCCAAGTTTGAATGACAACTCGGAGGGCACCAGCAGTGCTATACGGTTATAGGGCTCTGAGAACTAGTAGCCAACATCCACCCCCTTCTACTGCTGGGCATTGTGACAGAACTCAGGGACTCTGCCAGAATATTTGAATGACACTGCAGTCAGAAGAGCAGCCCAAGTCAGGGGTGCATCTTTGCGGTGGGTAGAAGTCCTGCCATGCCGAAGATGTGGCCTAATTTCTGGGCTCAGTTATCAGCTTTCCATGCTTGTACCTTTTATAAATTAGAAGCATGCAAGGAGTCAAATGCTGCCAAAAATCAATCGTCAAAACATTTAGTAATCTTACATTCAAGTTACGAACTGAAATATTTTAATCGAATATAAACACAGAAATACCTTTAAACAATTTAGTGAACTTCTACATTAACCTTTGCCTGGAAATAATCTTTAAAATTTAAAAAGTAATAAAATCCATGCTTGCAATAGGAACATTTTCAGCGTTTGGGACACACATCGCAAGCAAGTATATATGTGCAAATCTTTTTCTTTATTCATTCACGAGAGGTGGGTATCATTGGCAAGGCCAGCATTTATTGCCCGTCTCTAATTGCCCTCGAGAAATGCTGGTGAGCCGCCGCCTTGACCCTCTGCAGCCCGTGATGTGAAGGTACTCCCACAATGCTGTTAGGGAGGGAGTTCCAGGATTTTAGTGTAGATGACCTTGGAGTGCTTGTCCACAGATCCCTGAAAGTAGCAGGCCAGGTGGATAAGGTGGTTAAGAATGCATACGGAATGCTTGCATTTATTGGCCAAGGCATAGAATATAAGAGCAGGGAGGTCATGCTTAAATTGTATAATACTTTGGTTAGGCCTCAGCTAGAGTACTGCATGCAGTTCTGGTCGCCGTATTATAGGAAATGTGATTGCACTAGAGAGGGTGCAGAGGAGATTTACTAGGATGCTGCCTGGAATGGAGAATCTTAATTATGAGGACAGATTGGATAGGCTGGGTTTGTTCTCATTGGAACAGAGGAGGTTGAGAGGAGACTATTGTGTTCCTAACACAGATGAGACTGCACACAGGGAGGTTAAAGTAACAGTGACCTCAGTCTTTATTAAGACACTCCAGAGTGAGGAACAGACCTTAGGGGCCGGCTTATATACAGTTCTCCCAATGGATGCTGGGATCCCTTGGGACTTCAGTGGTTGCACTCCCTGGTGGCGGAACATGGGAGTGCATGCTTTACAGATACACAACATCACTCCCCCCCCAAAGTCAAAGAAAAAACTATTTACAAGGTGAGGCAGTCTGGAGCCTTTCTTTCCCTGGTGGACGGCCTCGGTACAAATGTCTGCTCTGCTGTGTTGGCTGTGCCCTCGCTGGGCTGGCGTGTTGTTGGCCTTGCAGGGTTGCTGGGCTGTTGGACTGTTGGGCGTGATGGGTTCGATTTCCTGGACGGTGTGGTGTCGTTGATCCTTTGGGTGTGTGTTGTGGGCTCAAAAAAGGTGGTGTCTGCTGTGGGTTGTTCAGGGCAGTCTGTGAACTGCAGTCTCGTTTGGTCCAGATGCTTTCTGCAAATTTGTCCATTGTCTAGTTTGACCACAAACACCCTACTCCCTTCTTTAGCTATCACCGTGCCCGCGATCCACTTGGGACCATGTCCATAGTTTAGCACATACACAGGGTCATTCAGATCAATTTCCCGTGACACGGTGGCGCGACCATCGTTTACATTTTGTTCCTGCCGCCTGCTCTCTACCTGATCATGCAGGTTGGGGTGAACCAGCGAGAATCTGGTTTTAAGAGTCCTTTTCATGAGTAGCTCAGCCGGGGGCACCCCTGTGAGCGAGTGGGGTCTCGGCGGTAGCTGAGCATTACTCGGGACAGGTGAGTTCTGTGACTCGTTTAAGGCTCTGTTTGATTGTTTGTACTGTCCCCTCTGCCTGCCCATTGGAGGCTGGTTTAAACGGGGCCGAGGTGATATGTTTGATCCCATTGCGGGTCATGAATTCTTTAAATTCGGCACTGGTGAAACATGGCCCATTGTCACTGACCAGTATGTCAGGCAGGCCGTGGGTGGCAAACATGGCCCTCAGGCTTTCAATGGTGGCGGTGGCGGTGCTTCCCGACATTATTTCACATTCAATCCATTTTGAAAAAGCATCCACCACCACCAGGAACATTTTGCTGAGAAACGGGCCCGCATAGTCGACATGGATCCTCGACCATGGTCTGGAGGGCCAGGACCACAAACTTAGTGGTGTCTCTCTGGGCGCGTTGCTCAACTGAGCACACACACTGCATTGCCGTACACAGGACTCCAAGTCAGAGTCGATACCGGGCCACCACACGTGGGATCTGGCTATCGCTTTCATCATTACTATACACGGGTGTGTGCTGTGGAGATCCGAGATGAACATCTCCCGACCCTTTTTCAGTAGCACTACGCGGTTACCCCACAACAGGCAGTCTGCCTGAATCGACAGCTCGTCGTTTCACTGCTGGAACGACTTGATTAACTCTTGCATGTCAACGGGGATGCTGGCCCAGTTCCCATGCAGTACGCAGTTTTTTACTAGGGACAGCAGAGGATCTTGGCTAGTCCAAGTCCTAATCTGGCGGGCCGTGATAGGTGATTTATCATTTTCAAATGCTTCCATGACCATCAACAAGTCTGCGGGCTGCGCCACCATCAACAAGTTTGCAGGCTGCGCCATTTCCACCCCCGTGGTGGGCAATGGTAGCCGACTGAGAGTATCCGCACAGTTCTTGTGCCTGGCCTGTGGCGAATGGTATAGTTATACGCTGATAGCCCGAGTGGCCACCTTTGTATGCGGGCTGAGGCATTAGTATTTACCCCTTGTTTTCAGCGAACAGGGATGTGAGGGGCTTGTGATCAGTTTCCAGCTCAAATTTGAGGCCAAACAGGTACTGATGCATTTTCTTTACCCCGAACACACACGCTAAAGCCTCTTTCTTAATCATGCTGTAGACCCTCTAGCCTTAGACAAGCTCCTGGAGGCACAGGCGACAGGTTGCAACTTCCCCACAACGTTAGCTTGTTGTAATACACACCCGACTCCGTACGACGATGCATCACATGCTAGCACAAGTCTTTTACACGGGTTATACAATACAAGCAGCTTGTTGGAGCATAAAATATTTCTGGCTTTCTCAAAAGCAATTACTTGTTTTTTTCCCCATACCCAGTTCTCACCTTTACGCAATAACACATGTAGGGGCTCTAAGAGGGTGCTAAATCCTGGTAAGAAGTTACCAAAATAGTTGAGGAGTCCCCGGAACGACTGCAACTCCGTGACGTTCTGTGGCCTGAGTGCATTCCTGATAGCTTCTGTCTTGGCCTCTGTGGGCCGAATGCCGTATGCCGTGATTTTTCTCCCAAAAACTCCACTTCTGTTGCCATGAAGACGCATTTTGACCTCTTCAGCCGCAGCCCTATGCAATCCAGTCGCTGGAGGACCTCCTCCAGGTTTTGTAGGTGCTCGACGGTGTCCCGACCCGTGACCAATATGTCGTCCTGTAAAACCACCGTGCGTTAAGCTCTCCATGTTTCTCTGGAAGATCGCTGCAGCCGACCGAATTTCAAACGGGCATCTGTTGTAGATGAACAGTCCCTTGTGCGTGTTGATGCAGGTGAGGCCCTTCAAAGACCCCTCCAGCTCCTGCATCATGTAGGCCGAAGTCAGGTCGAGCTTGGTGAACGTCTTGCCTCCTGCCAGCATCGCAAATAGGTCATCTCCCTTTGGTAGCGGGTATTGGTCCTGCAGCGAGAAACGATTAATAGTTATTTTATAACCGCCGCAAATCCTGACCGTGCCGTTTTGAGTACTGGAACAATTGGGCTGGCCCTTTCGCTGAATTCCACTGGGGAGATGATGCCCTCGCATTGCAGCCTGTCCAGCTCGATTTCCACTCTCTCCCTCATCAGGTGAGGTACAACTTGCGCCTTGTGGTGAATGGATCGTGCTTCTGGGACCAAGTGGATCCGCACCTTTGCCCCGGAAAAGTTTCCAATGCCTGGCTCAAAAAGGGAAGGAAATTTGTTCAGAATCTGGGTACATGAGGCCTCATCGACATATGATAGCGCTCGGATGTCATCTCAGTTCCAGCGGATTTTGCCCAGCCAGCTCCTTCCAAGCAGTGTGGGGCCATCGCCCAGGACAATCCAGAGTGGCAGTTCATGCACTGTGCCCTCGTAGGTGACCTTGACCATGACGCTGCCCAGGACAGTGATAAGCTCTTTGGTGTACATTCTCAGTTTCGTGTGGATGGAGCTCAGGGCTGGTCTGAGTGCCTTGTTGCACCACAGTCTCTCAAACATCTTTTTACTCCTGATGGATTGGCTAGCGCCAGTGTCCAGTTCCATGGCTATGGCTAAGCTATTCAATTTTACATTTAGCATTATAGGTGGACATTTCGTCCAAAATGTGTGCACCCCGTGTACTTCAGCATCTGCCTCCTCTGAGGTTCGAAATTGCTTTGATCCACCATGGACCGATCTTCCTCTGCCACGTGGTGGTTAGCAGGTTTTGCTGAGCTTGCAGCTTGTCTGCAATCTCGTTGGAGGTGCCCCATTGTTCCACAGCTCTTGCAAACATACCCTTTGAAGCAGCATGAATAGACTGAATGGAAGCCTGCACAACGCCAACAAGGTGTGAATTGCCTTGCATTCATCCTTTGTTGGGGATTTTGAGTCATCTGGGTCAGCTGAGGCCTGCTGGCAGTTGCAGACTCGTAGTTTCTGCCCTGTACATTTCTGTGCGCAAACACAGTTCCAGTTACTTTATGAACATTGCTAGCACTTGTGTGCTGAGAGATTTATTTGGTGTTATCACTGGTGGACATAAACGCCTGTGCTATCACAATGGCCTTACTGAGGGTCGATGTCTCTACAGTCAAAGGTTTTCGGAGGATGGTCTCGTGGCCAATGCCCAGTACAAAAACATCTCTGAGCATTTGCTCCAGGTAGCCATCAAACTCACATTGTCCTGCAAGACGTAGCTCGCCACTTGCTGACCTTCAGATCGCTGGCACGTGTAGAGCCGATACCTCGCCATCAACATGCTCTCCCTCGGATTAAGATGCTCCCGAACCAGTGTACACAGCTCCTCATACGACTTATCTGTGGGTTTTACCGGAGCCAGAAGATTCTTCATGAGGTTGTAGGTCAGTGCCCCACAGACCGTGAGGAGGACCGCTCTCCATTTTGCAGCGCTTCCTTCCATGTCCAGCTCGTTGGCTACAAAGTACTGGTCGAGCCGTTCGACATAGGCGTCCCAATCCTCACCCTCAGAAAACTTCTCCAGGATGACCACAGTTTGCTGCATCTTTGCGTTGGATTTGTATACTCGCTGCCAGTTAATTGTGTTCCTAACACAGATGAGGCTACACACAGGGAGGTTAAAGTAACAGTGACCTCAGTCTTTATTAAGACACTCCAGAGTGAGGAACAGGCCTTAGGGGTGGCTTATACACAATGCTCCCAAGGAATGCTGGGATCCCTTGGGACTTCAGGGGGTGCACTCCCTGGTGGCGGAACATGGGAGTGCATGCTTTACAGATACACAACAGAGACCTCATTGAGGTGTACAACATATTGAGGGACCTGGACATAGTGGATAGTAACGGCCTGTTTCCATTGGTGGTGGGGTCTATTATGAGGGGGCATAGTGTTAATTGGGTGGTGGAAGGCTTAGAGGGGATTTGAGGGGGGGCTACTTTATGCAGAGGGATGTGGGGATCTGGAACATGCTGCCTGGAAGAGTGGTGGATGCAGAATTCCTCACCACTTTAAAGAGATGGTTGGATGGGCACTTAAATCTGGAATTTTCCCAGATTTTTTCTCCCTAAATTGGCCTGGGTTTTTATCTGGTTTTTGCCTCTCCCAGGAGATCACATGGCTCCAGTTGGGGTGGAGTGTAGAATGTTTCAGTATCAGGGGTGTCGCAGTTGTGTGAGATGGTCTGGTTGGGCTGGGTGCTCTTTGCCTTTCTGTCATTGTTCATAGGTTTATATGTAACCTTCAGGGCTGCCGACCAAGGGCCGTGCGGCTCTTTGTCAGCCGGCATGGACATGATGGGCAGAAATGGCCTCCTTCTGCGCTGCAAATTTATTTGTTTCTATGTTTCTATGTTGTCTCTCTCCCCAAAGTTGACGCCCTAGTATGGACCACACCCAGGTCTAAGCATGCATAATGGGCTTGCTTAGATTGGGAAACACCACCCCCCCCCCCCGCCAACCCCTCACGGGTATCATTTGATGCTGCTTGCTGAATAGTGTAAGGCTTCTCATGCCTTCAGTTTAGCTTCCACACTCCCTGGGCTTCTTTTCAATCCAAGCCCCTAGCTCCTGTGTCCGGGCGAGGGATCGATTCTGCCTGCTGATGCTCCGACCTTCGAGCCAGGTTCAATGGTGGCGTGGCACTTTAAAAAAAATCAAAACTTAAAGAATTGCATGAAACTTATATTTTCTGTGTTTTCAGTCAGAAAAATTTAAGCTTGATGATGCATATGTATGTGTTCTTGACTCCTTCCAAAACTTTGCCTAAAAACAATGGCATCTTCCTGCGTCGACTTTTTGATGGGCGTGGTTTTTCTTAAGTGCCCAGAAAGTTTTTTGGGAGTGGTCACATATGCCATCCTAGGAGACTTGTAAGTTGGCCAAACTTGTATAATTGTGAAAAACTGGTGCAGACATCAGGTGTCGCCCCCTATGACGCAAGAAAAAACTAACTTAAAAAAATCGTAATTAACTGAATTATGCTGGTGCACAATCTTTGAGGAAACTTGGATTTTTAAATTTAGGCCAAAAAAAACGGCGCACACCAAAAAAATGGCACAAATCAAAGGGGAAAATTGAACCCTATATCTCTCTGCAGCCTCTTTGCATCCTCCTCACAGCTTACTTTCCCACCTAACTTTGTATCATCAGCAAACTTGAATACGTTACACTCAGTCCCTTCATCTAAGTTAATGATAATGATTGTGAATAGCTAATGCCCAAGCACTAATCCTTGTAGTACACCACTTGTTATACCCTGCCAATCCAAAAAATCCAGTTTATTCCTACTCTCTGTTTTCTGCTCATTAACCAATCCTCATTCCATGCCAATATATATTACCTCTCTAACCTCTTGTGTGGCACCTTATCAAATGCTTTTTGAAATGCATCATCCCACTAGTTACATCTTCAAAAAACTATAACACATTTGTCAAACACGATTTACCTTTTGTAAAACTAGTTTGACTCTGCCTCTTCTTCTTAGGCAGTCCACTGGAGTCAAGGTTGACTTGCTTCCACACTAAAATGAGTCCAAAGGTGACTGATGAGATCACTGCAGGATCTACAATTTCTGTCACAGATGGGGCAGGTGGTGGTTGGAGGGAGGGCTAGGTAGGGTGCTTGATTTGATTGATTTGTCTTACGCTCCTTCCATTGTTTGTAGTGGGCTTCTGCGTGCTCCTGGCAAAGAGACTCGAAGTGTTCATCACCTTCTCTGATGCTTCTCCACTTTCAACTGTCTTGTTAGATCTCTTAATTTCCAATGAAATACGAACTCTGATTGTAGTTTTAATGTCACTTTATTTTTGGCAGCAGTAAGAAGCTCTTGGCTTTAAGCCAGGTCTTTGTCCTTCTGAGACCACATGGTCAAAATAGCTGTACTTATACCTGGATCAATTTACAGAAAAGAACTCGCCTTCTTTGACCTTATTGGCTCAATTAATAGTCTTTTAACCTTTTAATTGGCTCGCTACACAAGGTCCTAAAATGTCAAGTTGATTGATGACTTAATGCAACATGCTCCCACAACGTAGCATCTCTAACTTGGTGTCTGTGAATTTTCACAGCCTGTCTAAATGCAGCCTGTTTGAATTCTCTATCAATCCCCCCTTTGATTCTTTCACAAACTGAATCATAAAACATCAGGTATCACTGGTTAAACATTCTACAAAATAATTTCATACATGTTAATAGAGTTTCCTTCTAAAATTTGTTGATGTGTTTCGCCACATGTCCAGACTAGTAGCTTCCACACAAATTTACACCAACCCGAGTTCCATCGTGGCCAAAATGGAAGTCTGGTTTTAGTAGGTTAATTAACCTTATTCCAATTTAATCCAAATTGATTACTTAATTCATCCAGTAAACAACCTTCCCTTAAGCATAACATACCCCTGTGCCACGTACAGACGGTCTGCTGGGACCTGCAAGGTGTCTCACATGCGGGACAGCAGCTACAGCCGCCTGGTTGCAACAACATTTAATCAACATAAACAAACAATATAAAAGTAAAATAATTACAACAAATAGAATTAAACTTTCCACCAATGAAGTTCCTATTGAACCTAGCCATTCAGTGGCTCCACTCCACAAAGTGAATGATGGGGGTTGCTTAAGTTTCTCTACCTCCTTTTGGATATGCTCCGCTAAGTGGGTAATTTCTTTGGAGCTATCTGGGATATATGTGCAACACTCAGTTCTGAGTAGGGTGCAAGTACCTCCCTTTTCAGCCAGGATGTAATCAAGGGCCAGTCTATTCTGTCGGGCTACTGTGCGGATTGCTACCATTTCTGCATTGATTTTAACGAGGGCCTCTGAGGTATCATTGGCTACCC
Source organism: Pristiophorus japonicus (assembly GCF_044704955.1). Classification (NCBI taxonomy): domain Eukaryota; kingdom Metazoa; phylum Chordata; class Chondrichthyes; family Pristiophoridae; genus Pristiophorus; species Pristiophorus japonicus. The sequence goes on along the minus strand of NC_091978.1, from coordinate 251,859,997 downwards.
ATTCCACAACGGATGCCATGTTAATGGATTCCCTTGCCAGTCTGGCGGTCCCATACCTGGGGATCAGAATGGCAAAGAACCTCTCTGTTTCTGTGATAGCTCTCTTAGGACAGTGTAAATGTTCCGACAGTGACTTTATATGATACATATAAGGCACAATGTAGGCTAAATAGCAGGATCCCGTCCAATTCTGGGGCAGCCAAGGGTAGGCCTTGTGGCCACACACCCAATAGGTGCCATTATAGGCAATGAATGTTAGCTGTTTCTTTGTCAGCAACACTCCGGGGCCTGTCCAGGCTTTTCCATCTGTTTTATTCAGAATCCCCGTTACGTTAAGAATTCCCACATCGGCCCAGTTTGGATGGTTCCTTGGCTTGATTATATTATAATTCCGGGAGCAGTTACTATACCCCATATTTTGGCCTCCTTTGATGTTTCTAATCAGACAGACCGATTCCCCTGGTCTTCCTATTCCCGCTGTATTAGTGATAACAAAAAATGGGGGCCGTTTGGAATTATTGTAGCACGGTTGGTATCCCCCTTCAAAGGTAGTCAGATTGTAACCTGCTGACTTTCATTTACATGCCCAGTTTTCCATACCCTGAAACGCATTGCCTGTTTTGTTTTGATTAATTATCCACTGAGTCATTTCCGAGATATTCAAGGGAATTGGCCTCAAGGGAATCCCTCCCTTTGAGTGAATAGGAATATGCGCACACACCCAACAACGAGAAATGTTACCTTGTTTGGCATAAATGTATGACATATATAAAAAGGTATTTACATGTAATTCCCTTGCTACCCTACTATTTCCCTTTGGTGCAGAGGGTTGGCTAGTAAGAAGTAGGCCTATGCCTAGAATACCTACAATCAGTAATACAGTAAATTTATACATTTTGGCAAAAAGTAATTGTCCTTATTAGATTTCAGCTTCAGTTAAGGGTGCTCGTTTAACGTGTGAAGCGTGGATCCAGGCTTTCTTTCCTTGGACTTTAACAGCTGCCTGGGTGGTCAATAACACTTGATAAGGTCCCTCCCACTTGGCACCCAAAGTTTCTTTATGCAACTTTTTCACATACACCCAGACTCCCGGGATGATGTCGTGTCCTCCTTCGGGTAGATTACCCCAAGCTGCCGATAGCTGTCGGGAAACAGAACTCATAGCATTGGTTAGGTTCTGACAGTATGATAACAAAGTGTCACTCATTAAGTGAACATCAGCTTTCCGTAAATCGATAGTTCCTGGCAGCGACATGGGTCTTCCTGTTATAATTTCAAATGGGCTTAGACCTGTAGTTCTGTTCGGGGTTGCCCTAATGCTGCATAGCACTATTGGTAGTGCCTGGGGCCATGGTGTTCCTTCTTGGTGATATTTGGCAAGCCGTTGTTTCAGAGTTCGATTCATTCGTTCTACTTGTCCTGATGATTGTGGATGATAAGGACAGTGTAAATCCCACGTAATGTTCAGTAACCTACAGACTTCTTGGCAGGCAGCACCTGTGAAGTGTGTTCCCTGATCTGAGTCAATGCTACTCGGGACTCCCCATCGGGGAATGTAATCCTTACACAAGACCTTTGCAGTGTGATTGGCTGTGGCTCTTTTAGTTGGGACAGCTTCTACCCATCTAGAAAATCTGTCGACCATGACAAGAATGTTAATGTATCCTTGGCATGAAGGAAGAGATATATAATCAACCTGCAGATGCTGGAATGGTCCAACAGGGGCAGGGGGCCTGATGGGTCCAGAATTATTTTTCTGGCAGACCACACAGCGGTCTGTTACCAGCTGGGCATGTTTTTTAAATCCCTGACCCCACCAGCCGTCATCTGTTGTGAGGCCAAGTGTCCCCACGAGTGGATTTGTTGGGTTAAAAAAGGCATAAGCGCTTGTGGCGCGACTGGCTTGTCGGTAACTCTTTGTCTCCAGACACCATCTTCACATAGCTTAATTCCTGCCTCAATCCATGTCCATTTTTCCTCTCGGGAGCACTCACCTTGCATTGTTTGAAGGTTTCGTGTCAGAGTCCTGAGTGCTTTCAATCTGCACATCTGTGTTGGTTCTTCTGGAAGAACGCCCTGTGAGGCGGCATCTTTAGCTGCCTGGTCGGCTAGGGCATTTCCCTGTGCTTCTGTGGTATTTTCCTTGGTATGGGCCTTACACTTCAGGATGGACACTTCCTGAGGTAATTGTATGGCCTCCAGTAAGTCTCGGACTTCTTTTCCATTTCGGATAGGTGTACCAGCAGCAGTGAGGAATCATCTTTTCCGCCATAACAGACCAAAGTCGTGAGCGATTCCAAAAGCATAACGTGAATCTGTGTAGACATTAGCTGTCTGTCCTTCTGCTATTCGACATGCTTCTGACAGGGCCCGTAACTCGGCCTGTTGTGCTGACGTTCCTGAGGGTAAACATCCTTTTGCCACTACCTCATATAAGGTTGTAACTGCCCATCCTGCTTTTCTGGTACCATTGTCAACAAAGGAGGAACCATCTGTAAACAGGATGAGGTCTGGGTTGTGCAGAGGCTCCTCTGCTGCTAAGGCTGCTTCTTCTGTTTCTTTTAAAATCTGCATGCAGTCATGCTCTTCACATTCTCCCCCCTCTTGCTCCCTCGATTCTGACATCGAGAGCATGGTTGCGGGATTAACCGGGCTGGCCCGGATGATATGAAGATTAGGAGCTTCCAAAACTGCTGTCCAGCGGGTCCATCTAGCTGCCGTCACCTGAGACATTCTATGCATAGACAGCAAAGCATGTACGTTGTGGGGACACTTGACAATCAGCTTTTGGTTGAGGACTAGACCCGCAGTGATCATTACCGCTCGACATGTAGCTTCCATGGCCCTTAGGCAACTTCCCCATCCGAGGGCTACCGCATCCAGTTTTGCCGAATAATAGCCAATAGGTCTGTGCCGATCCCCATGTTCATATGTCAGTATAACTGTCATATATCCTTCTTTCTCATGGACAAACAGAGTAAATGGCTTACCACTGTTGGGGATTCCCAGAGCCAATGCCGAACACAAAGCCTTTTTCAAACTCAGGAAGGCCTCTTGCTGTTCCTTAGTGAGGGTGATGGCTTCTTTAGAGGCACGTTTCCCCTTTAAAATATCATTCAGTGGCTGAGCAAGCTGTGTGAAGGAGTCAATCCAATTTCTGTTAAAGTTACACAATCCCAAAAAAGACCTTAGTTCCTGAATAGTGGTGGGGTTTTTAGCAGCCCGAATGGCTGCAGTTTTATCCTGGGTAAGTTCTCTCTTTCCTTGTGAAATCTTTTGTCCCAGGTATACAATCTCTTCTTGGGATATTTGTACTTTGTCGATGCTGGCTTTATGTTCTTTCAGCCGAAAGCTCCTAAATCTTGTTCATGCTGTTCTTCTGTGTTTGAAGCTAGCAAGATATCGTCTACATATTGGATGACTGTGGATGACAGGGGAGGTAATTCTCGCAAATGGCTTTGTAAAGCCATGTGGAATACGGTCGGGCTGTTGTGGAAACCCTGCGGTAACTGGGTCCAAGTATACTGTTGTCCTTGGACCATGAAAGCAAACCACTGTCGAACCTCTGGTGCCAGAGGCACCGACCAAAATCTGTTGGCCATATCTATAACCGAGAAATATTTATGTTCCGGTTTGAGGGCATTAAAAATGGTGGAGGGATCTGCAACCAAAGGAGCTTTTTGATCAATACACTGGTTAGCTTTCCTATAATCGACAGTCAAACGGCAAGTCTCATTAGATTTCTGTATCGGCCACACGGGGCTATTGGAGGAGCTATGCGTTTTAATAAGCACCCCTTGTTTCTCCAATTGCTGAATAACCGGTAAGATTCCCGCGATGGCAGTTGGACTGATGGGTTATTGTTTCGTGCATGGAGGCTTGGTCTCGGTAAATGATGCAGGCTCCATCTGGAGTAGGCCACAATCGTTCTTATCTTTAGCCCATATCGGGTGTTCCTTTAATTCTTCTTTCTTCAAAGTTCTAATTGACCATGTCACCCGAACATCCTCGAAATGCAACGATGAATCTATTTGGATTAGAACGTCCATTCCCAAAAGGGGTTGATCTACTGGGCCTATCCAGACCGGCGTGGTTAGTTCATGTGGACCCAGCCCTATAAGTATTGGTGTTGTCCTTTTAATTAACATTTTATGGCCCCCAACTCCATAGGCTGTACGTGCCCTACTATCCAACGGCAAAAAGTCTCCATATTGTAGGGGTAAGCATGTTAATTCCGCCCCTGTGTCTAAAAGACAGTCCACATCCTTATCACACACCCTCACAGTTATATATAGCCCATCTCCCCTCTGTTGTATTAGTGCGAGGAGTGGGGCCAGGGTGGGCTCTAACCGTTTTTTGCTATCCCAAGTAACTCCTTCTGTTGTTGTATTGTCAGTCGCTTAAATGCTCCTATGAGGTCGTTATCTTGTGATAAGCCTGGTTTGTTGGCTGAATTGTATCCCTGGCTGCGTACTCTTCCCCAGCCATGACCTTGCTGTTTTGCCCTGCACGTCTTGGCCCAGTGACCTTCTTTCCCACAATAATGACATTTTCCGGGTAATTTTCCTAATAACTGTTTATCGGAATCCTAGGATTTCCATCTCATAGCCTGTACAGCTCGGACTTTAGCTCCCATATCCCGATTTAATTGGTTACATCGATCCACCAATGCTGCAAAGGTAGTCCCTCTACCTTCCCAATCCGGTAACACTACCTTAAGCATTTTGGACAGTTCTGGCTTTAGACCTGCCACGAAAGCTGCTTTCAGGGGTCCAAACACTTGTTCATCCATTTCCTCATCCGTATTATTCATACCCGAATGTTCTAGCCACGTGCATCTAAACCGCTCGTCATACTCCAGGACCTCCTCTGTTCCTTTCTGTTGGCAGGCTGCAATTTTTCCCCAGTCTGTCTTAGCTGGACTGAAGGCTTGCAGCCAGTGTTTAATCGCCTCCCATCCTGCGTCTAATTCTTGCTCATCCTGCCCCAAAGCTTCTTCTACCTTGGCGTGCAATTTTCTTCCCTGTGTTTTTGGCACCATTATGGTCAAAATTTGCACTCTGTCCCAGGGATGAAGTTGATATACATTTCTTAAGCGGTCCAATTGGTCCCACGTTTTCACTCTCCCTTTCTTTGGATTGGGCAATTCCTTGGACCATTTATCAATTTTCTCTGGGTCTGCCGGATCATGAACTAAGTATTTTTCGTACACCCTTTTCCTCGTTTTTTTGGTTCCGCCCTCATCCGCAGTCTCTTCTGATTTGACTACAACTCGTCTTTTTTTAAACAGGGCAAAGCGCACCCCTAATTTTTCATCCTCCGACTCTCTATCATCGGAGGATTCAGAATCCGTATCTATTCCTCGGTCGTGTCTTCGGGTTTGCGCTTTTAATTTATCCAAACATGGATACCCTGGGAATTGACCGATACATTTTCCTTTTCCTATTACTGTCTCTTGACCTAATGATTTTTTCCATTCTTTAATTTCACCTTTAAGATCTTTAACTTCCACTTCCAGCTTTTCAAGTTCAAGTTTTTTCTGTCGCAGCTGTGCACAAACAGCTTGCAATTGATCCTTTGTGCTGGTCAGGTCCCTATCATGTTGGGAACGCATTAAAATTTCATTCCGCTTTTGAATCTGTCCCATAATGGCTAGGGATCATCTAGTTCGTTCTTTATTTTTCATACGGGTTGTTTTTCCCCAGACCCTTTTAATCTCGTCCAAGGACCATTGTCCTTTGGAGGTACCGTACTTTTCTTTGATCTTTGATCTTAATACCGGTTTTAGATAAGTTGAATTGTTACTCTATGTATTCTTTCAACTGTTCGAGAATTTCATCTAGCGAAACCTTAGGTGGTGCTTGCCCACCTTTAGCAGTTGTAGGCAATTCTTTGCTCTTACCTCCTGCTGCCATAATACTGATTTCTTTACTGGGGTCTCAAGTCGTAGGCTTTCTAGCCGATCAATAGGTCGGTGATTAATTAACTAACACACCGCCGAAGTTTAGACGTCTATGGGACCTCGAGCCGACTACCAACCGGAGGGTTCGCAAACCGGAGGCTTTCGGAATCGCGTAGAAGGAGAGGCGAATTTAGACTTTTGATCAAGGACTTTTATAAAGGGGAGTCCTTACCTCAGTATGTAGGTCCGATGTCCAAAATTCAGTTTCTTTCCTCAGCGATCGTGTTCGTGACGCCAAAATTGTTAGATCTCTTAATTTCCAATGAAATACGAACTCTGATTGTAGTTTTAATGTAACTTTATTTTTGGCAGCAGTAAGAAGCTCTTGGCTTTAAGCCAGGTCTTTGTCCTTCTGAGACCACATGGTCAAAATGGCTGTACTTATACCTGGATCAATTTACAGAAAAGAACTCGCCTTCTTTGACCTTATTGGATCAATTAATAGTCTTTTAACCTTTTAATTGGCTCGCTACCCAAGGTCCTAAAATGTCAAGTTGATTGATGACTTAATGCAACATGCTCCCACTCACGTAGCATCTCTGAATTGGTGTCTGTGAATTTTCACAGCCTGTCTAAATGCAGCCTGTTTGAATTCTCTATCAGGTCTTGGGCCAGGGATTCCCAAGAGTCGGTGGGGATGTTACATTTTTTCAAGGAGACTTTGAGCGTGTCTTTGAAGCGTTTGCTCTGCCCTCCTGGAACGTTCCTGCCGTGACGTAGCACAGAGTAGAGTGATTGTGTCGGGAGTCTAGTATCGGGCATGCGGACGATTTGGCCTGTCCATCGGAGCTGATCGAGCGTGGTCAATGCCTCGATGCTGGAGATGTTGGCCTGAGAGAGAACACTGATGTTGGTGTGCCTAACCTGCCAATGAATTTGCAGGATTTTGCGGAGGCAGCATTGGTGGTACTTCTCCAGTGCTTTGAGTTGCCGACTGTACATAGTCCATATCCCTGAAGCATATAGGAAACATAGAAACATAGAAAATAGGTGCAGGAGTAGGCCATTCGGCCCTTTGAGCCTGCACCACCATTCAATATGATCATGGCTGATCATGCAACTTCAGTACCCCATTCCTGCTTTCTCTCCATACCCCTTGATCCCTTTAGCCATAAGGGCCAATCTAACTCCCTTTTGAATATATCTAACGAACTGGCCTGAGCAACTTTCTGTGGTAGAGAATGCCACAGGTTCACAATTCTCTGAGTGAAGAAGTTTATCTTCATTATGGCTTACCCCTTATCCTTAGACTATGACCCCTGGTTCTGGACTTCCCCAACATAGGGAACATTCTTCCTGTATCTAACCTGTCCAATCCCGTCAGAATTGTACATGTTTCTATGAGATCCCTTCTCATTCTTCTAAATTCCAGTGAATATAAGCCTAGTCGATCCAGTCTTTTTTCAAATGTCAGTCCTGCCATCCTGGGAATTAGTCTGGTGAATCTTCGCTGTATTCCCTCAGTAGCAAGAATGTCCTGCCTCAGATTAGGAGACCAAAACTGTACACAATATTCAAGTTGTGGCCTCGCCAAGGACCTGTACAACTGCAGTAAGACCTCCCTGCTCCTATACTCAAATCCTCTCGCTATGAAGGCCAACATGCCATTTGCCTTCTTCACCGCCTGCTGTACTTTCAATGACTGATGTACCAACTTTCAATGACTTATGTACCATGACACCCAGGTCTCATTGCACATCCCCTTTTCCTAATCTGTCACTTTTCAGATAATATTCTGCCGTCCTGTTTTTGCCACCAAAGTGGATAACCTCACATTTATCTACATTATACTGCATCTGCCATGTATTTGCCCACTCACCTAACCTTTCCAAGTCACCCTGCAGCCTCTTAGCATCCTCCTCACAGCTCACACTGCCATTCAGCTTAGTGTCATCTGCAAACTTGGAGATATTACATTCAATTCCTTCATCTAAATCATTAATGTACAATGTAAATAGCTGGGGTCCTAGCACTGAACCTTGCGGTACCCCACTTGTCACTGCCTGCCATTCTTAAAAGGACCCATTTATTCCTATTCTTTGCTTCCTGTCTGCCAACCAGTTCCACGTCAGTACATTACACCCATATGCTTTAATTTTGCACACTAATCTCTTGTGTGGGACCTTGTCAAAAGCCTTTTGAAAGTCCAAATACACCACATCCACTGGCTCCCCCTTGTCCACTCTACTAGTTACATCCTCAAAAAATTCTAGAAGGTTTGTCAAGCATGATTTCCCTTTCATAAATCCATGCTGACTTGGACCGATCCTGTCACTGCTTTCCAAATGCGCTGCTATTATATCTTTAATAATTGATTCCAACAATTTCCCCACCACCGATGTCAGGCTAACCAGCCTATAATTACCTATTTTCTCTCTCCCTCCTTTTTTAAAAAGTGGGGTTACATTAGCTACCCTCCAGTCCATAGGAACTGATCCAGGGTCTATAGAATGTTGGAAAGTGACCACCAATGCATCCACTATGTCTAGTGCCACTTCCTTAAATACTCTGAGATGCAGACTATCAGGCCCTGGGGATTTATCGGCCTTCAATCACATCAATTTCCTAACACAATTTCCTGATTAATAAGGATTTCCTTCAGTTCCTCCTTCTCGCTAGACCCTCGGTCCCCGAGTATTTCCGGAAGGTTATTTATGTCTTCCTTCGTGAAGACAGAACCAAAGTATTTGTTCAATTGGTCTGCCATTTCTTTGTTCTCCATTATAAATTCACCTGATTCTGACTGCAAGGGACCTACATTTGTCTTCACTAATATTTTTCTCTTCACATATCTATAGAAGCTTTTGCAGTCAGTTTTTATGTTCCCTGCAAGCTCTATTTCATACTCTATTTCCCCCCTCCTAATTAAACACTTTGTCCTCCTCTGCTGAATTCTAAATTTCTCCCAGTCCTCAGGTTTGCTGCTTTTTCTGGCCAATTTAAATGCCTCTACCTTGGATTTAACATTATCCCAATTTCCCTTGTTAGTCACGGTTGAGCCACCTTCCCCTTTTATTTTTATGCCAGGCAGGGATGTACAATTGTTGAAGTTCACCCATGTGATCTTTAAATGTCTGCCATTGTCTATCCACCGTCAACCCTTTAAGTATCATTCGCCAATCTATCCTAGCCAATTCACTTCTCATACCATCGAAGTTACCTTTCTTTAAGTTCAGGACCCTAGTCTCTGAATTGACTGTGTCACTCTCCATCTTAATGAAGAATCCCCAAGGGACCTCGCACAACAGGATTGCTAATTAATCCTCTCTCATTACACAACACCCAGTCTAGGATGGCAAGCTCTCTAGTTGGTTCCTCAAAATGTTGGTCTAGAAAACCATCTCTTATACACCCCAGGAAATCCTCCTCCCCGTATAGCTACCAGTTTGGTTAGCCCAATCTATATGAGATTAAAGTCACCCATGATAACTGCTGTACCTTTATTGCACGCATCCCTAATTTCTTATTTGATGCCATCCCCAACCTCACTACTACTGTTTGGTGGTCTGTACACAACTCCCATTAACGTTTTCTGCCCTTTGGTGTTCCGCAGTTCTACTCATACAGATTCCACAGCATCCAAGCTAATGTCCTTCCTTACTATTGCGTTAATCTCCTCTTTAACCAGCAACGCTACCCCCACCCCTTTTTCCTTTCTGTCTATCCTTCCTGAATATTGAACACCCCTGGATGTTGAGTTCCCAGCCTTGGTCACCCTGGAGACATGACTCTGTAATCCCAATTACATCATATCCATTAACAGCTATCTGCACAGTTAATTCATCCACCTTATTACAAATGCTCCTTGCATTAGCTCACAGAGCCTTCAGGCTTGTTTTTTTTTAACATTCTTTGTCCTTTTAGAAGTATGTTGTAATGTGGCCCTTTTTGATTTTTGCCTTTGATTTCTCTGCCCTCCAATTTTCCTTATCTCCTTTCTACCTTTTGCTTCTGCCCCCATTTTACTTCCCTCTGTCTCCCTGCATCGATTCTCATCCCTCTGCCATATTCGGTTAAACCCTTCCCAACAGCACTATTAAACACCCCCCCGGACATTGTTTCCGGTCTTGCCCAGGTGCAGACCATCCAGTTTGTACTGGTCCCACCTCCCCCAGAACCGGTTCCAATGTCCCAGGAATTTGAATCGATCCCTCTTGCACCATTCCTCAAGCCATGTATTCATTTTAATAGGAGGGTGAGTATCACTACTACTCTGTAGACCATGAGCTTGGTGACAGGTTTGAGATCCTGGTCTTCGAACACTCTTTTCCTCAAGCGGCTGATGGCTGCACTGGCATACTGAAGGCGATGTTGGACTTCATCATCGATGCCTGTCCTTGCTGATAGTAGGCTCCCAAGGTATGGGAAGTGGTTCACATCGTCCAAGGTCTCGTCATGGACCTTGATAATCAGAGAGCAGTACTGTGTGGCGGGGCTAGTTGGTAGAGAACCTTTGTCTTACTGATGTTTAATGTAAGGCCCAGATTCTCATACGCTCCAGTGCAGTTGTGAACAATGGTTTGAAGTTCAGCCTCCGAGTGTGCACAAATGCAAGCGTCATCTGCATGTTGTAAATCAATGACAGGGGTTGGAACAATCTTGGAACGGGACTGGAGGCGTCAGAGTTTGAACAATTTCCCACTTGTCCTGTAGATTAACTCCACTCCAATGGGGAGCTTGTTAAAGATGAGATGGATCATTGCAGCGAGGAAGATTGAGAAGAGCATTGGTGCGATGTCATAGCCTTGATTGACCCTGGTCTGCACTTGTATTGGATCTGTGGTGGATCCGTTGGTATGAATCATGGCTTGCATGTCATCGTGAAGCAGGCAGAGAATGGTGACAAATATTTGAGGACAGCTGAATTTGAGAAGGACACTCCATAATCCCTCATGGTTGACAGAGTCAAAGGTCTTTGTGAGGTCAAAGAAAGCCATGTACAGAGGTTGATGCTGCTCCCGATATTTTTCTTGGATTTGTCATGTGGTGAAGATCATGTCTGTTGTGGCCCTTAGTGGGCGGAATCCGCATTGCGACTCTGAGAGGAACTCTTCCGCCACTGGGAGGAGATGACGGTGGAGGATTCTTGCGATTATTTTCCCTGTGGCAGATGGCAGGGAAATTCCTCTGTAATTACCGCAAATGGATTTGTCACCTTTCTTGAAGGTAGTCATGATTACAGCGTCTCTGCAATCCCCTGGCATGCTCTCCAGATAAGAGAGATGAGGTCATGGATTTGTGCCAAGAATAGCTCTCCACCATGCTTTAGTACTACGGCAGGGATTCCATCTGCTCTTAAGGCCTTGTTGTTTTTCAGTTGTCGGATGGCCTTTTCAACATCACGCCATGCTGGGATTGTGCCGAGATGGTGATGGGTAGCATGCTGTGGGATGGAGTTAAGGACACTCATGTCAAAGACAGAATCTTGGTTCAGGAGACTCTCGAAGTGCTCCTTTCAGCGGGCACTGACTGCCTCTCTGTCCTTGATGAGCACCTCTCCGTTCTTGGCTCTCAGTGGAATAGGACCTTGAATGCTTGGCCCGTAAGTGGTCTTGACTGCACTAAAAAATCCCCGCACATCATGGTTGTCAGCTAATTGCTGGATCTCCTGCGCTTTTTCTTTCTTTCGATCATGAGGTTTTTGTTGGACCTCGGGCTTCAGTTGTCTGTCGATCTACTTTCCTTCACTCAAGTTGTGGTGTTGTTTCCAATTCAAAAATGCCTTGCGTTTGCATTTTATTAGTTCCTGGATCTCCTAGTCCTTCTCATCGAACTAGTCTTGATGTTTTCTGGTAGAGTAACCAAGAATCTCTTTGCAGGTGTTAATTTGGTGGACTTGAGGGAAAACCAGGCACTATGGACACTCTGCGGCTCCAGTTCATTGGAAGTCGCCAGGTTGGCTCCAATGCATCTTAGAAGGGTCACTCGTTTCAATGACCTGGTGTTGGCAGTGGAGGGAAGGAAGGGTGCAATGTTCCCTCCATCTGGGAGAAGGCCAACGCTGCAGGTTTTTAGGCCCATGTGGACAAAGGTGGCTGCGGAGGTGTCGGCCAGCATCGTGGTCGACAGAAGCCAAACACAGTGTCGGAAGAAATTCAATGACCTTAGTTGAGTTGTCAAGATGAGTACATGTTTGCACAACTCTTACATATCAGCCTCTGAGCCTCTGTCTGTGCACAGTCTGCAAACCAGCACTTAACCTCAACCACCAACCATCCAAACCTACTCATAGTAACATCCTCATTTCACGTCTTGCCAACATTTAATCATAGTAGACATATCTTCCACATATTAACTGGACTCTTACTCACATAGATTCCTCACACAGAATGGCACACAACAGAAGTGAGCAGCAGTGGACTGGAGGGGGGGGAAGTTGAACTGCGCCAGTTGACTGACCTGGAGGAGCGAGTGCTGCGGCTCATTGGCCCGCAGGTGGTGTAGGCCGGAGGACCAGTCGAGTCTGCTGGGGGCAACTATATCCCCTTTATCCCCTCTTCTCATCCCACTTCCCTGTTAAAACAGAAGACCTTATCACTTTCCAGCTCCAGGCTATCTGCTTTCCTTGCTCCATTCATGCCCCCCTTGCCCTCACCTTAACACAAATCTTGTGCCATTTATGCTTTCAGAAAACCATGCAGCTGATGAGCAGCCTGTCCCTGAGCCCCCCCAAACGAGTCATGAGGGAGAAGAAGAGGGGGAGAGGATGTGGAGGGAGAGGAAGAGGAGCCAAGCACAGTGTCACTGCTTCGCTCACCTGCAGGCACCAGCTCAGATACTGGCAGTGTGCGATCCTTAGAGGATAGGTTGGTTAGAGGTTTATACATTGGGTGTTGCACTGGGGCCTAGCTGGCTGCAGCAAGGTCAAGGGAAAAGGGAACCATCTTCCCGGAGGGCGAGTCGTGTACGAGTTTTGCTGCATAGGAGTCAGATGAGGACCTCAATGGGGAGGCGTTCACACAAAGGGTGATGGGCATGCACTCCGACATGATATCTGCAATGGCAAGGGTGCCCAAGAGCCTGTCGGAAGTGGTATGGAGCGTGGAGGAGCCCACCTCCCACATTGTGCACTGCTCTGCGCACACTATGGAGCGAATCATTGCCAGTGCGCTGACAATGGTGGACTCGCAGGGAGACCGAACGGATCCAGACCTCATGATGCCTGTCATGGGTGATGTGGCAGGTTCCATTGCGGCACAGACAGAAACAGCGCAACATTTTGGTGCTGTAATGGAGTCAATGGTTGCTCACATGGAAGCTCAGACTGCTCTCATGCAGTCTCAGCTTGATGCCATGCAACGTCGCATGACACACAAGCTCTGACTGCTGCCATTGCTGCTGGGTCCACCATCGTCGACCGGGGACCTCACGGTGTCACAGAAGACCAGCAATCTGTCCTGCAGCAGATTGATGGGGATGCTGAGGTGCTGCTCCGGGGGAGTGACACTGGGTCAGTGGAGAAGGAACCTGCTTTCCTTTCACAGGATGACAACATTCCTGATACCACCACTGCAACTCCGCCATTGCACTTGTCGCTGCCTGTCACTCAGCCAGCTCAGACTGCACCGCCCAGCCTGAGGTGGTGCAGTCTACAGGCAGGCCTTCCAAGCCCAGAGCTAGTCGAGGTCATCCTGCAAGGCCACCTGTCGTCTCTGGCCGCGGAGGTGTCGGCCAGCATCGTGGTCGACAGAAACCCAACACAGTGCCGGAAGAAATTCAATGACCTTAGACACACAGCAGCTTCCACCAGCCATGCTGCAGCCACAGGAGACACACTGCGGAGGAGTATTGCCCGACACGAGACTCCCTAAGCAAGCACTCTACTCGGAACTCCTACACGGCAAGCAAGCCCCAGGTGGGTAGAGGAAACATTTCAAGGACACCCTCAAAGCCTCCTTGATAAAGTGTAACATCCCCACCGATACCTGGGAATCCCTGGCCCAAGACCGCTCTAAGTGGAGGAAGAGCATCTGGGAGGGAGCTGAGCACCTCGAGTCTCATCGCCGAGAGCATGCAGGAACCAAGCGCAGGCAGCGAAAGGAGCGTGCGACAAACCAGACTCCACACCCATCCTTTCCTTCAACCATTGTCTGCCCCACTTGTGACAGAGACTGTAATTCCCGCACTGGATTGTACAGCCACCTGAGAACTCACTTTTAGAGGGGAAGCAAGTCTTTCTCGATTTCGACGGCCTGCCTATGATGATGATGACTGTGGAGGAGTATTAGAAAAGGTCAACAAAAGAGGGGATATAAGGAAATGCACAAGGGTGATGAAAAAATACACAGTTATACATTTTATTGTTGTTTGTTAAATGTTGATTGGAATGTTTAATGTTTGAGGATGTCTCTTAATTCAGTCTTGGGGCTTTGATAAGCAAGGGAAAATTGATGTGATAATGGAGACATCCAGAGGAACCAGGAAGTGGGATGGTAATCAGTGGAAACGAGCATTGATGAGATGGTCGCGGACCAGCCTTGCAGGATCGCGGTGGAGTTGCTGCCTCCTCCGTCACGGCTGTTGCTGCTCCTGCACCTCCTCCTGGTCCTTCTCTTGGTCCTTCTCCTTTCTCCTGAGGTGGTGGGGCTATGCCTGGTGGCAATGGCTGTGCCCTCATGATGGCCAAGTTGTGCAGCATGCAGCAGATAATGATGAATTAGGGATACCCGCTCAGGTGAGTACAGGAGTCAAGGCAGCGGAACCGTTGCTTCAGTATTCCGATGATCTGCTCAATGATGTTCCTGGTGGCAGCGTGGCTTTCATTGTATGAGTGCTGGGCAGGAGTGGTGGGTTTGCAGAAGGGAGTCATGAGCCTGGTGGATAGTGGATAGCCCTCATCTCCGAGCAGGCAGTTGCAAGCTTCATTTGGATGCTGGAACAGAGCTGGCACACCGGTCTGGCACAGGATGAAGGCATCGTGGCTGCTGCCAGGATAGCGGGCATTAACGGTGTGTATTCTGCCTGTGTTCTCAATGAGTGGTAGCCTTTGTGGTTACGGAAGATCAGAGATTATGATGCAGTGCACTCAGCGACATGGGTGCAGTCAATGACACCCTGTACAATGGGGAAGTCCACTATCCTGTCAAAGTCACATGCATGATCGTGGTGCTTCTATCTGCTCATGGGGAAAGAGGTGTAGTCCCTCCTCCTTCTGTACGGAGCATCTGTGACCTCGCGCATGGAGCAATTGATGGCAAACTGGGAGATGTTAGAGATGTCTCCTGTTGCTCCCTGGAAAGATCCATTGGTGTAGAAATTGAGAGCGATGGTTACCTTGACTGCCACAGAGAGTGCTCTCACCCTGGTATGAGGTTCAAGGTCAGGTTACAGATGATGGCAGAGCTCTGTGACCACATCCTTGCTGAAGCACAGCCTTCGCACAAACTATTCCTCGGTGAAATTGATGTAGAGAACTGCTGCCGGAATACCCAGGGAGAGAAAGGCCTCCTGTTGCCAGCCCTGTGCCACCTTCTTCCTCTGGCAACATGTTGCGGTGGTTCTTCCTGCCCTGCTGTCTCTGGTTCTTCCTGTCCTGTTGCCTTTGGTTCTCCATGTCCTGCTGCCTGTCTTTGTCCGTGCCTCTCCCAGTGCCTCTCCCTTTGTCTCTGTGGTGTCTCTGCACTGCACTATAAAGTCACACGAGGCATATAGTGCAGACAAGATCACTACATGACCTGCACCTTTATTCCCAGGACCAAGGAGCGCTGAGTCTGCTTGGAACCTCCCTTTAAGTACCTGGCTGACCAGGTGAGGAGTGTTTCCCACAAGTTCACCCCCTGTGGTCAAGGTGTGTATTTCACAGTTGTATGCAGTGTGCAGTGTTGTTACATATTGGTTACAGTTATATGAAGGTTACAAACATGACAGTCTCTCCCTTCATCTTTCCCTGTGCCTCTCCCTGTGCCTCTCCCTTCGTCTCTCCACGGGCCTCTTAACCAACTCACCTCTCATACCCATGTAGTTTGCTTTGTTTAGGTTTAAGACCCTCGTTTTGGACTTAACTAAATTTCTTTCAAACTCAATATAAAATTCTAACATATTATGGTCACTCTTCCCTAAAGGTCCCATTACTACAAGGTTATTAATTAACATTTTCTCATTGCACAATACTCGATCTAAAACAGCCTGTTCCTTAGTTGGTTCCTTAACATACTGATCTAGAAAACTATCTTGTATACATTGCATGACCTCGTCCTCCACACTATTAGTACAATTTGTTTTGCCGAGTATATATGTAGATTAAAGTCCCCCATGATTACCGTATTACCCTTGTTGCATGCGTCTCCTATTTGCTGATTTATCCTCTACATTATATTACAACTACTATTTGAGTCGATATGAGGGGCAAATTGGCTAAGGTAGTTTGGGAAACTACATTAAAAGGTATGATGGTAGACAAACAATGGCTAGCATTTAAAGAATGAATACATAATTTACAACAAACACACACTCATTTAAGGCACAAAAAACCCACAGGAAAAGTGTAACAAGAAAAGTCTAAACATGGCTAACAAGAGAAGTTCAAAGATAGTATTAGATCAAAGGAAGAGGCTTATAATATTGCCAAAAAGAGCAGTAAGGCTGAGGATTGGGAAGATTTTAGAATTCAGCAAAGAAGGACCAAGAAATTGATAAAGAAATGGAAAATAGAATATGAGAGTAAACTAGCAAGAGACATTAAAATAGACTGTAACAGCTTCTCTAGGTATGTAAAAAGGAAAAGATTAGCAAAAGTAAATGTGAGTCGCTTACCGGCTGAGACAAGAGAAATTATAATCGGGAATAAAGAAATGGCAGAGAAATTAAACAAATACTTTGTGTCTGTCTTCACGGAAGGGTCTAGCGAGAATGAGGAACTGAAATAAATTAATGAGGGTAAAATTGCGGTTGGAGGCTTCCTTCATACGAACACCGCCGACCCGAAAAAAATCTATGAAAGTACCTGGTGGTCCCGGAGGAACGTAAGATTCTGGTCGGAGGCCTAGGTTCGCTGCGCAGCACATGGGGAGATGACTTTGAGGTCGTACGTACAAGCTGGAGTCACGTGTGCCTACACTACCAATCACCATGCAGTATTCTCATTGATAAAAATGGGAACCTCGTTTGTACGGGCTCCCATTACTATCAATGAGAAAAACCACGAACACACCGAAACACAGCATAATAAATAAAACACCTCACATATTTAAAATGAATTGAAATTAAATGTAATTAAATGTAATGGAAAAAATATATATTTTTGGGGATTTTTTTAAATGTGCTTTATTAGTGTTAAAAATAAACTTATCTTAATGGACAGGGTTTTTAATATAAAAATGAGTGTTTACATTTAATTTTTATATGTTTTTAAAGTGTTACGCTGGTAAAAATAAGCTATGCACCTGCTTTTACCAGGCATAAAACTTTGAAGGGCATTCGCTGGGTATGAGTTGGGCAAATAGCGCAGATGTCCTTCCTGTGGGGTTGCAGAGAGAAATCTTGACAGATCAGAAAAGCCGGTTTTCGGTGCATATGCATTGTGCGCCAAAAGCCAGCTTTTGCGAGGCCTCGTTGGGTCCATGCACATTTCATATAGACCTGGTGAGGCCGGAATCTTCGGCCCATTATTAGTAAACAAATAGTACTGGAGAAATTATTGGGACTGAAAGCCGATAAATCCCCTGGACCTGATGGCCTACATCCTAGGGTTTTGAAAGAGGTGGCTATAGAGATAGCAGGATGCATTGATTGCCACCTTCCAAAATTCCATAGATTCTAGATCGGTTCCTGAGATTGGAAGGTAGCTAATCTAACCCCGCTATTTAAGAAAGGAGGGAGAGAGAAAACGGGGGAACTACAGAACAGTTAGCCTGATATCAGTAGTAGGGAAAGTGCTAGAATCCATTATTAAACATGTGGAAACAGGGCACTTAGAAAATAATAATAGGATTGTGCCAAGTCAACACTGATTTATGAAAGGGAAATCATGTTTGACAAATCTGTTAGAGTTTTTTGAGGTTGCAACGAATAGAATACATAAGGGGGGACCAGTGGATGTGGTGTATTTGGATTTTCAGAAGGCATTCGATAAAGTGCCACACAAGAGATCATTAAACAAAATTAGGGTTCATGAGATTAGGGGTAATATACTAGCATGGATTGAGGATTGGTTAATGGACAGAAAACAGAGAGCAGGGATAAACGGGTCATTTTCGGGTTGGCAGGCTTTAACTAGTGGGGTGCTGCAAGAATTGGTGCTTGGCCCCAGCTATTCATAATCTATATCAATGATTTGGATAAGGGGACCAAATGTAATATATCCAAGTTTACTGATGATACAAAGCTAGATGCGAATGTAAGCTGTGAGGAGGATGCAAAGAGGTTTCAAGGGGATATAGACTGGCTAAGTGAATGGGCAAGAACATGGCAAATGGAATATAATGTTGAGAAATGTGAAGTTGTCCACTTTGGTAGGAAAAATAGAATAGCAGGGTATTTTATGAATGGTGAGAGATTGGGAAATGTTGGTGTTCAGAGGAATCTGGGTGTCCTTGTACACAAATCACTGAAAGTTAACATGCAGGTACAGCAAGCAATTAAGGAAGCAAATGGTATGTTGGCCTTTATTACAAGAGGATTTGAGTATAAGAGTAAAGACATCTTAATGCAATTATATATGGCCCTGGTGAGACCACACCTGGAGTATTGTGTACCGTTTTGGTCTCCTTACCTAAGGAAGGATATACTTGCCATAGAGGGAGTGCAACGAAGGTTCACGAGACTGATTTCTGGGATGGGAGGATTGTCCTATGAGGAGAGATTGAGTAGACCCGCTCCGGGGACAGTGGCAGGTGGGGAGTTTGACTGGGGTGGTACACCTGTCACACTGTAACGCAGGTGTCCTAAGGCGAGTTCAGGGAGGACAGAAACCTCCCGTGGAGGCCTATATTCTCTAGAGTTTAGAAGAAAGAGAGGTGATCTCATTGAAACATACAAAATTCTTACAGGGCTTGACAGGGTAGATGCAGGGAGGATGTTTTCTCTGGCTGGGGAGTCTAGAACCAAGGGTCACAGTCTCAGAATAATGGGTCAGCCATTTAAGACTGAGATGAGGAGAAACTTCTTCACTGAGAGGGTGGTGAATCTTTGGAATTCTCTACCCCAGAGGGCTGTGGAAGCTCAGTTTTTGAGTATATTCAACACAGAGATCGATAGATTTTTGGATAATAATGGAATGAAAGAATATGGGGATAGTGCAGGAAAGTGGAGTTAAGGTCGAAGATCAGCCATGATCTTATTGAATGGTGGAGCAGGCTCGAAGGGCCAAATGGCTTACTCCTGCTTCTAATTCGTATCTTCTTATGTTCTTATGTTTGGGAACTTGTAAACAATTCACATTAATCTTTACTGCCCCTTGCTGTTTCTTAGCTGCATCCAAACTGATTCTACTTCTTGATTTTCAGAGCTAAGTTCCTTTCTGTCTATTGTTGTTATCCCATCCTTTATTATCAGGGCTACCCTCCTCCTTTTCCATTTTACCTATTTATTCTAAAAGTTAAGAATCCTGGAATATTTAGTTCCCAACCTTGGTTACTTTGTAAATACATCTCTATAGTGGCTATTAGTTCAAACCTATTAATTTCTATCTGCCCTATTAATTCATCTATTTTGTTGCAAACGCTTTGCACATTCAAATACAGTGCCTTTATCTTTGACTTTTTCTATTTTTCCCTGATGTCACCTTAGTCACATTCCCTATTACCCTTATTACTCTCTCTATCCCTTCCTAATCCATTTTGCTTATTTTTACCCGAAATTCTACCCTGCTCTAGAGCATTGATATTTCTCTTGGTGTTTTTAAATTTAAACTTTCCTGTATGCTCCTACCCTCCCTTCATTAGTTTCAGGCCCTTTCCACTGCCCTAGTTATTCAATTCGCAAGGACACTGGTTCCAGCACGGTTTTACTGGAGCCTGTCCCAACGGAACAGCTCATTCTTTCCCCAATACTGGTGCCACTGCCCCATGAAGCAAAACCCCTGCTTCCCACACCACTCTTTGAGCCATGTAGCCACACATTTAACCTTCTAATCTGCTTATCCCTATACCAATTGACGCATGGCTCAGGTAACAATCCAGAGATTATTACCTTTAAAGTTCTGCTTTTTAATTTGGAGCCCAATTCCTTAAATTCTCTCAGCAGAACCTCATTCTGAGTTCTACCAATGTCAGTGGTTCCTACTTGGACAACAACAACTGGATCCTCTCTGTCATATATGTATACTCTGTGTATATACTATGCTGGTACCACTAGAAAGTGCAACTGTGGGAGGCTTAGGAGGAGCTGTATAAAAGGCTGGTCACCACGCAGTGAAGGGACTCTGCAGTTACAATAAAGAGACAAAGGTCACAGCAGTTCAAGAACATGGAGTTATTCTACAGATAAGTAGAGACATATCAACTGGCGACAAGGATGGGACGTGAAGCAGAGCATCACCTTAAGCCAGGCGGTCACGACCTCAACGTTGATATTCTCCCAGAATCAAAACCCACTGGCAAGTACTGTGCAGAAAATAACTTGATCAAAGAATTAGTCCGACTCAGAGTCCACCAAGGGGTGTAAATGTGAATCGTTTAACATGCTGGCATTGCGAGGGTAACCATCGGGCCCATCTGTGTCGATTCAGACACTATGTGTGCAAAGGCTGCGGCCAAAAGGGCCACCCACAGCGAATGTGCAGAAGAACTGCGACTCAAAACATGGCAGAGGAGTCGGCAGGAGGTTTCTGATCCAGCAAGGATCATAAAGTACAAGCTAGAGAGGCGACTCAGCCTGAGGAAGCAGTGCACAGGATGCACACCTTCACTACCAAAAGTCCCCCCATGATGATGAAGGTCAAGATAAATGGCATTCCTGTTTCCATGAAGTTGGACACGGGGGCGAGTCATTCACATGAGCCAGAAGGCATTTGAGAGGCTGTGGGGCAACAAAGCTGAGCCTGACTCAGACAAATCTGTACACTTACACCAAGGAACTGATTCCAATTATCGGCAATGCGAACGGAGAAGTATCCTATGATGGAGAGATACACGAATTGCTACTGTGTGTTGTACCAGGCGACGGGCCAACGCTGCTTGTCAGAAGCTGCATGGGAAGATTCGGTGAAACTGGGAAGACATCAAAGCACTATCTTCAGTGGATGATGCTTCCTGTGCTCAAGTGCTGAGCAAGTTCCCATCCTTATTTGAACCAGGCATCGGCAACTTCACAGGCGCCAAAGTGCAGATCCACTTGGTCTCCGAGGCACGGCCTGTTCATCACAAGGCTCGAGCGGTCCCTTACATGATGAGGGAGAAAGTGGAGATCAAATTGGACAGACTTCAACTTGAGGGAATCATATCACCAGTCGAATTCAACGAGTGGGCCAGCCCAATTATTCCGGTACTAAAGAGCGATGGCACGGTATGAATCTGCAGTGACTACAAGATAACGATCAACCGAGTTTCATGACAGGACCAGTACCCGCTACCCAAAGCTGATGATCTCTTTGCGACATTAGCAGGGGTAAGGTGTTCACCAAACTAGATCTAACCTCCGCTTAAATGACCCAGGAGCTGGCTGAGTCGTTGAAAAAAATTAACGTGCATTAACACACATAAGGGACTGTTTTTGTATCACAGATGCCCGTTTGGGATCCGCTCGGCTGCAGCCATCGTCCAAAGGAACATGGAGAGTCTGTTGAAATTGGTTCCATGCACCATTGTATTTCAGGATGACATCTTAATCACTGGTCGCGACACCACCGAACACCTGCACAACCGACAAGAGGCTTTAAGTCGACTAAACAGAGTCGGACTCCAGCTGAAATGATCCAAGTGTGTCTTCCTGGCACCAGAGGTAGAATTCCTGGGGAGGAAGATTGCGGCAGACGGCATCAGGCCCACGGACTTGAAGACAGAGGCCATTAAGAATGCACCCAGAGCACGAAATATAACGGAGCTGCGCTCGTTCCTTGGACTCCTCAAATATTTCGGTAACTTTCTTCCAGGGTTGAGCACCTTGCTCGAACCGTTGCACAAGTTGCTACGCAAGGGAGATGATTGGGTTTAGGGTCAAAATCAAGAGGCTGCCTTCAAAAACTTGTTGTGTTCGAACAAGTTGCTTGTATTGTCTGACCCAGGTAAACGTCTAGTTTTAGCATATGCCACGTCATCGTACGGTGTGGGATGTGTTTTACAGCAAGCAAATGTAGCGGGAAAACTCCAACCGGTTGCATATGCGTCTAGAAGTCTATCCAAGGCCGAAAGAGCCTACAATATGGTCGAAAAGGAGGCTTTGGCCTGTGTCTATGGGATTAAAAAAAATGCACCAGTATTTGTTCGGACTCAGGTTCGAGTTAGAAACCGACCCCAAGCCCCTAATCTCACTGTTTTCGGAAAGCAAAGGCATAAATACCAATGCTTCGTCGCGAATCCAAAGATGGGCACTAACACTGTCGGCCTACGATTATACGATCTGCCACAGGCCAGGCACTGAGAACTGCACTGATGCCCTCAGCCGACTACCGTTGCCCACCACCGGGGTGGAAATAGCGCAGTCCGCAGACCTATGCCTGGTCATTGACGTCTTCGAAAGCGAAGGGTCACCCGTAACGGCCCGCCAGATCAAGACCTGGACCAACCTGGACCCTGTGTTATCTCTTGTAAAAAGTTGCGTCCTCAATGGGGGCTGGTCAGTGGTTCCAAGAGAAATGCAAGACAAGATAAATCCGTTTCACCGTCGTAAAGACGAAATGTCCATCCAATGGGATTGCCTCTTATAGGGCAACCGCGTCGTCCTGCCAAAAAAAGGCAGGGCAACCTTTATACGCGACCTACACAGTGCCCACCCAGGCATAGTCATGATGAAGGCTATCGCCAGGTCCCACGTCTGGTGGCCCGGCATTGACTCGGACTTGGAGTCGTGCGTACGCCAGTGTAACACTTGCTCACAATTGAGCAATGCCCCCAGGAAGGCTCCACTTAGTCTGTGGTCCTGGTCCTCAAAACCATGGTCCAGGATCCACGTAGGTTATGCGGGCCTCTTTCTAGGAAAAATGTAGTGAAATCTAAGTGGATTGAATGTGTAATAATGGCATCCAGCATGTCCACCGCCACCATTGAAAGCCTCAGGGCCATGTTCACCGCCCATGGTCAGCGACAATGGTCCATGTTTCACCAGCTCGGAATTCAATGAATTTATGACCCGCAATGGCATCAAGCATGTCAGGTCTGCCCCATTCAAGCCCGCATCCAACGGCCAAGTAGAGCGGGCAGTCCAAACCATAAACCAGAGCTTGAAACGCATCACGGAAGGCTCCTTACAAACCCGCCTATCCCGGGTGCTGATCAATTACAGGACATGACCCCACTCGCTTACCGGGATCCCCCCTGCCAATTTACTAATGAAACGTGCACCCAAAACCAGGCTCTCCTTAGACCATCCTGACCATCCTGACCTCTACCGTCAGATGGAAACCAGGCGTTATCGGCAAAACATGATCGCGCAGCTCTATCATGCAACATCACTGTAAACAACCCGGTGTTTGTGCTGAATCATGGCTATGGCCCCAAATGGGTCGCTGGCACTGTTTTAGCCAAGGAGGGGAATAGAGTGTTTGTTGTCAAACTGCATAGCGGACAAACATGCAGAAAGCATTTGGAACAGACCAAATTGCAATTTACAGGTAACCAGGAACTACCGGGAGAGGACTTTACCTTCAGCGATCCACCTACACACATCCAATCAGTAACAGACCTAGCTACCAACCATGAGGAAGATCCCACCATCTCCAACAGTCCAGTCAGACTAACAACTCTGCAAGACAGCAGTGGCCCGACCAACTCACCCATGCCAGAAGTAACACTCAGACGATCAACCAGGAAGCGCAGAGTTCTGGATCGCCTCAACCTGTAATTAACTCGCATCAAAGACTTTGGGAGCGGTGGGGGGGGGGGGAAATGTTGACAAAAATACATACTCTGTGTATATAGTATGCTGATACCACTAGAGGGTGCAACTGTGGGAGGCCCAGGAGGAGCTGTATAAAAGGCTGGTCACCACGCAGTGAAGGGACTCTGCAGTTACAATAAAGAGACTAAGATCACAGCAGTTCAAGCACAGCACTCGGCCTCATGGAGTTATTCTACAGATAAGTAGAGACATATCACTCTCCTTCCCACTTCAAGTTCTTCAGCCATGAGGAGATGCCTTTAACCTTTGCACCAAAACTTCGGAACTTCCGGTCACGGCTGCAGAGAACAGTATCAACCCCTCTGACTATATTGTCCCCTACCACAATTACATTCACTTTCACTCCTGCCACTTGAATGGCTTCCTGCACCATGGTGCCCATGGTCAGCCTGCTCATCCATTGTGCAGGCTTTTCTCTAATCCACACAGGCAGCAAGAACCTCATACTTGTCAGATAAGGACAAATGCAAAGATCCTCCAGCACTGCAGCTGGTGTCCCCTTACCTGCCTGAGTTGTAGTCACACCCTCCTGTCCGTGAACAGTAACCAGACCTATACTACTATGTAAGCTGAGGCGTGTGACTGCCCCTTGGATCAAAGTGTCCAGGTAACTCTCCTGCTCCCTGATGCCCCGCAATGTCTGCAACTCAGACTCCAGCTCAACAACTCTGAGCTGAAGTTCCTTAAGATACAGGCACTTACTGCAAACATGGTTGTCTGGGATCACAATGCTCTCCACAAACTCCCGCATGCTGCAGTTGCGGCATACCAGTAGGATCTGTTCCCCCACCGCCCCCCAACTGTAAAATTTATGGAATATAAAAACCCCAAACCCATGGACATGATTGGACTGTGAAATATAAAAAGTCAAACCTCAGCACAACACACAGAGGTGGGCTATGCAGTAAGGGGTTAACTCAAACATTGCAACGAAACTATGGCTCATTAAGAGACTGGAAGAGAACTGCTATTGCCTGAGGCAATTAAGAGACTAGAAAAGAGACATTATCATATACAATGATACAAGATAATTGCTATCAATTTAATACAATTAAGGTATTGAGAATGCCATCAGCACAGAGAATAGCACCAGACAACGGCCATTACCATCGCGAATGGTTCCTGTCAAGAAAGAAAAGGGACATTCACACATTCATTAACTTTAGAGCCAAGTAGCTTTTACCATGGAAGGTTTGCATTGTTCTAAACAGCATGAGAATTGATCATGTTCGCTCGGTTCCGCCTAAACCAGGGCGTGGGATAAGCTGATAATTAAAGGTGTTAACCATCGGATGATTCAAACAGGAAATATGTTTGAGATATTATGATATGAATCCTTATAAAAAGAGAACAACTTCAGAGCATGGTGTACTACAGTCGAGAAGAAGGATGGAGGTTGGTCACCTGGTCCAGGCCTACAACTCTTTTGGGGAGTGGGGGGAGGGAACAAAATAAACGTGGGTGATTGTACGTTTCAGCCAAATCGTAGAGGAATTTGTCTGAGTAATTTTGTAAGTAGCAGTCGAATCGCGGAAGGGTTTAAACTGATATTTCATGTCAGTTTCAGGTAACCTTGCGTAGGGTTTTGGATTGTGTATTTTGTGTTATTCTGGTCAAATCGCAGAGGGATTTGTACTGGGGGGAATTTTGTGAGTTAAATAAACAAACAACTCTAAGGTTGTGCCAAACCCTGTGCTGTGTGTATTTTGTTCTTATAAATCTTGAAGTCCAAGAACTGTTTGTAAGGGGGGATGGGAACAGAATCCCTTACATACCTTCACTGCCTATATGACCTTGTTCTATTTAATTAAATGTAATTAAATTTGTATTTAAGTAACATAGTTTACAGTTAATTTCTTGACAACTTGATCGAGATTAAATTATGGGCAATGAAATTAAATATCTACCTGTAACACAAAGTACTACAAGTAGTGCAGGCAAAAAGCATCAACTCCTTTCCTGAATACCCACTTTTTCCAAATTCCCAAATAAAATACTCTGTTTAAGTGATCTTTGTTTAATGCCACTCTGTGCAGACCACTCTGTGCTCTACAGACGGTTTAATTTTCAGAATGACTATTTACACTAGTTTTTTCTGTGCCCTTCTGCACATGCGTGCATTATTTCCACCCCCTTTTTGAGCATGGGCCCACGATTCGGTCGCTTATGCGCAGTGCGACGTACGAGGACTCCGGAAGTTGGTTGTGAGGCTGTATGGAGTTGCCACGGGAGCTGAAACTGCTTCTAGCTTTTGGATTATTTGGAACATTTTCACAGCCTTCTGTGGGAGAGAAAACATCGGAGGTAGTGGGAGAGAGAGAGAGACTGGGGGGAAGAGAGAGACTGGGGGGGAGAAAGGGAATTGGGGGGGGGGGAAGTGAGAGAGAGAGAGAGAGAGACCGGGAAGGGGAGAGAGAGAGACTGGGGGGCAGAAAAGGAGTTGGGGTGGGGTGGTGGGGGGAGAGAGAGAGAGAGAGAGACTGGGGCAGAAAGAAACTGAGGGTGAAACATAGAAACATAGAAAATAGGTGCAGGAGCAGGCCATTCAGCCCTTCTAGCCCGCACCGCCATTCAATGAGTTCATGGCTGAACATGAAACTTCAGTACCCACTTCCTGCTTTCACGCCATACCCCTTGATCCCCCGAGTAGTAAGGACTTCATCTAACTCCCTTTTGAATATATTTAGTGAATTGGCCTCAACTACTTCCTGTGGTAGAGAATTCCACAGGTTCACCACTCTCTGGGTGAAGAAGTTTCTCCTTATCTCGGTCCTAAATGGCTTACCCCTTATCCTTAGACTGTGACCCCTGGTTCTGGACTTCCCCAACATTGGGAACATTCTTCCTGATCCAACCTGTCCAAACCCGTCAGAATTTTAAACGTTTCTATGAGGTCCCCTCTCACTCTTCTGAACTCCAGTGAATACAAGCCCAGTTGATCCAGTCTTTCTTGATAGGTCAGTCCCACCATCCCGGGAATCAGTCTGGTGAATCTTCGCTGCACTCCCTCAATAGCAAGTATGTCCTTCCTCAAGTTAGGAGACCAAAACTGTACACAATACTCCAGGTGTGGCCTCACCAAGGCCCTGTCCAACTGTAGCAACACCTCCCTGCCCCTGTACTCAAATCCCCTCGCTGTGAAGGCCAACATGCCATTTGCTTTCTTAACCGCCTGCTGTACCTGCATGCCAACCTTCAATGACTGATGTACCATGACACCCAGGTCTCGTTGCACCTTCCCTTTTCCTAATCTGTCACCATTCAGATAATAGTCTGTCTCTCTGTTTTTACCACCAAAGTGGATAACCTCACATTTATCCACATTATACTACATCTGCCACGCATTTGCCCACTCACCTAACCTATCCAAGTCACTCTGTAGCCTCATAGCATCCTCCTCGCAGCTCACACTGCCACCCAACTTAGTGTCATCCGCAAATTTGGAGATTCTACATTTAATCCCCTCGTCTAAATCATTAATGTACAATGTAAACAGCTGGGGCCCCAGCACAGAACCCTGCGGTACCCCACTAGTCACTGCCTGCCATTTCGAAAAGTACCCATTTACTCCTACTCTTTGCTTCCTGTCTGACAACCAGTTCTCAATCCACGTCAGCACACTACCCCCAATCCCATGTGCTTTAACTTTGCACATTAATCTCCTGTGTGGGACCTTGTCGAAAGCCTTCTGAAAGTCCAAATATACCACATCAACTGGTACTCCTTTGTCCACTTTATTGGAAACATCCTCAAAAAATTCCAGAAGATTTGTCAAGCATGATCTCCCTTTCACAAATCCATGCTGACTTGGACCTATCATGTCACCATTTTCCAAATGCGCTGCTATGACATCCTTAATAATTGATTCCATCATTTTACCCACTACTGAGGTCAGGCTGACCGGTCTATAATTCCCTGTTTTCTCTCTCCCTCCTTTTTTAAAAAGTGGGGTTACATTGGCTACCCTCCACTCGATAGGAACTGATCCAGAGTCAATGGAATGTTGGAAAATGACTGTCAATGCATCCGCTATTTCCAAGGCCACCTCCTTAAGTACTCTGGGATGCAGTCCATCAGGCCCTGGGGATTTATCGGCCTTCAATCCCATCAATTTCCCCAACACAATTTCCCGACTAATAAAGATTTCCCTCAGTTCCTCCTCCTTAATAGACCCTCTGACCACTTTTATATCCAGAAGGTTGTTTGTGTCCTCCTTAGTGAATACTGAACCAAAGTACTTGTTCAATTGGTCTGCCATTTCTTTGTTCCCCGTTATGACTTCCCCTGATTCTGACTGCAGGGGACCTACGTTTGTCTTTACTAACCTTTTTCTCTTTACATACCTATAGAAACTTTTGCAATCCGCCTTAATGTTCCCTGCAAGCTTCTTCTCGTACTCCATTTTCCCTGCCCTAATCAAACCCTTTGTCCTCCTCTGCTGAGTTCTAAATTTCTCCCAGTCCCCAGGTTCGCTGCTATTTCTGGCCAATTTGTATGCCATTTCCTTGGCTTTAATACTATCCCTGATTTCCCTAGATAGCCACGGTTGAGCCACCTTCCCTTTTTTATTTTTACGCCAGACAGGAATGTACAATTGTTGTAATTCATCCATGCAGTCTCTAAATGTCTGCCATTGCCCATCCACAGTCAACCCCTTAAGTATCATTAGCCAATCTATCTTAGGGTGTGGGGAGAGAGATAAACTGGGGAGGGAGGAAGGGAGAGAGATAAACTGGGGAGGGAGAGAGAGAGAAACTGGCCTGGGGGAGAGAGTCTGAGTGGGGGGGAGAGAGAGAGCGAGAGAGGCTGGGGGCGGGGTGGGGACAGAGAGAGAGACTGGGGGGGGGGAGTGAGAGAGATTTAGGGGAGAGAGAGAGTTTCTTTCTGCCCCAGTCTGAGGGGGTGGGGAGGAGAGATAAACTGGGAGAGAGAGAGAGAGAGAGAGTCTTGGGGGGAGGGAGAGAGAGAGAGACGGGGGTGAGTGAAAGAGGCTTGGGGGAGAGAGAAAGAGAGAGAGACTGGGGAAAGCAAGAAAGACTGGGGAGAGAGAGAGAGAGAGAGAGAGAGACGGGAGGGGGAGAGAAAGAGAGAGACCGGGGGTGGGGAGAGAAAGAGACTAGGGGGGGAGAGAAACAGAGACTGGGGAAAGAGAAGGGAAATGGGAGAGCAGAAAGGAGAGGTGATAGGGAGGTCAGGGAAGATGGATCATGTTCTTCCAACCCCCTTTATACCCACACCCGATTTTTCAGAAAGCTCGGAGCGTGTGCGACAAGGGACATCATTGGAGTGGATGAAATCTGGAAGTCACGACACTCACTATTCACTTCAAATCCAATAAACCTATTAACAATCCGTGAGCCACACTCAATGACCCATCTATGGCCGGGCAGGGAGTGGGGGGGCGGTTGGGTAAGGTCAGGAATTTAGCCTGGGATGAGCAGGAACTTTGGCTGGGGTGGCGGGGGGGGGGGGATAGGAACTTTGTCTACGAGGGGTTAGGAACTTGGGCTGGGGGGGTAAGGAACTTGGGCTGGGTGGGGTAAGGAACTTGGGCTGGGGGGGCGGCATCAACTTGGGCTGGGGAGAGTCAGAAACTAGGGCTGAGGGGGGACGGGTAAAGAACTTGGGCAGGGGAGAGGGTGGGTAATAATAACAATTTTTATTTATATAGCGCCTTTAATTTAGTAAAACGTCCCAAGGCGCTTCACAACAATTTTACAATTGACCATTGAGGTATGGAGAAAAAGTTTGAGCAGATAGACACAGGTGAAGAAACTAAAATGAAAGAAATTCAAATTACATTGTAAATAATACAATAAGGAATATACAATAGTAAAATCAGTGTAATAAAGATTAATTATAATTAAACAAAATTAAATAATATATACCATAATTATAAATTATAAAATTAGAAAATCAGCAATTGAATCAAATTAATTCTGTTATTAGCTGTCTTTAAGTTTCATTCCCTG
The DNA here is from genome assembly GCF_044704955.1 of Pristiophorus japonicus. Classification (NCBI taxonomy): domain Eukaryota; kingdom Metazoa; phylum Chordata; class Chondrichthyes; family Pristiophoridae; genus Pristiophorus; species Pristiophorus japonicus. The sequence goes on along the minus strand of NC_091978.1, from coordinate 251,830,072 downwards.
TCCAGTGATTCAATTAATATGGAAGAACCAATCACTGTCCTCCATTCTTGTGATGTCATAATTTTATTACTTTTTATTTCTCATTTTGTACTCTTGATAGGACCTGTAATAGCTCCAGGCTCAAGCAGCCTCCGTTGTCCGGGAGATGCTGATGTTTAAATCTCCCTCCAGCTGTTCCAGGCTCGTGCTGCCTCCATTGTCAGGGAGATGCTGATATTTAAATCTCCCTCCAGCTGCTCCAGACTTACATGGCCTCTGTTGTCATGGAGATCCTGATGTTTAAATCTCCCTCCAACTGCTCCAGGCTCGCACTGCCTTCGTTGTCAGGGAGATGCTGATGTTTGTATAGGTAAGGGACTTTGGGTAGGTGTACATGAACTTGGAATGGGGGAGTCAGGAACTTCTGCTGGGATGGGGGAACTCTATCCTGTCTGGGGTCTGAAGTCAGATTTGCTCAAATGACACTTTACAATGTCACTCAGAACTTGGGTTAGGCGGTTCTAATTACTCATTCCAGAGAAACTTCTGGGTGTGGCTTATCCTCCAAAGGGACCAATCAGGCCACATGACCATGTGAGCCTATCAGAGACAATCAGAGCTTTTTGCTAGTGCAAATAACTGTGTTCTCTACTTTTATACCCTAGTAGCCTCACCCAAGTTACAACTCTTTTTGTAGAAAACAATCAACTGCCCCCTGATTAAAGGAAGGGGGTGGGGAGAGGTAACACTCCAAAACCTTTTCAGGTGCCCCCTGTTCTTTTTTTCCTGAGGGCACCAAAACACAAATTATACAAGTGCCCCCTCACCCAAGTGACAAGTGTTGACTCAGCTCCCCTGCTCCCGGTGATTAGCATCTATTCAAGACAAACATTTACAGCTAACTGACAATTAACTGGCACTGGTAGGCAGATTCTGATAAATACAGTTTTTAAAGGTCGAGGTCAAAGTCAAAATGTTAAACTAAATTTCACTTTTTATAGCTACAACTTACCTAATACTGCCAAAAATTACCACTCTTTCCAAATTCCCAGTTAAAACACACTGTTTAAGTGCACTCCATTTAATGCCGCTCTGTGTACTCCTGGTACCCCAGGAGAGAGCCTGCAGATTCTGCGATCAAGGCATTGGTGTTCGCTGTGGAGAGACAGTGCTGTCCCCGGCAAGTGGCAGGAGGCCCTCGCCGCAAGTCTTCTGCACCATGTGGAGGGAGGTAGCGCAGCACATCTCGGGCAGCACTGTGGTCCCCAGGACCCACACACAGTGCAGGAGAAAATGTAATAACCTCACTCAGGTGCTCAGGGGGAATGAATGCTTCAACAAATGCGACATACCACCATCTGAACCACAGGGTTCACAAACTGCCCAAAGCATCATACCCCCAGCAATCATCTACCAACAATCTCAATCGACCAACACTCACACCCACATCTCACACCTTGCACACAATGACAGCTATTCAACTATGGCAGGCACATCACCCAAGCACATTGCTCCACATTCACTCACACACTTCCCTTTCTCTTGCAGGCCAAGGTGGCTCACAACAGGTGGGAGCAGGAATGCACAGGCAGGGGACAGGCCGACACCCAACCACTGTCTGTGCTGGAGAATAGAGTGCTGCAGATTATTGGGCACCAGGTGGTGGGCACTGTGGCCAGCGGTGACGTTGACCCTCTTGGGGACAACAACGGTATGTTCATCCCTACTCCTTCTTCTCACATCCCACTTCCCCCTCACCCCACAAGTGCTTCGCACTTTCCAGCTAATCATGCTGTATACATGCATTTCTCCCTTCCTGCCCCTCTCTCCTCACCTTAACCCCACTCTTGTGCCTTTATGCTTTCAGATAATGAGCAAGCACCTGAGCAGCCTGTCCCTGAGGGCACCGTAGAGAGCGAGGCGGGAGGAGAGGAGGAGGAGGAACTCACCGCGTCACTGCATGTCTTGGCCGCAGGCAGCAGCGTTCTGCACTACATGTTTTTTAGAGACTAGTATAGCAGAGGGATCTGCACAGGGTGAGGTACCAGGGCCGAAGGGGTTGCAGCAAGGCCAGAGGGAAAGGGTAGCTTGGGGACAGCTCCCCGGAAGGCGAGTTAGCACATGAGTTCTGCTGCACTGGACTCAGATGAGGACCTCGATGGGGAGGCGTTTAGAAGAAGGGTGATGGGCATGCACACGGAGATGACAGGTGCAATGGCAAGGGTGCCCAAAAGCCTCTCGGCAATGATAAGGAGCATGGAGGAGTCCACCGGCAACATTGCACAAGGCTCTGTGCACATCATGGAAACCATCATTTAGAATCTGCAAAGGATGGTAGACTCCCAATGAGACAGTGGTGACCCAGACCTCATGACGTGTGTGATGGGCGATCTGGCACCTTCCATTGCAACACAGACGGAAGCGACGCAATGTCTTAGTGCTGTAATGCAATCTATGCTTGGTGGCTTCCAATCTCAGACTGCTCTCATGCAGTCTCAGCTTGATGCCCTGCAAGCTCTGAGTGCTGCCATCGTGACTGTATTTACCATCGTCAGCTTTCACGGTGTCGCAGCAGGCCAGCAATCTGTACTCTAACAGATTGCTAGGGTTGCTGAGGTTCTGCCCTGGGGGAGAGCCAGTGGGTCAGCGGAACAGGACCCTGCTGTCCTCTCTCAGGATGACAGCATTTCTGCTCCAACCACTGCCACTCCGCCATTGCTCTTGTCACTACCTGTTATCCAGCCAGCTCAGACTGCTGTTACCCATGCTGAGATGATGCAGTGTACAGCCGCGCCTTCCAGGCCTAGAGCTGGTTGAGGGCGTCCTGCAAGGCCATCTGAAGTCTTCCGCACTGACACCAGCCTTCCCCCAGCCTTGTGCAGCCACTGGGCCAACACTTCATAGGCAAAGGCACAGTAGTGAGAGGCAGTAAGGGATTGCAGAAGGAAGAATAGTTAATATTTGAGTTTTAAATATGTGTTCACTGATTATTGATAAATTTAGTAATTCAGTTTGGATTATTTTGTGGTGTCTCATTTCAAACTTTCAAGTTTGATGAGTCAATCACAAACTGCGCTTCCATAAGGCTGATTGAGTAGCTGCCTCCTCCTTCCCTTCTGTTCTTCCCTCCTGTTCTTCCTCCTCCTCGTCCTCCTCATTGTCCTCATCTTCCTCTTTCTCCTCGTTCTCCTCCCCCTCTCCCACTTCCTCCTACTGAGGTGATCCAGCCATCCCTGGTGGCAAGGGCTGGTCCCTCCTGATGGACCAGTTATGAAGCATGCAGCAGACCACTAAAAAATAGGACACCCGCTCAGTCAAGTACTGGAGGACTCCTCCCAAGCGATCAAGGCAGTGGAACCGTTGCTCCGATGGTCTGCTCAATGATGTTAATAAAGAATAAGATCAGTGCAGTAGTGAGAATTGATATTGGCTCAGAAGATGTAGAATCAATTTGGGTGGAGAAGAAATAATAAGGGAAGTCACTGATGGGCATAGTCTATAGGTCCACTAACAATAGCTCACTGTTGGACGAAGTATAAATAAAGACATAACAGAGACTTGTAAGAAAGGTATGGCAATAATCATGGGCGATTTTAATCTTCATATTGATTAGACAAATCAAATTGGCCAAGGTAGTCTTGAGGAAGAGTTCAGAGTGTATCCGGAAAGGTGTCTTTGAACCGTAAGTTGCGGAACCAACCAGGGAGCAGGTTATCTTGTGTAATAAGAACATAAGAACATAAGAAATAGGAGCAGGAGTAGGCCATACAGCCCCTCAAGCCTGCTCCACTATTTTATACGATCTTGGCTGATCTGATCATGGACTCAGGTCCACTTCCACGTTCAGGTCCTGCTCCCCATAACCCTTATTCCTTTATCGGTTAAGTACTGTCTATCTCTGTCTTAAATGTATTCAATGCCCCGGCTTTGAGGCAGTGAATTCCACACATTTACAACCCTCTGAGAAAATAAATTTCTCCTCGTCTCGTTTTAAATGGGCGGCCCCTTATTCTAAGATGCTGCCCTCTAGTTCTAGTCTCCCCTATCAGTAGAAACATTATCCTTGCATCCACCTTGTCAAGCCCCCTCATAATCTTATACGTTTCGAGAAGATTGTAAAGTCCTGACCTGCCTTTATATACCTGTGTGGAACAGGTATGCAGTGTTTCCTGCAAGTGCACCCCTGGTGGTAAAGTATGCTTGTGGTTACAGTCATATCTAGTTACAGTCATGTATAGCATGGTAAGATACAGTTATATACAGTAATGTGAGATACATGACATCACCCTCCCCCAAGGTCTTATTGCCTTTATAGATTCAGTCTTTCAAGTGGTCGACGCTCTCGTGTGGAGCATCTTAGTTGTGGTGCAGTTGTTTGCATTGGTGCCTGTTTTTCTTTTGGTGTGATTGCTGGTATCTCGCCTGGGCTTTCTGTTTCATTCAGTATGATTGCTGGTATCTCGCCTGGACTGTCTATTGAGACTGCCCTTTCCTCAGGTTGTTCCCTCTGTCTGTGCACCAGGTGTGGTGTGAGTTCCACATTGTACTCTGCCTCTGATTCTGCAGTGTTGTTGGTGAATCTACTTTTTATTTGGTCTACATGCCTCCGGTAGGTTTGGCCATTGTCCATTTGTACAACCAGTAGCCTGTTTCCTTCCTTGCCTCTGCAAGCCATTTGGGACCCCTGCCATAATTTAGCACAAACACTTTGTCCCCTATCTCATTCCATCTCCCCCTCGAATTTCGGTCATGGTACTCAGTTAGCTTCCGGCACTTTACCTCAACAATTTCATGCATGTCTGGGAGGATTAATAAGAGCCTAGTCTTTAAGGTCCGTTTCATCAATAGTTGCGTGGGGGGAGCCCCAATCAATGAATGCGGACGAGATCTGTATGCCAGCAGCAGTCACGACAGGCGGCTCTGCAGCGTGGGACCTTGGATTTTTAGTATGCCTTGTTTAGCGATTTGCACTGCTCGCTCCACCTGGCCATTGGAGGCTGGCTTGAACGGTGCCATCTTAACGTGATTTATGCCGTGGTCAACTATAAAATCTTGAAATTCTGCGCTGGTGAAGCACGGACCATTAGCACTGACCAATATGTCAGGAATTCCGTGCGTTGCAAACATGGTTCTAAGGCTCTCCACAGTACTGGAGGTGGTGCTCGAGTTTAAAATGGTGCACTCGATCCAATTTGAAAATGCATCGACGACTACGAGGAACATTTTGCCCATGAATGGACCTGCATAGTCTACATGCACCCACGACCACGGTTTTGTGGGCCAGGGCCAGGGGCTTAGGGGGGCCTCCCTGGGGACATTACTGAGTTGGGCACAAATGGTGCACCGCCGGACACAGAGCTCCAAGTCCGTGTCAATGCCAGGCCACCAGACGTGGGATCTGGCTATGGCCTTCATAAGGACGATCCCCGGGTGCTCGCGCTGGAGCTCCCGGTACCGCCTCTCTGACTCGCAAGGGCATAACTACTCGGTTGCCCCACATCAGGCAGTCTGCCTGTAGTGATAGTTCATGCATGCGCCTATGGAAAGGTTTGATCTCCTCGGGGCAGGCATCGAGAGCCTCTGCCCAGTCACCAGTTAAAATATATCTTTTGACTAAGGATAACGTGGGGTCGCTGGTTGTCCAGGCTCTGATTTGGAGAGCCGTCATGGGTGAACCTGTAGATTCAAAGGCATTGATTGCCATGACCATCTCACAGTCCTGTTCGTCGGACCCTTCCATGGTCACCAGGGGTAGCCTGCTAAGCGCGTCGGCACAGTTGTCCGTGCCTGGTCTGTGCCTTATTGTGTAGTTGTAAGACACCAGCATAAGTACCCACCGCTGAATGCGTGCCGAGGCGTTAGCATTTATTGCCTTGCTCTCGGATAGCAGGGACGTGAGGGGTTTGTGGTTGGTTTCTAACACGAACTTGGCCCCGAAAAGGTATTGATGCATCTTTTTGACACCGTACACGCATGCGACGCCTCCTTCTCAACCATACCGTACCCGCGCTCCGCCCGCGAAAGTGACCTGGAGGCATAAGCAATGAGTTGTAATTTATCCGCATCATGACATGCTGTAAAACGCACCCGACCCCGTACGCTGACGCATAACATATAAGAATTAGCTTTTTACCTGGGCCAAAAAAGGCTAAAACACTGTTGGAACATAGAAGGTTGCGTGCCTTATTGAAAGCGCGTTCTTGGGCGTCCCCCCAAAACCAATCGCAACCCTTTCTGAGCAGCAGGTGGAAAGGCTCCAGCAGCGTGCTCAAGTTCTGCATAAAGTTCCCAAAGTAATTCAGTAGCCCGAGAAAGGCGCGCAGTTCCGAGACATTCCGAAGCCTGGGTGCCAGACGAATTGCTTCTGTTTTGGATTTTGTTGGGCGGATTCCATCAGCGGCAATCCTTCTGCCCAAAAGTTCAACCTCAGGCGTGAGAAACAGACACTTGGATTTCTTAACTCATAGGCCTACCCGATACAATCGACTTAGTACTTCCTCCAAATTGCGGAGATGGGAGTTGGTGTCCCTGCCCGTGATGATTATGTCATCTTGAAACACAACCGTCCCCAGGATGGACTTGAGCAGACTCTCCATGTTGCGCTGGAATATAGCAGCTGCCGACCTGACGCAGAATGGGCATCGATTGTACATGAAAAGGCCTCGATGTTTGTTGATGGTGGTGAGTAGCTTAGACTCTTTGGTCAGTTCCTGCATCATATACACAGAGGCGGGAGCAGCGTGGTGAGGCCTATAAAAGGCCCAGCGGGTGTCCACAGGCAGCGGCAGTCGGCGAGAGGCGGGAGCAGCATGGTGAGGCCTATAAAAGGCCCAGCGGGTGCTCCACAGGCAGCGGCAGTCGGCGAGAGGCGGGAGCAGTGCTGTGAGGCCTATAAAAGGCCCAGCGGGTGTTCCACAGGCAGCGGCAGTCGGCGAGAGGCGGGAGCAGTGCTGTGAGGCCTATAAAAGGCCCAGCGGGTGCTCCACAGGCAGCGGCAGTCGGCGAGAGGCGAGAGCAGCGTGGTGAGGCCTATAAAAGGCCCAGCGGGTGTTCACAGGCACCGGCAGTCGGCGAGAGGCGGGAGCAGCGTGGTGAGGCCTATAAAAGGTGAGCTTGTGCAGCTCCAGCCGGGAGAAAAAGCAGAAAAGAAGTAGAAAGGAATCAAAAGGTGACGTCACAGCCAAAGGGGTAATTGATTGGCTGGTGATTGGTAAGTAGTTTTTCTTTTTCTTTTTTATATCAGTAAGTAACCTGTAACAGTGTTGTCACCAATTTAAGTGTATCTAAGGGTTAAGTCATGGCAGGAGAGCTCGGTCACGTGATATGCTCCTCCTGTACCATGTGGGAACTCAGGGACACTTCCGGTGTCCCTGACGACGACATCTGCGGGAAGTGTATCCGCCGCCAGCTGAGGGTGGATTAACTCTGGAACATCCACGATGCTGAGCATGACGTGAGTAGCACGTGTAGCGAGTTGGTCTTACCGCAGGAGAAGGGTCCACAGCCAGCTAGGGAATGGAAGACCAGCAGGAAGAGTAGTGCAAGGAAGGTAGTGCAGGGGTCTCCTGTGGTCATCCCCCTGCAAATCAGATACATTGCTTTGAGTACTGTTGAGGGGGATGACTCATCAGGGGAGGGCAGCAGCACCGTGGCTGGCTCTGTTGCACAGGAGGGCAGGAAAAAGAGTGGGAGAGCGATCGTGATAGGGGATTCAATTGTGAGGGGAATAGATAGGCGTTTCTGCGGCCGCAACCGAGACTCCAGGATGGTATGTTGCCTCCCTGGTGCAAGGGTCAAGGATGTCTCGGAGCGGGTGCAGGACATTCTAAAAAGGGAGGGAGAACAGCCAGTTGTCATGGTGCACATTGGTACCAACGAGATAGGTAAAAAAAAGGGATGAGGTCCTACGAAACGAATTTAAGGAGTTAGGAGCTAAATTAAAAAGTAGGACCTCAAAAGTAGTAATCTCGGGATTGCTACCAGTGCCACGTGCTAGTCAGAGTAGGAATCGCAGGATAGCGCAGATGAATACATGGCTTGAGCAGTGGTGCAGCAGGGAGGGATTCAAATTCCTGGGGCATTGGAACTGGTTCTGGGGGAGGTGGGACCAATACAAACCGGACAGTCTGCACCTGGGCAGGACCGGAACCAATGTCCTAGGAGGAGTGTTTGCTAGTGCTGTTGGGGAGGAGTTAAACTAATATGGCAGGGGGATGGGAACCAATGCAGGGAGACAGAGGGAAACAAAAAGGAGACAAAAGCAAAAGACAGAAAGGAGATGAGGAAAAGTGGAAGGCAGAGAAACACAAGGCAAAGAACAAAAAGGGCCACTGTAGAGCAAAATTCTAAAAGGACAAAGGCTGTTAAAAAAACAAGCCTGAAGGCTTTGTGTCTTAATGCAAGGAGTATCCGTAATAAGGTGGATGAATTAACTGTGCAAATAGATGTTAACAAATATGATGTGATTGGGATTACAGAGATGTGGATCCAGGATGATCAGGGCTGGGAACTCAACATCCAGGGGTATTCAACATTCAGGAAGGATAGAATAAAAGGAAAAGGTGGGGTAGCATTGCTGGTTAAAGAGGAGATTAATGCAATAGTTAGGAAGGACATTAGCTTGGATGATGTGGAATCGATATGGGTAGAGCTGCAGAACACCAAAGGGCAAACAACGTTAGTGGGAGTTGTGTACAGACCTCCAAACAGTAGCAGTGATGTTGGGGAGGGCATCAAACAGGAAATTAGGGGTGCATGCAATAAAGGTGCAGCAGTTATAATGGGTGACTTTAATATGCACATAGATTGGGCTAACCAAACTGGAAGCAATACGGTGGAGGAGGATTTCCTGGAGTGCATAACGGATGGTTTTCTAGACCAATATGTCGAGGAACCAACTAGGGGGGAGGCCATCTTAGACTGGGTGTTGTGTAATGATCGAGGATTAATTAGCAATCTCATTGTGCGAGGCCCCTTTGGGAAGAGTGACCATAATATGGTGGAATTCTGCATTAGGATGGAGAATGAAACAGTTAATTCAGAGACTATGGTCCAGAACTTAAAGAAGGGTAACTTTGAATGTATGAGGCGTGAATTGGCTCGGATAGATTGGCGAATGATTCTTAAGGGGTTGACTGTGGATGGGCAATGGCAGACATTTAGAGACAGCATGGATGAGCTACAACAATTGTACATTCCTGTCTGGCGTAAAAATAAAAAAGGGAAGGTGGCTCAACCGTGGCTATCAAGGGAAATCAGGGATAGTATTAAAGCCAAGGAAGTGGCATACAAATTGGCCAGAAATAGCAGTGAACCCGGGGACTGGGAGAAATTTAGAACTCAGCAGAGGAGGACAAAGGTTTTGATTAAGGCAGGGAAATGGAGTACGAGAAGAAGCTTGCAGGGAACATAAAGACGGATTGCAAAAGTTTCTATAGATATGTAAAGAGAAAAAGGTTAGTAAAGACAAACGTAGGTCCCCTGCAGTCAGAATCAGGGGAAGTTCGGTATTCACTAAGGAGGACACAAACAACCTTTCGGATATAAAAGGGGTCAGAGGGTCGAGTAAGGAGGAGGAACTGAGGGAAAGCCTTATCAGTCGGGAAATTGTGTTGGGGAAATTGATGGGATTGAAGGCCGATAAATCCCCAGGGCCTGATGGACTGCATCCCAGAGTACTTAAGGAGGTGGCCTTGGAAATAGCGGATGCATTGACAGTCATTTTCCAACATTCCATTGACTCTGGATCAGTTCCTATCGAGTGTAGGGTAGTCAATGTAACCCCACTTTTAAAAAAGGAGGGAGAGAGAAAACAGGGAATTATAGACCGGTCAGCCTGACATCAGTAGTGGGTAAAATGATGGAATCAATTGTTAAGGATGCCATAGCAGCGCATTTGGAAAGAGGTGACATGATAGGTCCAAGTCAGCATGGATTTGTGAAAGGGAAATCATGCTTGACAAATCTTCTGGATTTTTTTGAGGATGTTTCCAGTAGAGTGGACAAGAGGGAACCAGTTGATGTGGTATATTTGGTCTTTCAGAAGGCTTTCGACAAGGTCCCACACAAGAGATTAATGTGCAAAGTTAAAGCAGATGGGATTGGGGGTAGGGTGCCGACATGGATTGAGAACTGGTTGTCAGACAGGAAGCAAAGCGTAGGAGTAAATGGGTACTTTTCAGAATGGCAGGCAGTGACTAGTGGGGTACCGCAAGGTTCTGTGCTGGGGCCCCAGCTGTTTACACTGTACATTAATGATTTAGACGAGGGGATTAAATGTAGTATCTCCAAATTTGTGGATGACACTAAATTGGGTGGCCGTGTGAGCTTCGAGGAGGATGCTATGAGGCTGCAGAGTGACTTGGATAGGTTAGGTGAGTGGGCAAATGCATGGCAGATGAAGTATAATGTGGATAAATGTGAGGTTATCCACTTTGGTGGTAAAAACAGAGAGACAGACTATTATCTGAATGGTGACAGATTAGGAAAACGGGAGGTGCAACGAGACCTTGGTGTCATGGTACATCAGTCATTGAAGGTTGGCATGCAGGTACAGCAGGCGGTTAAGAAAGCAAATGGCATGTTGGCCTTCATAGCGAGGGGATTTGAGTACAGGGGCAGAGAGGTGTTGCTACAGTTGTACAGGGCCTTGGTGAGGCCACACCTGGAGTATTGTGTACAGTTTTGGTCTCCTAACTTGAGGAAGGACATTCTTGCTATTGAGGGAGTGCAGCGAAGGTTCACCAGACTGATTCCCGGGATGGCGGGACTGACCTATCAAGAAAGACTGGATCAACTGGGCTTGTATTCACTGGAGTTCAGAAGAAAGAGAGGGGACGTCATAGAAACGTTTAAAATTCTGATGGGTTCAGACAGGTTGGATGCAGGAAGAATGTTCCCAATGTTGGGGAAGTCCAGAACCAGGGGTCACAGTCTAAGGATAAGGGGTAAGCCATTTAGGACCGAGATGAGGAGAAACTTCTTCACCCAGAGAGTGGTGAACCTGTGGAATTCTCTACCACAGAAAGTTGTTGAGGCCAATTCACTAAATATATTCAAGAAGGAGTTCGATGAAGTCCTTACTACTAGGAGGATCAAGGGGAATGGCGAGAAAGCAGGAGTGGGGTACTGAAGTTGCATGTTCAGCCGTGAACTCATTGAATGGCGATGCAGGCTAGAAGAGCCGAATGGCCTACTCCTGCACCTATTTTCTATGTTTCTATGTTTCTTTGTGAGATCTAGTTTCGAGAAGTTTTCCTCCAGCCAATATGGCAAATAGGTCCTCCGCTCTGGGAAGCGTGTATTGGTCCTGTAGGGAGACTCTGTTTATGGTAGACTTGTAATCCCCACAGATTCGTACGGATCCATCAGGCTTCATGACGAGGACGATGGGACTTGCCCAGTCGCTAAATTCCACGGGTGAGATAATGCCTTTCCGCAGAAGCTGGTCCAGTTCGTGTTCAATCTTTTCCCTCATCACATAAGGCATAGCTCAAGCCTTGTGATGGACCAGTCTAGCATCCTGTGTAATTTAGATTTTAACTTTAGCCCCTTTGATGGTGCCCACACCTGGCTGAAAGAGATGTTCAAAACGACTTAGAACTACTGAGGACATGGCGTGAACATCGTCCCATTTCCAATTTAGTTTTGCCAGCCAGCTTCTCCCCAACAGTGCTGGGAGATCTCCGGGGACAATCCACAGGGGAAGTCGGTTCACCGTCCCTTTGTGTGTGACTGAGAGCATGGCGCTGCCAAGAACTGGGACGATTTCTTTGGTATCGGTCCTTAGTTTGGTGTCGATCCTTGTAAGTTTTGGTCTGTTGCTTTTGTGCGGCCACAGCTGTTCAAATTGTTGAACGCTCATGAGAGATTGACTAGCTCCCATGTCCAGTTCCATGTTGACGGGTATCCCGTTGAGTAGAACCCTCATCATTATTGGAGGCGTCTTGTTGTAAGAACAGTGGACATTGATCGTGTTGACCCGCTGTACCTTGGCGTCCCGGGCACTGTCCCCATCATCTTCTGGTTCGCTTTCCGACCCTTCTGATTCGTATACCAAACGAGCTGCTGTTTTTCTGCACATGCAAGCCACATGCCCTGTATAGTTGCAGTTTCTGCAAACAGCATGCTGAAATCGACACCCCCTTGTTGAGTGCCTTCCCCCACATCTCCAGCACGGACCGCTTCCATTGTTTCTGAAGGATGAGCTGTGTCTGGCTGATCTCTCTTGAGCTTCTCTCAGTCTGTAATTGATTGCTCGCATTGTGGGTTGATGAGGTGTGAACGGCCGTTTATGTGGCCCTTGATGGCACCACTGCCTGCTGTTGAAGGCCTGCTCTCCTGCCTTTGTCTGTGTGTGGGGGTAGTGGCTTGTTTCACGCTGTGAACCCCTTGTTCCGATGTTTCGTTAGTTGCCGTACCCGCAGTATAGATCAACCTCGTTTCTTCTTCTCCTGCCAAGAATGTATGTGCGACCAGTGCTGCTGCCTCTAGGGTCAAGTTCTTGGTCTCTATAAGCTTTCGGAATATGCCTGCGTGGCCTATTCCTTCCATAAAAAAGTCTCTCAGTACTTCTCTCCTTAGTTCATCAGAGAACGCACATAAACTAGCCAGCCTCCGAAGTTCCGCCACAAAGTCGGGTATGCTCTGGCCCACACAGCGTCTGTATTTGTAGAACCTGTGTCTGGCCATGTGTAGGCTGTTCACTGGCTTCAGGTGGCCTCTCACCAGTATGCTCAACTTCTCAAACAACTTGCTTGCTGGTTTCTCGGGTGCCAGCAGGTCCTTCATTAAGGCGTATGTTTTCGAGCCACAGCTGGTCAAGAGATGGGCTCTTCTCTTGTCTGCCTTATCGGCGCCCAACCATTGTTTGGTTACAAAGCTTTGCTGGAGCCTTTCTATAAAGTCCTCCCAATTATCTCCGGCATTGTATTTCTCATCTGAGCCGTTGGTAGCCATTCTGTGGATTCTGTGATCCCGTAACTCATCGCCACTGTAAAGTCCTGACCCTGCAGTGCAGACTTACACGAGGCACATGCTAAAGTCAAGGTCACTCAGGACCTGCACCTTTATTTCACAGCTCTCAAGTGCCTCACTTGCCTGAGACCTGCCTTTATATACCTGTGTGGAACAGGTATGCAGTGTCTCCTGCAAGTGCACCCCTGGTGGTAAAGTATGCTTGTGGTTACAGGTCAGATCTAGTTACAGTCATGTATAGCATGGTAAGATACAGTTATATACATTAGTGTGAGATACATGACAAAGATCACCTCTCAATCTTCTGAATTCCAATGAATAGAGTCCCAACCTACTCAACCTTTCCTCATAGGTCAACCTCTTCATCTCTGGAATCAACCTAGTGAACCTTCTCTCATCTGCCTCCAAAGCAAGTATATCCTTTCGTAAATATGGAAATCGAAACTGTATGCAGTATTCCAGATGTGGCCTCGCCAATACTCTGTATAACTGTAACAAGACTTCCCTGCTTTTATACTCCATCCCCTTTGCAATAAAGGCCAAGATTTCATTGGCCTTCCTGATCACTTGCTCTACCTGCATACTAAACTTTTGTGTTTCATGCACAAATACCCCCAAGTCCCGCTGTACTGCGGCACTTTGCAATCTTTCTCCATTTAAATAATAACTTGCTCTTTGATTTTTTTCTGTCAAGGTGCAGAATGAGACAGGATTAATAAATGATCTCATAGTAAAGGATCCTCTAGGAAAGAGTGACCATAGAATGGTTGAATTTAAAATTCAGTTGGAGCGTGAGAAAGTTGGAACTCAAACTAGTGTCCTGATCTTAAATAAAGGCGATTACAAAGGTATGAAGGCAGTGTTGGCTAAAGTGGACTGGGAAAATAGATTAAAGTGTAAGATGGGTGAAAAATGGTGGCAGACATTTAAGGAGATAATTCATAACACTCAATAAAACTATATTCCAGTGAGAAGGAAAGACTTTAAGAGAAGAGAGAACCATCCGTAGTTAACTAAGGAATTAAAGGAAGGTATCAAATTGAAAACAATGGCATATAAAGGTGCCAAGATTAGTGGGAATCCAAAGGATTGCGGAATATTAAAAAATCAGCAAAGCACGACTAAAAACATTATAAAGAGAGGAAAGGTAGAGTATGAGAGTAAAGTAGCAAGAAATATAAAAACAGATATTAAGAGCTTCTACAGGTATATAAAAAGGAAGAGAGTAGCAAAAGTAAACATTGGTCCCCTCGAGGATGAGACTGGGGAATTAATAATGGGAAACAGGGAAATGGCAGAGACTTTGAACAAATATTTTGTATCGGTCTTCACAGTGGAAGACACTAAAAACATCCCAATAATAGATAATCAAGGGGCTATAGGGAGGGAGGAACTTAAAACAATCACTGTCACTCAAGAAAAAGTACTTGGTAAAATAATGGGACTAAAGGTGGACAAGTCCCCTGGACCTGATGGCCTGCAATCTCGGTTTTTAAAAGAAGTGACTGCAGAGATAGTAGATGCATTGGTTGCAATCTACCAACATTCCCTGGGTTCTGGAGAGGTCCCAGCAGACTGGAAAACTGCAAATATAATGCCCCTATTTAAAAAAGGAGGCAGACTGAAAGCAGGAAACTATAGACCAGTTAGTCTAACATTTCTCGTTTGTAAAATGCTGGAATCCAATATTAAGGAAGCAGTAGCAGGACATTTGCAAAATCATAATGCAGTCAAGCAGAGACAACATGGTTTTATGAAAGGTGTTATATATGTATAAACCTGTATTTACCTTGTGTAGCCACCAGAGGGCTCATCCCCTGAAGTCCCAAGGGATCCCGCTATCCCTTGTGAGCACTGGTACTTAAGGAGGCCTCACAGGCTGGAGAGGCACTCTGGAGACCTGCAATAAAAGGCTAAGGTCACACTTTACTTTGAGCTCACAGTATCTAGTCAGATTCTTTATTCATACACAACAACTGGCAACGAGATACAGATGACGAACCCAACGATGCTAAGAGCAGTGGGCATCCTGGAGAAATTTTCGGAGGGATATGATTGGGAAACTTTTGAGCGACTCAACCAATACTTCGTGGCCAATGAGCTGGAAGAAGAAGTGAACGCTGCCAAATGAAGGGCGATTCTCCTCACCGTCTGCTGGGCACCAACGTATGGCCTTATGAAAAATTTGCTTGCTCCAGTGAAACCCATAGAGAAATCGTATGATGATTTGTGCACACTGGTCCGGGAGCATCTGAACTTGAAGGAAAGCATTCTGATGGCGAGGTACCGGGTCTACACCTACAAAAGGTCTGAAGGCCAGGAAGTGGTGAGCTCTGTCGCCAAGCTGAGACACCTTGCAGGACATTGCGAATTTGAAGGACATTTGGAGCATATGCTCAGGGACTTCTTCGTACTTGGCATTGGCCATGAAGTGATACTTCGCAAACATTTGACTGTAGAGACGCCAACCTTGAGTAAAGCCATAACGACAGCCCAGGCGGTCATTGCCACCAGTGACAATACTAAGCAAATCTCCCAGCACACGAGTGCTGCTACAAGTACTGTGAACAAAGTGTTTTTGTTTTCAAATCGCAACATATAGGGAAGGTCCCACTTGCCTGCAGCTGCACGTCCGCAGATGTCTCAGAGTCCACCATCAAAGGAGATGAATGCAAGGCCATTAACACCTTGTTGGCGCTGCGAGGGTGATCATCGTTTCCATTCATGCTGCTTCAAAGGGTACATTTGCAAGGGCTGTGGAACAATGGGACACCTCAACGTATGTGCAGGCGAGCTGCAAACCTTGCTAATCCTGCAAACCACCATGTTGCAGAGGAGGACAGATCCACGGCGGATTACGACGAACCAGTGCCTCAGACCGAGGAGGCAGAGGTATATGGGGTGCACACATTTACCACAATGTGTCCCCCGATAATGCTGAAGGTTGAATTTAATGGACTCCCGGTGTCAATGGAGCTGGACACAGGCACGAGCCAGTCCATTATGAGCAAAAAGACTTTCGATAAATTGTGGTGCAGAAAGGCCTCAAGGCCAGTCCTGACTCCCATTCGCACTAAACTGAGAACTTACACAAAGGAACTGATTACCTTAATCGGCAGTGCTACTGTAAAGATCTCCTACGATGGAGCGGTGCACAAATTACCACTCTGGGTGATACCGGGCGATGGTCCCACGCTGCTCGGCAGGAGCTGGCTGGGAAAGATACACTGGAACTGGGACAACGTCCAAGCGCTCTCGTCTGTTGATGACACTTCGTGTGCCCAGGTCTTAAACAAGTATCCCTCGCTGTTCGAACCAGGCATCGGGAAGTTCCAAGGAGCAAAAGTGCAGATCCACTTGATTCCGGGGGCGTGACCCATCCATCACAAGGCGAGAGCAGTACCGTACATGATCAGAGAGAGGGTGGCAATTGAGCTGGACCGGCTGCAACGAGAGGGCATCATTTCACCGATCGAATTCAACGAGTGGGCCAGTCCAATTGTTCCAGTCCTCAAGGGGGACGGCACCGTCAGAAATCTGTGGCGATTACAAAGTAACAATCAATCGTTTCTCCCTGCAGGATCAATACCAAAGGCAGACATCCTATTTGCGACACTGGCGGGGGGAAAGACGTTCATGAAGTTGGACTTGACCTTGGCCTACATGACGCAGGAGCTGGAGGAATCATCGCAGGACCTCACCTGCATCAACACGCACAAAGGGCTCTTCATTTACAACAGATGCCCGTTTGGAATTTGATCAGCCGTGGCGATATTCCAGAGAAACATGGAAAGCTTACTGAAGTCGATTCCGCGCACGGTGGTCTTCCAGGACGACATCTTGGTTACAGGTCGGACACAGTCGAGCATCTGCAGAACCTGGAGGAGGTTCTTAGTCGACTCAACTGTGTGGGGCTCAGGTTAAAATGCTCGAAGTGTGTTTTCCTGGCGCCTGAAGTGGACTTCCTGGGGAGAAGAATAGCGGCGGACGGCATCAGGCCCACTGATTTGAAGATAGAGGCAATCGAGAACGCACCGAGGCCACAGAATGTGACGGAGTTGCGGTCGTTTCTAGGACTCCTTTGGTAATTTCTTACTGGGTCACAGCACACGGTTAGAGCCCCTGCACGCCTTACTGCGTAAAGGAGATGAATGGGTATGGGGTAAAAGCCAAGAAAATGCCTTTGTAAAAGCTAGAAAATTGTTATGCTCAAACAAATTGCTTGTGTTGTATGATCCATGTAAGCGTTTGGTACTAGCATGTAATGCGTCGTCACACGGTGTCGGGTGTGTATTGCAACAAGTTAATGAATCTGGGAAATTGCAACCGGTTGCTTATGCATCCAGAAGTCTGTCTAAGGCTGAGATAGCCTACAGCATGATTGAAAAAGAAGCATTAGCGTGTGATTATGGGGTAAAGAAAATGCATCAATATCTGTTTGGGCTAAAATTTGAACTGGAAACTGACCATAAACCACTGATCGCCCTTTTTTCCGAAAGTAAGGAGATAAATACGAATGCATCGGCCCGCTTCCAGAGATGGGCGCTCACGTTGTCCGCATACAACCATGCCAGCCGCCACAGGCCAGGCACAGAAAACTGTGCCGATGCTCTCAGTAGACTGCCATTGCCCACCACGGTGGTGGAAATGGCACAGCCCGCAGATTTAATCATGGTAATGGAAGCATTCAAGAGTGAGCAATCACCCGTCACAGCCCGATGGATTAGAACCTGGACGAACCAGGACCCCTCACTGTCCCTAGTAAAAAATTGTGTGCTTCATGGCAGCTGGTCCAGTGTCCCATTGGAAATGCAGGAAGAGATAAAGCCGTAGCAGTGGCGCTAAGATGAAATGTCTATACAGGCAGACTGCCTTCTGTGGGGTAATCGGGTAGTGGTCCCCAAGAAGGGCAGAGATACTTTAGTCAGTGATCTCCACAGTACTCACCCAGGCATTGTAATAATGAAAGCGATAGCCAGATCCCACGTGTGGTGGCCCGGTATCCTGCATGCACAACTGTAACACATGCTCGCAGTTAAGCAATGCACACAGGGAGGCGTCACTAAGTTTATGGTCTTGGCCCTCCAAACCGTGGTTCAGGGTCCACGTCGATTATGCAGGCCCGTTTTTGGGTAAAATATTCCTAGTGGTTGTAAATGCATACTCTAAATAGATTGAATGTGAGATAATGTCGGCAAGCATGTCCGCTGCCACCACTGAAAGCCTGCGGGCCATGTTTGCCAGACACGGCCTGCCTGATGTTCTGTTGAGCGACAACGGGCCATGTTTCACCAGTGCCGAGTTCAAAGAGTTCATGACCCGTAATGGGATCAAACATGTTACATCTGTCCCGTTCAAACCAGCATCCAATGGTCAGGCAGAGAGAGCAGTGCAAACCATCAAGCAGAGCTTGAAGAGGGTAACTGAAGGCTCACTGCAGACTCGCCTATCCCGAGTTCTGCTTAGCTACCACACGAGACCCCACTCGCTCACTGGGATTCCACCCGCTGAACTGCTCGTGAAAAGGGTGCTTAAGACAAGGCTCTCGTTAGTCCACCCTGATTTACATGAACAGGTAGAGAGCAGGCGGCTTCAACAAAGTACATATCATGATAACGCAAATGTGTCATACGAAATTGAAATCAATGATCCTGTATTTGTGTTGAACTACGGTCAAGGTCCCAAGTGGCTTCCCGGCACTGTTATGGCCAAAGAGGGGAGTAGGGTGTTTCAGGTTAAACTTTCTAATGGACTCATCCACCGGAAACACTTGGACCAAATCAAACTCAGATTTACAGACTATCCTGAGCAATCCACATTGGACCCTACCCTTCTTTGACCCCCCAACATACATACCAGTGGCAACCAGCACCGCGGTTGACTACGAAGCAGAACCCATCATCCGCAGCAGCCCAGCAGGACCCAACACACCACGCAGCCCAGCAAGGCCAGCTGCACAGCAGCCCAGCGAGGGCCCAACAAATGATTCACCATAACCAGCATTTGCACTGAGGCGATCAACCAGGGAAAGAAAAGCCCCAGATCGACTTACCTTGTAAATAGTTACACTGTTGACATTTGGAGGGTGGGTAGTGTTGTTATGTTTGTGTAAACCTGTATATACCTTGTGTAGCCACCAGAGGGCCCATTCACTGGAGTCCCAAGGGATCCCACAATCCCTTGGGAGCACTGGTACTTAAGGAGACCTCACATGCTGGAGAGGCACTCTGGAGACCTGCAATAAAAGACTGCGGTCACAATTTACTTTGAGCGCACAGTATCTAGTAAAACTCTTTATTCATACACAACAAAAGGGAAATTATGTTTGACAAATTTGCTGGAATTCTTTGAGGATGTAACGAGCAAGGTGGATAAGGGAGAACCAGTGGATGTGGTGTATTTGGATTTCCAGAAGGCATTCAATAAGGTGCCACATAAAAGGTTACTACACAAGATAAGAACTCACGGGGTTGAGGGTAATATATTAGCATGGATAGTGAATTGGCTAACTAACAGAAAACAGAGAGTAAGAATAAATGGGTAATTTTCTGGTTGGCAAACGGTAACTAGTGGGGTGTCACAGGGATCGGTGCTGGGGCCTCAACTATTTACAATCTAAATTAATAACTTGGATGAAGCAACCGAGT
This sequence comes from Pristiophorus japonicus, assembly GCF_044704955.1. NCBI lineage: Eukaryota > Metazoa > Chordata > Chondrichthyes > Pristiophoridae > Pristiophorus > Pristiophorus japonicus. Next base: position 251,810,471 of record NC_091978.1, on the reverse strand, counting down.
GTAATGTAGCTCAGTTTGCTGATGATGCAAGATGGGTGGTGGTAAAGCAAGTTGTGAGGAGGACACAATAAAATCTGCAAAGGGATAAAGACAGGCTCAGTGAATTGACAAACATTTGGCAGATGGAGTATAATGTGGGAAACTGGGAGGTCATCCATTTTGGCAGGAAAAATAAAAAAGCAAATTATAATTTAAATGGAGAAACATTGTAAAATGCTGCAGGTCCTTGTGCATGAAACACAAAAAGTTTGTATGCAGGTAGAGCAAGTAATCAGGAAGGCAACTGGAATGTTGGCCTTAATTGCAAGGGGTGGAGTATAAAAGCAGGGAAGTCCTGCTACAACTGTACAGGGTATTGGTGAGGCCACACCTAAAGTACAGCGTACAGTTTTGGTCTCCTTATTTAAGGAAGGATATATTTGCATTGGAGGCAGTTCAGAGAAGGGTCACTAGGTTGATTCTGGATTTGAAGGGGTTGACTTATGAAGAAAGGATGAGCAGTTTGGGCCTATACTCATTGGAGTTCAGAAGAATGAGAGGTGATCTTATTGAAACATATAAGATACTGATGGGCTCGACAAGTTAGATGCAGAGAGGATGTTTCCACATGGAGGAATCTAAAACTATAGTTTAAGAATAAGGGGCCGCTCATTTGGAACTGAGATGAGGAGGGATTTATTTTCTCAGAGAGTTGTAAATCTGTGGAATTCTCTGCCCCAGAGAGCTGTGAAGGCTGGGTCATTGAACATATTTAAGGTGGAGGTAGACAGATTTTTGAGCAATATGGAAGTGAAGGGTTATGGGGAGTGGGCAGGGAAGTGGAGCTCAGCCCAAGATCAGATCAGCCATGACCTTATTAAATGGCGGAGCAGGCTCAAGAGGTCAAATGGCCTACTCCTACTCCTATTTCTTATGTTCTTATGCACCTGGTGGCAGCATGGCTCTCATTATATGAATGCTGGGTATGAGTGTTGGGGTTGCGGAGGGGAGTCATGAGCCAGGTTGAGAGCGAATAGCCCTTGTCTCCAACCAGCCAACCGCGAGCTTGATGTGGTGTCTGGAAGCATGTTGGCACACCGGTCTGGTGCAGGATGAAGGCACCGTGGCTGCTGCCAGGATAGCGGTCATTGACATTGAGGATTAGCTGTCTGTGGTAGCACACCAACTGCACATTAAGTGAGTGGCAGCCTTTGCAGTTACAGAATACCTCAGGATTGTTATGCGGTGCCCGCAAAGCCATGTGGGTGCAGTCAATGGCGCCCTGCATCATGGGGAATCCTGCTAACCTGACAAAGCCACGTGCATGCTCATCCTGCCCCTCTCTGTTGATGGGGAAGGAAATGTAGTCCCTTCTCCTACTGTAGAGAACCTCTGTGACCTCCCGGATGCAGCGATGGACGGCGAACTGAGATATGTCAGTTCTGCACCTGTTGCAGATTGGAAGGCTCCGCTGGCAAAGAAATTGAAAGCAACAGTGACCTTGATTGCCATTGAGAGAGCCGTAGCCACCCTGATTTGAGGCTAGAGGTCGGGTTGCAAGAGGTGGCGGAATTCTGTGACCACCTCTTTGGTGAAGCGGAGTCTTCTAATACACTGCTCCTTGCTTAATTGGAAGTAGGAGAAGTGCTCACGGAATACCCTCGGATGGTAAGACCTCCTTTTGAGAACCCTGATGGCCATGCTTCTCCCTCTTGCCACACTTTCCAATCGCTGCCTCCGCTCCCTTCGCCATAGAGCCTGGAGAGTGAGGTAGACTGCCAGTACAGTCCCCATTAATATAATCAAATGTAGCATTTGATTTTTTAAAGAATAATTGTCGCTACTTTTTAGTTGCCACAACACTCCTGATACTAAATAATGTTGAAGTTAAAGAATGAGACTGTTGCACGATGTGAAACTGGCAAGAAAGCACTGAAACTCCACTAACCTACAGCTGCGACTCATGACTGATGATCCCTTTAAATAGCATCCCTGGAGTCGGCTTCCTGTTGCTTCAGGCTCTCTCTGTCGCTGTTTCCTCCAGGCGCTAATGTAGGTGGCGACAATCAGTTTCTCAGATCGGGCAGCCAGTGAGCATTGTGCACTCACTGACATCACAATTCACCTGGTATTGAGGCTCCCAGCGATAACTGTTAGTGGTGGCACTGTGGAGGGGAGGTGTGGAGGGATTTGGCATGTGGCTTTGGATTCGCCTCACTCCGGCGATACCGCTCTTGTGCCGTTAACGCCATCTGCTGGCGCTAACGGGAGGTGTTGAGATCCTGAGCTTTTTCCCCATCGTCTTTTGCTTTCAACTTTATTCACCAATTTGCAGAGACTACCTTTCACTCTCTCATATTTTGCCTCCTCCAGGCCCCACGAAGAAACATTGCCTGCGGCTGTGAAGTTGACCGTAGCTCTGAACTTTTATGCATCTGGCTCTTCCCACCCTGCTGCTGGAAATATATGCAACATCTTGCAGTTTGCAGTGCACTGATGCATAAGGGAGATCTCTGAGGCGTTCTATGCAAACAGAGAAAACTTCATCTCATTCACTCTTGCCAGAGCTAAGCAACTGGAGTGAGCATGAGGCTTTCCATGGTGCAGGCTGCCATTTGACTGCATGCACATTGCCTTGCCTGTGCCTCACGTAAACTAGGCCAGTTTACCTGAACTGAAAGGGATTCTGCTCCTTCAATGTGCAGCTGATGTGTGAGCACAGGAAGTGCATCATGCAGGTCAATGCCCAGTATCCTGGTGTCCTCAAGCAACGCTTCTGCTGCCTGGGCCGCTCTGGAGGAGCACTGCAGTACTCAGTTGAGTGGGTCTCAAAATTTGTCATGGTCTGCTGCATGCTACACAACCTCCTATTTGGTGAGAATATGAGGAGCTGAAGCACGAGGAGGAGGAGGCAGAGGAGGAGGTGGAAGAGGAGGATGGAGATAAAGAGAGGCTGCAACCTAGACAGTCCCTTTCTACCCGGGCTCTATGTGAACAAATAATTCATGAGCGATACCAGTAACCTCAATGATCGCCAGATCTCTGTGGGCAGCTTTCTTCAGGGCCTGCGGTGAATGCCTTTGTTTCACTGCTGTCCGGAATTTCCAGGTCATTATTTGTCCTTCTGTTATAGGGTTCTGGAGTTACTCTATCCAGTGAGCTTATCATCAACGGAAGGGATTTATTGTTACCCAGGGCATGTTATATCTTTGATGACTTTGCACATAAGGGCCCATTTTGGTTGGTAGGGAGTGTGAGCTTGCACTTGGAAGTGGCCCTTTGTTCTCGGCAAAAAATAAAGCATCTAGTGACCACCCAAATTATTACAGCAACTGTCAATCAGGCACTGTATCTACACAAAATGGACATGTTGTTTTGCTGAACATTTCTGAGTATGCAGTTGACTTGTCAATAGTGCTGTAATTTTCTGTTTTTATAATGAAGTGAAGAGTAATAGAGGTTGGTATTACTCTTTTACTTGCATTTTACTTATCAGTCCTTTATCTCAAATGTGTCTTATAATCGTTACCAATTTCAGTGAAAACTGGAGACATTTTAATTAGTTTTTCATAAAGCCTGCACAGACATGGTGAAGGTGTGGAAATTGTAATGAAAGATATAAAAAAGGTAGAAATTATTAAATCACTTGAAAACAAGTTTAACTTGGATGTGTGCCACACAGGCCCTGAAATTCCGATATCCAGGGTCCGTCCGAAGTTTCTATGGACCTGGGAAGGCATCGGAAAAGCCGGGTTTCAGCGCACAGTGCGCATGCGCTGAAAACCGGCTTTTCTGATCTATCAAGTTTCTGGCTTGACAGATCATCCACAGATCGGGAGCGAGGACACTTGCAGGGCAAGATTTCCAATATTTACGAATATCTTGCCCTGCAAATATACTTTAAATTCTTGTGCCTGAAAAAGTAGGCACATAGCCTACTTTTACAGGCGCAAGTGTTTAAAAATACACAGAAACATTTAAAAATCAAGTTATAAAAACACATTTTACTTTTAAAAACCCTCCCCACTATGGTAAGTTTATTTTAAGGCTTAATTAAAAAAACTTTTTAAAAAGTCGGGAAAATATTTTTTTTATAAGAACTTTAAGTTAAATGAATGTTAAATATGTACTTTATTTTTTATTGTGTTTTGGGTGTTTGGCGTGGGGAGGTGGGGGGTTCTCATGCATATTAATAGGAGTTCCGAACTAACGAAACTCCTATTACTATGAATGAGAATCTATATTTCACCTGATTGGCTGCTGTCTCCAGATCCTGGCCTGCGAACGTCCACACGTGTATGCGCTGCGAAGCGCAGTCATGGGAGGCCTCAGGCTCGGAAGTTCCAACGGGCGCAGCAGCAACAGGTAAGTGCGCATCTTTTTTCTCTTTTTCTGTCGTTTGCCCGCGGGAAGAGCTCGAACGGAATTTCAGGGCCATCAGGTATGTACTCGCTTACATATTCATCCAAAACCAAGAGTTTCTTTTCATGTAAAAATGCACCCTGAAATTAAGCCAAGACTTTTTTTGCTTATTCTGATTCCTAAAAAACTAGTTAGAAAGAAAACTAAAAATAGCTTATATAATAGGAATGAGGTGCACCTCTCATTTAGTACTTCCCTAAATGATTTTTCTTATGAATGCTAGCAGTGTGCCGAGTGATTCGCTGGTTCAACATTGTCATTTGCTGCTTGGATGCTGGCTCAATAATTGAATCTGAAATAAGTCACAACATTTTAATTGGAATATAATTTTTCAAAGAATTAAATAATCAAACATTCCTGTTTGTTAATTTGTCATCATTGTGATGGCACCAGTCAATGGTAAGATACAAGTTACAACTTCTGAAAGGTGACTTCACAGTTGATGCATGTAAACACTACTGAAATAGAGTTGAGCTGCAGGATGCTTCCCAGCTTTAACCAAAGAATAGTCAACATGCATGCACACGCACAAGACTCAAATAGTCACATATCTAACACACGCACACACAAATATACATACACCTGCCTGAGAGAAACGTGTTGCATTATTTTTTTATAGAACATTGTTCATTCACCAACTGAAACTTTTTGTGCTTTAATATAAATATAAATACAACGCATGGATTGCTTCTGTTACAATCACAAAGCGAGTATAACAATGTTGAATAGGTTTTGAGGGACATTTAAACCATGTTTACATAGACCTTTCACAGTCCAGGCCTGTCAAGTCTCAGGCACCAAGTTATACAGATCTTTAGAAATGATCCAGACAAACTGTTAAAGATTTATTTTAAAATAAATCTGGTTTGGCAGTTCAGGGGATGTAGTGAAAGTGACTGCAATATGCTGCCTTGTCTTCTCTTTAATCTAAAATTGAAAGTAGCATTCCTCCAAAGCCAGTTGACACAGGGGACTGGGTGGTACACTATTTAATGCATTGGCCTTTTATTTTTGGGATCAAGAATTGTATGCAGCCCAGACTAATGGGATGAAAGTGTCCTTTGTGTGCGAGCTGCAAGAGTACTTTGTGAAATACGTCAGAACAGTTTTAACCCAGTTCTTAGTGGACATTGTCTTGCATCACAAAACAGCCCATTGAGTACTAAATGATACTACAATGACAATCTCAGTCAAGAGTTCACAGGAGGAGTGGTTCTGGAAATGGAAGATGTCACCATGGTGTTTTTGAAGCTGCTTTTCTGAGGTTAAGATTGAGTTGAGGGAGCTGTATTTTACCTCTAACAAAAAAAAATAAAGACTTACATTTATATAGCATCTTTTACGACCTCAGAATGACCCAAAGCACTTTACAGCCAATAAAGTACTATCATTCACAGTGTTATAATTCACCTGAGAGCAATTTGATGCCAGTGCCAGGAATTTCCTTGGGGATTCTTCCACTTGGCCGATGTAATTTGGTGGATGATTGGTGGAAAACCTCGATAGATGCATACACTGGGTTGCTGCAATCTTCCACCAGGGTTACGGCAAATGAGTGGAACAATGCCTGAGGAAATTCCTGCCACAAGAGTTAACCCCTTGAGCATTGCGAACAAGTTTACTTAGCCAGATGCTGTAGGATCCTGGTGGCCACCAACATGCATATGATTTGCCAATCTATTCCTCATTTAGCATGTAAGGACTGTTAAAGATTGACATGATCGCAATTATGTTGGAACCATGTTCATCTTCCAAGTGTGGGATTTCAACTGTGGTGTTACACCTCTTGTTTGACTAGCTGGATTTACTCTAATATTAGTGTACTTTTCGAATGTCACAGCATGAAAACAAGCAAAACCAGATGGTGAGAGGAGATAGGAATTTATGCTGGGCCTGTCAGCAGTTTTTTTTATTAAGACATGGTTTGAATCTCTATGAACAGCAGCCCTGAGGAGAATTTATGGATTATTAAAAACATTATTGTACTTAGTCCTTGCTCAAACTATTAAACGATTACTGATATATTGGGGGAATTTTAACTTGTCAAAATAGGTGGGTTGGAGGCGATGGCAGGGAAGTTAAAGTGTAAAAATAAAAATCATGACCCCAAGCCGCCCACTTCCAGGTTTAATGAGGCAGGTTGGGGGGCAGGCAGCCAACCAGCTGTCAGGAGGCGGGTTGGCACTTTAAATATGTTAATGAGGCACTGAAGCCTTTGCTTTTTAAACTGTGGCCAGTCAGGGATTCTGACCCTCGGGATTCCTGGTCGCTTCTCCTCCCGGCCCTGCAAGCTCACCCACCAGCCCGGGGTCGAGGATCGCCCCTGGGCTTGGAGGCCACCCCCCGCACTACCTACCCCACCGCCCCCCTGATCGGATCCGCATCTCCCGGACCTGCATCCCCGCCCCACTGGTGCCCGCCTGCCAATCAGGCTAGCTCTGGGTGAGAACCTGTCTGTGACGTCACATGCATGCTGTACAGTTCAAACCCTGAGCCTGAAATTTCGATGTCCTGAGTCCGTACGAAGTTTCTACGGACCTGGAAAGGCATCGGAAAAGCCAGTTTTCAGCGCATGTGCTGAAAACCGGCTTTTCCGATCTGTCAAGTTTCTCGCTTGACAGATCTTGTGCATATCGGGAGCGAGGACACTTGCAAGGGCAAGAATTGCAATATTTACGCAAATCTTGCCCAGCAAATGTCCTCAAAAATCTTGTGCCTGAACAATCAGGCATATAACCTACTTTTACAGGCGTAAGTATTTAAAAACATACATAAACATTAAAATTAAATTAAATAAACACATATGAAAACATATTTTATTGTTAAAAACCCTCCCCACTACGGTAAGTTTATTTTAAGGCATAATTAAAAAAACTTTTTAAAAAGTCGGGAAAATATATTTTTTATAAGAACTTTAATTTAAATGAATCTTAAATATGTAGTGTATTTTTCTATTTTTTGTTAGTGTTTTGTGTGTTTGGGGGGCGGAGGGGTTCTCATTCATAATAATGGGAACTCCAACTTACGGAGTTCCCATTATTATGAATGAGAAAATACTGTACCTTGATTGGCTGCCCAGGGCCATCCCAACGTGCACGCAAAGGGAGAGAAGGCCTCAGGATCGGAAGTTCGAGCGGGCGCAGCACCTTCAGGTAAGTGCGCATTTTTTTTCCTTTTTTCAGTAGTTTGGATTTCTGGGCCCCTGACTCCTGGCTTTCCCGTGCTATTCCACGCCTCCCCGCTCCAGGCGGCTCTGAAACTTCAAAATTCCGGCCGTTGGATCAATTCCAGTAGGTTGAAGATATTTCTGGAGTAATTGGAAAATGTTTACAAATTGTACAACAATGCACTTGTATGAGAAAATTTTGATATTTCAACACAGGTAGATTTGCTAGGCTTTTTTTGTATCAACCCCAGGTATTTCTAAACAAAATAAGTATTTGTTATTTGCGCTCTAATTTTTCTTTCCAACATGAGTTTAACGGCTGTAAGCACAAAATTGTAAAGTTGCAGAGCAGAATGTCTGGGAAAATATGGCTCTAAAATTATTCCTCATGCTGATTTTGGCAAATTATTTCTGCCAAACTATTTCATCTTCTTGGCAGAAAACAGCTCAGAGAATGGCAATCACAGACAGAAATGTGGGCAACAGTGAGTAGGAATAAGTATGCATTGCTCTATACCAAAACAATCTACGCCTAGATATCACTCTTTGTGATATGAGCAGTTAAATGCTTCATGAATTACTATGACATTCCCCTGCTGTTTTAGTGAATACATTGTTAAATGGGCTAATGCATTGAAATAGCAGGTAAAGTAATGCCCCATAGCTTCCATTCACTAACATCACCGGCAACAATTTCTGGGCTGTAATGTTGAAATGATTGTAAGCTAAATTGAGGACAAGGCACGTAGTGTATGAAACCAGCAAGTTTGAAAGAAATACAGATGAGGGAAGCAATCACAAAGTTAAGTAGAAAACACGGGAGAGAATATGAGGTCAGCACATGTGGAGAATCAATTCCACAAATGCACAAGGCAGCAATGGTGGATTTTGTGCCTGCTTTGCATTATTTTAAATTGATATTCCCCCACATCTCCATCCAATTATTTACATATTTATAGTTTTATAAAATTATTTTTATTTCTCCAATCCATAACCTCGAGTCTGACTTTAATTATTTATTTTTTCACCCTCCTCCCTGGTCTATAGCCCCCACTTCATCAACCCCAGGTATTTATATTTTACATCCATATTTATTTCTATATTTAAGTATGGTATTAAACATTTTGCATCTAGTGTGCATCCGTTGCAACACACCCTTCAAAAAATATCACACCTGAAAATATGGCCTCAGAGGGTAACACCTCAAAAGTGTTAGAATTCAGGGAATCGTACTTCTGGGCGCCATATTCAAAATGTCAAATGTCAGTCGAGTAAAAATTAGAGAGAGTTTGAAATGTGCATGTATCTAAGATATCAATCAAATATTTGATTTACTAAATGTGTACAAATCAAAAGCAGATTCAGTCAGTTAGTTCCAATAAGGAGCATCTAGTTACTCAGATACAACATCACGTTGCATGTACACAGTGCTTTTAACATAGAAACTTGGTTTGAGCCATCATCTTGATTCTTCAGTTATTTGAGAAGTCACCTAAAATTTACAACAAAAAAAATAAAATAAATAATTCAGTATAAAAGGTTTTTTCTTAAGCATAAAGCCGCCTTGTAAGAGTTTTGCAAAATCATGCAATGAATTCTGAAATGATTGCTGGCATTTTGGTTGTACCCTGACACGTTTTCTATCATGCAATACCACAGAAAGCATGACATAATTTAATTGGCATGCTTCCAAGGAAGTATTCAACACTGCAATTATTCAGGCATTCATATATCTTAATGTTGTCATTTGATCTGCTATCCCAGATTCCTTTAGGAAGAGGCTCATTTCCATATACTAAGTGCCTGCCAAAGTGAAGTATTTTCAAGAATAAAATAAAATTAGAAAATGCTGGAATCACTCAGCAGGCCTGACAGCATCTGTGGCGAGAGAAACAGTTAACAGTTCAGATCAATGACCTTTAATCAGAACTGGAAGAAGTTACAGATTTAACAGGTTTTAAGCAAGTGCAGAGCCAGAAGAAAAGCAGGCAGGGGAGGAAAGAACAACAGGGAAGGTCTGTGATTGGGTGGAGGGCAGGAGTAAGTAAATGACAAAAGGGATGATGGTGCAAGGCAAAAGGGGATGGAAATAGAACAACAAAAAAAAAGATGGGTCCAGAGGGAGTGTAATTGGCTACAGCAAAATCATCACCAGCATTTATTGTTCGAGAAAATGGGAGCAGTGGTTATGATCTGAAGTTGTTGAACTCAATGTTGAGGCCATAAAGCTGTAAAGTGCCTAATCAAAAAATGCGATGCTGTTCCTTGATCTTGCATTGAGCTTCATTGGAAGAGTCGGAGGTCAAGGACAGAGAAGTCAAAGTGGGAGTGGGATGGAAAATTAAAGTGACTGGCAACCGGAAGCTCAGGTTCATGTTTGCGGACTGAATGGAGGCATTCAGCAAAGTGGTCACCCAATCTATGTTTGGTCTCCCCAATGTAGAGAAGATTGTACTGTGAGCAACGAATACTGGATACTAAGAACATAAACATCAGAAATAGGAGCAGGAGTAGGCTATTTTGCCCCTCAAGTCTGCTCCACCATTTAATAAGATCATGGCTGATCCGATCTTGGGCTCAGTTCCACTTCCCTGCCTTTACTCCCTTATCATTCAAAAATCTGTCTATCTCCGCCTTAAATGTATTCAACGACCCAGCCTCCATAGCTCTCTGGGGCAGAGAATTCCACAGATTGATAACCGCCTGACAGATCAATTCCTCCTCATCTCAGTTTTAAATGGGTGACCCCTTATTCTTAAACTATGCTCCCTAATTCTAGATTCCCCCATGAGTAGAAACATCCTCTCTACCTCTACCTTGTCAAGCCCCATCAATATCTTATATCTTTCATTCTTCTACACTCCAATGAGTATAGGCCCAACCTGCTCAACAATACTTCATAAGTCAACCCCTTCATCTCAGGAATCAACCTAGTGAACCTTCTCTGAACTATCTTTAATGCAAGTATATCCCTCCTTAAATAAGGAGATCAAAACTGCATGCAGGACTCGAGGTGTGGTCTCACCAATACCCTGTAACGTTGTAGCAGGACTTCTCTGCTTTTATACTCTATCCCCCTTGCAATAAAGGCCAACGTTCCATTGGCCTTCCTAATTACTTGCTGTACCTGCATACTAACTTTTTGTGTTTCATGCACAAGGACCCCCAGGTCCCTCTGTACTGCAGCATTTTGTAATCTCTCTCCAGTTAAATAATAATTTACTTTTTTATTTTTCCTGCCAAAGTGGATAACCTCACATTCCCACATTATACACCATCTGCCAAATGTTTGCCCAGTCACTTAGCCTGTCTATATCTCTTTGCAGATTTTTTGTGTCCTCCCAACAACTTACTTTCCCACCCATCTTTGTATCATCAGCAAACTTGCCTATTTTATACTCGGTCCCTTCATCAAAGTCATTGATATAGACTGTAAATAGTTGAGGCCTCAGCACCAAACCTTGTGGCACCCCACTGGTTACCGTTTGCCAACCGGAAAATTACCCATTTATCCCAACTCTCTGTTTTCTGTTAGTTAGCCTATCCTCAATCCATGCTAAAATATTACTCCCAACCCTTATCTTGTGCAGTAACCTTCTATGTGACACCTTATCGAATGCCTTCTTGAAATCCAAATACACCACATCGACTGGTTTCCCCTTATTCATCTTGCTCGTTACATCCTCAAAGAACTCCAGTAAATTTGCCAAATATGATTTCCCTTTCATAATGCTTGACTGCATTATGATTTTACAAATGTCCTGCTACTGATTCCTTAATAATGGGCTCCAGCACTGAAGTATGGGGAGAGGCACCATTGGCGCGAATGCATGACCTCATCTCTCTCATCTGGAGGAAGGAGAGCATGCCGGAAGATCTCAGAGATGCAGTGATCGTGACCATTTTTAAAAAGGGGACAAGTCCAACTGCGGCAACTACAGAGGAATCTCCCTGCTATCAACCACTGGGAAAGTCGTCGCTAGAGTTCTCCTCAACCGTCTTCTCCCTGTGGCCAAGGAGTTCCTCCGGAGTCACAGTGCGGATTATGTCCCCTACGAGGCAAAACGGACATGATTTTTGCAGCGCGACAATTGCAGGAAAAATGCTGGGTACAGCGCCAGCCCTTATACATGGCCTTCTTCGACCTTACAAAGGTCTTTGACACTGTCAACTGCGAGGGTCTATGGAGCGTCCTCCTCCATTTTAGATGCCCCCAAAAGTCCATCACCATCCTCCGCCTACTCCACGATGACATGCAGGCCGTGATCCTTACCAACGGATCCATTACAGACCCAATCCACGTCCGAACCGGGGTCAAACAGGGCTGCATCATCGCACCAACCCTCTTCTCAATCTTCCTCGCTGCCATGCTCCACTTCACAGTCAACAAGCTCCATGCTGGAGTGGAACTAAATTACAGAATCAGTGGAAACCTGTTCAAACTTCGCCTTCTCCAGCCAGGTCCAAGACCATCCCAACCTCTGTCGTCGAGCTACAGTACGCGGATGATGCCTGCGTCTGCGCACATACAGAGGCTGAACTCCAGCACATAGTCGACGTATTTACTGAGGCGTATGAAAGCATGGGCCTTACGCTAAACATTTGTAAGACAAAGGTCCTCCACCAGCCTATACTTGCCGCACAGCACTGCCCCCCAGTCATCAAGATCCACGGCATGGCCCCGGACAACATGAGCCATTTCCCATACCTCGGGAGCCTCTTATCAACAAGAGCAGGCATTGATGACGAGATTCAACACCGCCTCCAGTGCACCAGTGCCGCCTGAGGAAAAGAGTGTTTGAAGGCCAGGCCCTCAAAACTGCCACCAAGTTCATGGTCTACACAGGGCTGTAGTAATACCCGCCCTCCTGTATGGCTCAGAGACGTGGACCATGTACAGTAGGCAGCTCAAGTCACTGGAGAAATACCACCAACAATGTCTCTGCAATATCCTACAAATCCCCTGGGATGACAGATGCACCAACATTAGCATCCTCGACCAATCCAACATCCCCAGCATTGAAGCACTGACCACACTTGATCAGCTCCAACGGGCAGGCCACATTGTCCGCATGCAAGACACAAGACTTCCAAGGCAAGCGCTCCACGCGGAGTTTCGACATGGGTGGGCAGAGGAAGTGCTTCAAGGACACCCTCAAAGCCTCCTTGACAAAGTGCAACATTCCCACCAACTCCTGAGAATCCCTGGCCCAAGACCACCCAAAGTGCAGGAAGAGCATACCAGGAGGGCGCTGAGCACCTCACGTCCCATCGCCGAGAACAAGCAGAAACCAAGCGTAGACAGCAGAAGGCCCGTGCGTCAACCCAGGCTCCCCGACCACCCTTTCCTTCAACCACTGTCTGCCCCACCTGTGACAGCAACTGTAGGTCCTGCATTGGACTCCTCAGTCACCTGAGAACTCACTTTTAGAGTGGAAGCAAGTCATCCTCGACTCCGAGGGACTGACTGTGATGATGATAGAAGGTGAGGGCAAGGGGCACCCTATCGTTATTCTGGGAGGGAGGAGGAGGGGTGAGGGCAGAAGTGCGAGGAACGGGATGGACACAGCCAAGGGCCTGTGAACCACAGTCGGGGGTAATCCTCAGTTGAGGAACAACAAAGACATATCAGAAGCACTGGTATGGAAGGTGACATCGTCAGAACGGATGTGAAGGAGAAGGTGAAACTGGGAGAATTGAATAGAGACCTTACAGGAAGCAGGGTGGGAGGAAGTGTAGTCAAGGCAGCTTTGGGCTTACTGTAGATATTGGTGGTCAGCCTATCCCCAGAAATGGAGATCGAGAAGTTGAGGAAGGGAAGATAAGAGTCAGAGGTGGACCATGTGAAGCTGAGGGAGGGGTGGAAATTGGAAGCAAAGTTGATATTTTCCAATTTGGGGCAAGAGCAGGAAAGGGCACCAATACAGTCATCAGTGTACCAGAAAAAGAGGTGAGGGCCATGACCAGAATAGGACTGGAATAAAGAATGTTTCACGTATCCCATAAAAGGTAGGCATAGCTAGAACCCAATCGGGTTTCCATAGCAACACCTTTTATTTCGGAGAAGTGAATGGATTTGAAGGAGAAGTCGCTCTATAAAAGAATAAATTGAGCCAGGTGGAGAGTGGTGGTGGATGGTGACTAGTTGGGCCTCTGTTCAATGAAGAAGCAGAGTGCCCTCAGGCCATCCTGGTCGGGGATGGAGATGTAGAGGGATTGCATGTCCATGATAAAAAAGAGATGGTTAGGGCTAGTAAACTGGAAATTATTAAAATGGCGGATTACAGTGGAAGAGTCATGGATGTAGGCCGGAAGAAACAGACAAGAGGAGAAAAGATAGAGTAAAAATGGGAAGAAATAAGTGTTGTAGGGCATGAACAGGACGAAACAATGGGTCTACTGGGAAAGTCCTGTTTGTGGATCTTGGGAAGATCCTCTGTGGAATTGGGCGACTATGAGGCTGGAAGCTGTGGGGGAACATCTCCAGAGAAGATTAGGTCAGTGACAGTCTGGGAAACTGGCTGCTTTGGTGATATGGTCAAGGAGGTGGTTGGAAGCGATGTCGGAGTAGGAGAATGTCGTTTAGCCACTGCTAGGTAGAGGTCTGTTCATCAAACAACAATATCCTCTGTCAGCAGGCTTAATAACAAGGTCAGTGTTGGACCTGAGAGAATGAAGTGTTGCAAGTTCAGAGGAAGTAGATTAGAATGAGTGAAGAGAGCAGAGAAATTGTGATGGCCCATGTCACATCGGCAGTTTCCAATGAAAAGATCAAGACAGGGTAAGAGGCGAGAGGAAGGGGTCCCAGTGGACGAGAATTCTGAAGATAGGAGAACGGGTCGGCTATGCGGGGCTCGACTCCTGGCCACAGAAGCGGGTGCAGGGGTGACGGAAGAAGAGTTCAGCATCATGTTGCGCACAAAATTCATTAAGGTGGGGGCATAACAGCATGAAGCTGAGGCCTTTGCTGAGGACAGATAGTTCAGCATCAGAGAGGAGAAGGCCAGAGTGGATAGTGAAAACACAACAAAGTATGGTGAGATTGGAAGGAGGGATTTGTCAGAGGAAAGTGATGGAGAAGAAGGATCAGGAGGGGCATTGGTATACATGAGTTGTTGAAGCTTTTGGTCCTTGACACGTCAAAGAAAAATCTTTTTTTTTTAAAGAGCCAGATGAGGCAAATGATGAAATGGAACTGTGAATCAAGACAGCACTGAAATAGAGTGAGTCAGTGCTGCTGAAGAGAAAGGTCACGAGCGTGCATGTGGTGGCACATGTCATTGAGCGTGGATCATTGGATGCGTGAGAGCATTGGCTTGAGGAACGCTGAATATCATGCCGATATCTGTAACCATAAGTGGATTCCATTGAGAAATGAAAGCTCCACGGGAAAAGTGAGCCATCTGTGGCTAAGTAAAGAAGCTAGGAATAGTAATAGATTAAAAGAAGGGACTTATAATGTTGCAAAGAAGAATAATGTCTGAGGATTGGGAGAGTTTGAGAAACCAGCAAAGGATAACCAAAAAAGTGATAAAAAGGGAGAAAATACAATGAGAGTAAATTAGCAAGAAATATAAAAACAGATTGTAAGAGCTTCTACAAGTATGCAAAAAGGAAGAGTGTTGCAAAAGTAAGCATTGGTCCCTTAGAGGCTGAGACAGGAGAATTTATATTGGGGGACAAGGAAATGGCAGAGGCTTTAAACAAATATTTTGCATCTGTCTTCACAGTAGAAGACACACAAAGTGTACTAAAAGTAATGGGGAATCAAGGAGCTAATGAGAGCGGGGAACTTCAAGTAATTAATAGCAGCAGAGAAAATGTACTTGAGAACTAATGGGACTATAAGCCAACCAATCGCCTGGAGCTGATGGCCTACATCCTGGGTCTTAAGAGAAGCAGCAGCAGGGATAGTGGATGCACTGGTTGTAATTTATCAAAATTCCCTGGATTCTGGGGAGGTCCCAGCAGATTGGAGAACTGCAAATGTAACGTTTAAAAAAGGAGGCAGACAAAAAGCAGGAAACTATAGACCAGTTAGCCTAACATCTGTGGTTGGGAAAATGTTGGAGTCCATTATTAAAGAAGCAGTAGCAGTACATTTGGAAAATAAAAATTTGGTCAGGCAGAGTCAGCATAGATTTATGAAGGGAGGTCATATTTGACAAATTTGCTGGAATTCTTTGAGGATGTAACGGACAGGGTGGATAAAGGGAAACCAATGGATGTGGTGACTTCCAGAAGGCATTTGACAAGGTGCCACATAAAAGGTTACTGCACAATATAAAAGTTCACAGGGTTGGGGGTAATATATTAGCATGGATAGTGGATTGGCTAACAAACAGAAAATAGAGAGTCGAGATAAATGGTTCATTCTCGGGTTGGGGTGCCGCAGGGATCAGTGCTGGGACCCCAACTATTTACACTCTATATTAACGACTTGGAAGAAGGGACTGAGTGTAACATAGCCAAGTTTGCTGACAATACAAAGATGGGAGAAAAAGCAATGTGTAAGGAGGACACAAAAAATCTGCAAAAGGACATAGACAGGCTAAGTGAGTGGGCAAAAATTTGGCAGATGAAGTATAATGTTGGAAAATGCGAGGTCATACACTTTGGCAGAAAAAAAATCAAAGAGCAAGCTATTATTTAAATGGAGAAAGATTGCAAAGTGCTGCAGTACAGCAGGACCTGGGGGTACTTGTGCATGAAACACAAAAGGTTAGTATGCAGGTACAGCAAGTGATCAGGAAGGCCAATGGAATCTTGGCCTTTATTGCAAAGGAGATGGAGTATAAAAGCAGGGAAGTCTTGCTACAGTTGTACAGGGTATTGGTGAGGCCACACCTGGAATACTGCATGTAGTTTTGGTTTCCATATTTACGAAAAGATATACTTGTTGTGGAGGCAGTTTAAAGAAGGTTCACTTGGTTGATTCCGGGGATGAGGGGGTTGACTGATGAGGAAAGGTTGAGTAGGTTGGGCCTCTACTCATTGGAATTCAGAAGATTGCAAGGTGATCTTATCGAAACATACAAGAATATGAGGGGGCTTGAGAAAGTGGATGCACAGAGAATGTTTCCACTGATGGGGGAGACTAGAATGAGGCGGTATAATCTTAGAATAATGGGCCGCCCATTTAAAACTGAGATGAGGAGGAATTTCTTCTCTCAGAGCCTTGTAAATCTGGAATTCGCTGCCTCAGAGAGCTGTGGAATCTGAGATATTGAATACATTTAAGACAGAAATAGACAGTTGCTTAAACGATAAGGGAATAAGGGGTTATCGGGAGCGGGCAGGGAAGTGGACCTGAGTTCATGATCGGATCAGCCATGATCGTATTAAATGGTGGAGGAGGCTCGAGGGGCCGTATGGCCTACTCCTGCTCCTATTTCTTATGTTCTTATTCTAGGGTTAAAAAAGAGGTTGCAGCAGAGATAGTGGATGTATTGGTTGCGATCTTCCAAAATTCCCTAGATTTAGGAAAGGTCCCAGTGAATTGGAAGGTAGAAAATCTAACCCCACTATTCAAGAAAGGAGGGAGAGAGAAAACCAAGAACTACAGCCCAATTAACCTGACATCAGTTGTCAGAAAAATACTAGAATCCATTATCAAGAACGTTCTGTCGGGTTTCCCAACCACCTTGAAACCCGCCTGCCTCATTAAAATTCAGCTCTAGATGTAGATGCTTTACCTAAATGTTAATTTGAGGGAATTCTCCGTCCTGCACACCATTATTATTCTGATATCAGACATTGAGCAAAGAAGGAACCTTGTTCAATTTGAACTGTCTGATATTTCTCATTGGCTAAGATTTGGAGCAGGCCCTGTTAGTTTGACTTGTTTGTGCACATTTATGCTTGAAAAAAATGTTGCCCTCAAAGTTACTGGAAGTGCGAGCTGATAACGGCATGAGGGCAACAGGGCTTCCGGGACATTAGGGAATTGCGGGACAGACAGTGTATCTCCTCAACCAATGAGAATAAAGAATTGAGAAATAAACAGAGGAACAATTGAGAAGGAGGGTGAATTAGAGTGGGTGAATTAGCGTCAAATCAGGTACAGGAAGAGAAATAAAGAAATGGAAACACTGGATTACGAGAGAGAGAAAAAAAAGACAGAAAGGAAAAGTAAGAAAACCATTTTAAGATGTAAAATTTAGCATTTTTAAAATCTCCTAAACAATTCATAACCTGAAGGAATGAGACTCCCCACTTATAATTGTTCATTTCTGGCCAAAAGAGGTTGCTTGACAGTCATTAACAATGATCACATATTTATGCTGTTAATTACAAGACTTAACTTTCTGTGGCGAATCTAACAGTCAATTAATATGCAAATACAACAACTTCAAAATCACGGGGAGGTTAAGTACAAGATGCCATTTTCGCTTAGCTAATGGCAGAGTGATGCAAATCGGGCAGCAATTTGTGGTGATTCGCAATTCACTGGATATCTCTTTCACGCCACAAGTTACTGGCCAATTTGTGCATTAATAACGGTTTGTGTCTTTCAGGTGCCGTTATTTTTTCAGCAAAATCTGGGCTCTTACATTCTCTTCTTTCAAATGTGCCACATGGGGGGATTCTCAGTGAGAAACCAATTTGATGCCAATAATTGTGTGAGGGAGCATAAAATAATGTACAACTCGCACAAAGGCTTATGAAAACCGAAATGGCAGCCGGAAATAAACTAAAACAAATGCAGAAAAACAGTTAAGAAATGGTAAAATTCACATACCTCATTGTTACTGGATCCTTTCCATAACCTCCATAATAAATAGCACCAACTAGCAACCCTGGGCACCCAATACATATATGGCTGTGATAAACATCTGTGCCGGTAATTTCGGAGGGGGATCTCCCACTGGAACTTTGGCGGAAACAAAATTAAAATAGCACAAATGGCCATTTACATAAATTCTCCAGGGTTTCTGCCGAGAAAATTTATGCACATCAAATACTGTTCAAGGAGTGTGACAAATCAGAGGCACTGGAGGGATTCGAGAAAGGTGGTGTTGAGATAGAGCCGGGTTTTGTCAGTGTACATATGCAATCTGATGTTGTGTTTTTGGATGATGTCACTGAGAGGCAGCATGCAGATGAGATAGAGGAGCGGGCCCAGGATAGATCCTTGGGGGACTGCAGAGGTAATTGTGCGGGAGTGGGAAGATAAATGCTGGGCAGGACACTAGGAGAACTTCCCTGCTCTTCTTTGATTAGTGCCATGGGATCATTTACATTCACCTGAGAGCCTCGGTTTAACAACTCATCCAAAAGCCAGCACCCTTGAAGTGTCATCCTAGATTATGTACTGAAGTGGGGCTTGATCCCATGACCTTCTGACACAGAAGTGATAGTGTTATCACTGGGCCAAGACTAATACTGGCTGAATTTCTGATCTCAGCTGCCCCATTGTCCCTTCTAAACTTAGTGTTGAATGGTGGAAAATCTGCAGTACAGAATCTATAGGGGTAATTTTAACCTAACCCATCCAGTGGGAAAGTGACAGGATTGGATTAGCTGCAATGGCCACCACACATTAAAAAAATCAACAGGCTGACCCGGCCAAAACCCTCCCTGGTGGCCCAGTGGACCTAACTGAAATAATCGTCGAGCTTGGAGCGGCTCTCCTCTTTAAGTGAAGGGTAGAGACGTGGTGTCACGCCAGCATGATGCCATCATCAGCACTACGCTCAGGGATGGATTGAGGGGAGGACAGATGGGGCAGTCGCCCGGGGCCCAAGCCTAGAGTGGGGCCCATACAGAGACGGATTAAGAGTAAGGGTAAACAGTATTGAAATAAGTGATGTAGCAAGAGCCGCGCAAAGCTGCGAGGACTCAGACGCATGTTATTCTCGACTTGATGTAAACAGGCTCTAGATGCTTTTTTTCTAGAGATGCATTCTACACAAATCGGTGGCGAAAAAAAAGTAAAGAGCATCAGCTACGCGAGGAACAAAAGAGATGAGGCATAGCTAAACTGCTTAAACTAGATAATTTTTTCCAATGAAAACTCAAGATCATGAAGATGATGGCCAAAATGACACTGTGCAGTCAACTTTAACAATGAAACCACAAATGGCACCGGATCCGGAGTTGGCCGAGTTGGAGCTCCACATCCAAAAAATTGAAGAAGGTGAAAACCAACTGAGCTGAAAGAAGCGCAACCTACGAGTGACATTAGATGAGAACAGGATTGACATAAAAATTGTCACAGACAATCTTATGATAATGCTTCAAATATGAGTGAGAAATACATTGATGTCCAAATTATCATCAAAGAACAATGCTGATAGCAACGTTGACACCATGCACAGCGCACTCACTCAACCTTGTGGGGAGAAACAGTGCTGAATGCAGCCCAGTGATCGTCAGATTTTTTGACATTGTATGAACTTTTCTCGCTGCATCGACGTATCCTTGGCGACTGCATTATGAAAAACTAAGGCCTTTATCTGTCGTCAAACAGCTTGCTGCTACTCGATGGTCAGCAAGGTATGAAGCAGTGTCAGTCCTGCTCAAAGGTTATACTTCCATATGCGAAGTGTTGGAATTCCTGTCAACTGAAGAGGAACAGAAAGTTGAATGCTGAAATGAAGCTCAGTTGTTCCTTGACAAACTGGGTGAACTGGATTTAGCTATTCTCACTGTTATTTGCAAAACTTTCACCTGACCAATCTGTCGCTTTAAGAGACCGGCTTGAATCTGAATGTCATGGTGTCCTTGCTCGAGTCCCTTGATGATTTTGTGAAGACCCAGTGGTCAAAGTTTGAGGACATCGAAGACCTAGGGATTAAACTGTGTGGCCACAATGAGTACAATTTAGCTCAGAGACGCATCTGGGTATGCATGACGATGGAGATGCTGAAAATATTGTGCTGTCACCCAAGGAGAAATTCAAAACTGAAGTGTTCCTTGTCATCATTGATCAACTAATCAGAACCTTGAAGCATACAAGGAAATCAACTGTAAGTTTGGCTTCCTGTTCAAGCTAGGCGCTCTCTCGACTCATGAGATTAAGCAAGCCATAGCAAATCTTGCACGCTCCCATCCCAAAGATCTAGAACCTATGATTGAAAATGAATTCATCCAGTTTTCCAGCTTCCTCAATAGAGCTTCAAATCTCAATTTGTGTCAAACAAACTAAGTCAACAGAGCTGAGAATATACCAATTCCTCCATACACATGTCCTCACCCAAACCTTTATTAATATTGAAATAGCTCTTCGGATATATCTGTCGATGATGGTATCAAATTGCAGTGGTGAGTGATCCTTCTCGAAACTAAAATGCATCAAGGATGAGATTAGGAACCTCATCCAGTATGTCTTGTTCTAAATTGTTATCATTGTCAATTTAGTTTCAAAATGTAAGGATTTGGAAAGCAGTGACAGGATCGGTCCAAGTCAGCATGGATTTATGAAAGGGAAATCATGCTTGACAAATCTTCTAGAATTTTTTGAAGATGTAACTAGTAGAGTGGACAAGGGGGAGCCAGTGGATGTGGTGTATTTGGACTTTCAAAAGGCTTTTGACAAGGTCCCACACAAGAGATTGGTGTGCAAAATTAAAGCACATGGTATTGGCGGTAATGTACTGATGTGGATAGAGAACTGGTTGGCAGACAGGAAGAAAATAGTAGGAATAAACAGGTCCTTTTCAGAGTGGCAGGCAGTGACTAGTGGGGTACCGTAAGGTTCAGTGCTGAGACCCCAGCTATTTACAATATACATCAATGATTTAGATGAAGGAATTGAATGTAATATTTCCAAGTTTGTGGATGACAGTAAGCTGGGTGGCAGTGTGAGCTGTGAGGAGGATGCTAGGAGGTTGCAGAGTGACTTGGACAGGTTAGGTGAGTGGGCAAATAAATGGCAGATGCAGTATAATGTAGATAAATGTGAGGTTATCAACTTTGGTGGTTAAAAAAAGGAAGGCAGATTGTTATCTGAATGTGACAGTTCAGTAAAATGGGGGGTGCAACGAGACCTGGGTGTCATGGTACATCAATCATTGAAAGTTAGCATACAGGTACAGCAGATGGTGAAGAAAGCAAATGGCATGTTGGCCTTCATGGTGAGAGGATTTGAATATAAGAGCAGGGAGGTCTTACTACAGTTGTACAGGGCCTTGGTGAAGCCACACCTTGAAGATTGTGTACAGTTTTGGTCTCCTAATCTGAGGAAGGATATTCTTCCTATTGAGGGAATGTAGCGAAGGTTCACCAGACTGATTCACGGGATGACAGGACTGACTTATGAAGAAAGACTGGATCGACTAGGCTTATATTCAATGGAATTGAAAAGAATGAGAGGGGATCTCACAGAAACATATAAAATTCTGACAGGATTGGACAGGTTAGATGCAGGAATAATGTTCCCGATGTTGGGAAGTCCAGAACCAGGGGTCACAGTCCAAGGATAAGGAGTAGCCATTTAGGACCGAGATGAGGAGAAACTTCTTCACTCAGAGATTTGTGAGCATGTGGAATTCTCTACCACAGAAAGTTGTTGAGGCCAGTTCGTTAGATATATTCAAAATGGAGTTAGATGTGGCCCTTACGGCTAAAGGGATCAAGGTGTATGGAGAGAAAGCAGAAATGGGGTACTGAAGTGCATGATCAGCCATGATCATATTGAAAGGTGGTGCAGGCTCGAAGAGCTGAATGGCCTACTCCTGCACCTATTTTCTATGTTTCTATGTTTCTATCGCTTGCTGTACTATCTATACTATCCTTTTGTGTTTCATGTACAAGTAACCCCAGGCCCCGCTGTACTGCAGCACTTTGCAATCTTTCTCCATTTAAAAAATAACTTGCTCTTTGATTTTTTCTGCCAAACATAGAAACATAGAAAATAGGTGCAGAAGTAGGCCATTCAGCCCTTCTCACATTTATCCACATTATACTGCATCTGCCATGCATTTGCCCACTCACCTAACCTGTCCAAGTCACCTTGCAGCCTCTTATCATCCTCCTCACACCTCACACCGCCACCCAGCTTAGTGTCATCTGCAAACTTGGAGATATTACACTCAATTCCTTCATCTAAATCATTGATATACATTGTAAATAGCTGGGGTCCCAGCACTGATCCCTGCGGCACCCCACTAGTTACTGCCTATCATTCTGAAAAGGACCCATTTATCGTGACTCTCTGCTTTCTGTCTGCCAACCAGTTCTCTATACACTTCAATACATTACCCCCAATACCATGTGCTTTAATTTTGCACACAAATCTCTCGTGTGGGACCTTGTCAAAAGCCTTTTGAAAGTCCAAATACACTGCAACCACTGGTTCTCCCTTGTCCACTCTACTCGTTACATCCTCAAAAAATTCTAGAAGATTTGTCAAGCTTGATTTCCCTTTCATAAATCCATGCTGACTTGGACCAATCCTGTCACTGCTTTCCAAATGCGCTGCTATTTCATCTTTAATAATTGATTCCATCATTTTCCCCACTACTGATGTCAGGCTAACCGGTCTATAATTCCCCATTTACTCTCTCCCTCCTTTTTTTAAAAGTGGTGTTACATTACCTATCCTCCAGTCCATAGGAACTGATACAGAGTCGATAGACTGTTGGAAAATGATCACCAATGTATCCACTGTTGTATTCCTGACACTTATGAGACTGTACACATGCTGGGATCCCTTGGGACTTCAGGGGATGCACACCCTGGTGGTGGAACATGGGAGTGCATGCTTTACAGATACACAACATCACTCCCCCCCAAAGTCAAAGTGAAAACTATTTACAAGGTGAGGCAGTCGGGAGCCTTTCTTTCCCTGGTGGACTGCCTCAGTACAAATGTCTGTTCTGGTGTGTTGGCTGTGCCCTCGCTAGGCTGGTGTGTTGTTGGCCCTGCATGGCTGCTGGTGAGCCTGGCCTTGCTGAGCTGTTGGGCGTGATGGGTTCGACTTCCTGGTCTGGCGTGGTGGTGTTGATCCTTTGGGTGTGTGTTGTGGGCTCGAAAAAGGTGGTGTCTGCTGTGGGTTGTTCAGGGCAGTCTGTGAACCGCAGCCTCATTTGGTCCAGGTGCTTTCTGCAAATTTGTCCATTGTCTAGTTTGACTACAAACACTCTACTTCCTTCTTTAGCTATCACCGTGCCCGCGATCCACTTGGGACCATGTCCATAGTTTAGCACATACACAGGGTCATTCAGATCAATTTCCCGTGACACAGTGGCGCGACCATCGTTTACATTTTGTTGCTGCCGCCTGCTCTCTACCTGATCATGCAGGTTGAGGTGAACCAGTGAGAGTCTGGTTTTAAGTGTCCTTTTCATGAGTAGCTCAGCCAGGGGCACCCCTGTGAGCGAGTGGGGTCTCGTGCGGTAGCTGAGCAGTACTCGGGACAGGCAGGTTTGGAGTGAGCCTTCTGTGACTCGTTTAAGGCTCTGTTTGATTGTTTGTACTGCCCGCTCTGCCTGCCCATTGGAGGCTGGTTTAAACAGGGCCGAGGTGACATGTTTGATTCCATTGCGGGTCATGAATTCTTTAAATTCGACACTGGTGAAACATGGTCCGTTGTCACTGACCAGTATGTCAGGCAGGCCATGGGTGGCAAACATGGCCCTCAGGCTTTCAATGGTGGCGGTGGTGGTGCTTCCCGACATTATTTCACATTCAATCCATTTTGAAAAAGCATCCACCACCACCAGGAACATTTTACCGAGAAACGGGACCGCATAGTCGACATGGATCCTTGACTGTGGTCTGGAGGGCCAGGACCACAAACTTAGTGGTGCCTCTCTGGGTGCGTTGCTCAATTGTGCACACACGCTGCATTGCCATACACAGGACTCTAAGTCAGAGTCGATACCGGGCCACCACACGTGGGATCTAGCTATCGCTTTCATCATTACTATACCCGGGTGTGTGCTGTGGAGATCCGAGATGAACGTCTCCCTGCCCTTTTTGGGTAGCACTACGCGATTACCCCACAACAGGCAGTCTGCCTGAATGAACAGCTCGTCCTTTCACTGTTGGAACGGCTTGATTAGCTCTTGCATTTCAACAGGGATGCTGGCCCAGCTCCCATGCAGTACAGAGTTTTTTTACGAGGAACAGCAGAGGGTCTTGGCTGGTCCAAGTCCTAATCTGGCGGGCCGTGACAGGTGATTTATCATTTTCAAACGCTTCTATGACCATCAAGTCTGCCGTCTGCGCCGCCTTCAGCAAGTTTGCAGGCTGCGCCATTTCCACCCCCGTGGTGGGCAATCTTAGCCGATTGAGAGCATCCGCACAGTTCTCGGTGCTTAGCCTGTGGTGGATGGTATAGTTATACGCTGATAGCGAGAGTGCCCATCTTTGTATGCGGGCTAAGGCATTAATATTTATCCCCTTGATTTCAATGAACAGGGATATGAGGGGCTTGTGATCGATTTCCAGCTCAAATTTGAGGCCAAACAGGTAATGATGCATTTTCTTTACCACGAACACACACGCTAATGCCTCTTTCTCAATCATGCTGTTGGCCCTCTCGGCCTTAGACAAGCTCCTGGAGGCATAGGCGACAGGTTGCAACTTCCCCGCAACATTAGCTTGTTGTAATACACACCGGACTCCGTACGACGACCCATCACATGCTAGCACAAGTCTTTTACACTGGTTATACAATACAAGCAGCTTGTTGGAGCATAAAATGTTTCTGGCTTTCTCAAAAGCAATTACTTGTTTTTTTTCCCATACCCAGTTCTCACCTTTATGCAATAACACATGTAGGTGCTCTAAGAGGGTGCTCAATCCTGGTAGGAAGTTACCAAAATAGTTGTGGAGTCCCAGGAACGACTGCAGCTCCGTGATGTTCTGTGTCCTGGGCGTGTTCCTGATAGCCTCTATCTTGGCGTCTGTGGGCCAAATGCCGTCTGCCGCGATTTGTTGCCATGAAGATGCATTTCGACCTCTTCAGCCGCAGCCTTATGCGATCCAGTCACTGGAGGACCTCCTCCAGGTTTTGTAGGTGCTCGAAGCTGTCCCAACACGTGACCAATATGTCGTCCTGAAAAACCACCGTGCGTGGTACCGACTTGAGTAAGCTCTCCATGTTTCTCTGGAAGATCGCTGCAGCCGACTGAATTCCAAACGGGCATCTGTTGTAGATGAACAGTCCCTTGTGCGTTTTGATACAGGTGAGGCCCTTCGAAAATTCTTCCAGCTCCTGCATCATGTAGGTCGAAGTCAGGTTGAGCTTGGTGAACGTCTTGCCTCCTGCCAGCATTGCAAATAGGTCGTCTGCCTTAGGTAGTGGGTATTGGTCCTGTAGCGAGAAACGATTAATAGTTACTTTATAATCGCTGCAAATCCTGACCGTGCCATCACTTTTGAGTGCTGGAACAATCGGGTTGGCCTATTCGCTGAATTCCACTGGGGAGATGATGCCCTCGCGTTGCAGCCTGTCCAGCTCGATTTCCACTCTCTCCCTCATCATGTAAGATACCGCTCGCGCCTTATGATGAATGGGTCGTGCTTCTGGGACCAAGTGAATCCGCACCTTCGTCCTGGAAAAGTTTCCAATGCCATGCTCAAAAAGGGAAGGAAATTTGTTAAGAACCTGGGTACATGAGGCCTCATAGACCTGTGATAGCGCTCAGATGTCATCCCAGTTCCAGCGGATTTTGCCCAGCCAGTTCCTTCCAAGCAGTGTGGGGCCATCGCCCGGGACAATCCAGAATGGCAGTTTGTGCACTGTGCCCTCGTGGGTGACCTTGACCATGGCGCTGCCCAGGACAGTGATAAGCTCTTTGGTGTACATTCTCAGTTTCGTGTGGATGGGGCTCAGGGCTGGTCTGAGTGCCTTGTTGCACCACAGTCTCTCAAACATATTTTTACTCATGATGGATTGGCTAGCGCCAGTGTCCAGTTCCATGGCTATGGGTAAGCCATTTAATTTTACATTTCGCATTATAGGTGGACATTTCATCGAAAATGTGTGCACTCCGTGTACTTCAGCATCTGCTTCCTCTCTCTGAGGCATGAAATTTCTTTGTTGCACCATGGACCAATCTTCCTCTGCCACCTTATTACAAATACTCCTCGTATTGAGGCACAGAGCCTTCAGGCTTGTCTTTTTAACACATTTTGTCCTTTAGAATTTTGCTGTCATGTGGCCCTTTCTGATTTTTGCCTTGGATTTCTCTGCCCTCCACTTCTACTTTTCTTCTTTCTATCTTTTGCTTCTGCCCCCATTTTACTTCCCTCTGTCTCTCTGCATAGGTTCCCATTCCCCTGCCTTATTAGTTTAACCCTTCCCCAACAGCACTAGCAAACACTCCCCCTAGGACATTGGTTCCGGTCCTGCCCAGGTGCAGACCATCCTGTTTGTACTGGTCCTACCTCCCCCAGAACAGTCCCAATGTCCCAGGAATTTGAATCCCTCCCTCCTGCACCACTCCTTAAGCCACATATTCATCTTAGCTATCCTGCTATTTCTACTCTGACTAGCACGTGGCACTGGTAACAATCCTGAGATTACTAACTTTGAGGTCCTGCTTTTTAATTTAACTCCTATCTCCCTAAATTCAGCTTGTAGGACTGCATCCCATTTTTTATCTGTATCGTTGGTACCTATATGCACCACGACAACTGGCTGTTCACCCTCCCCCTTCAAAATGTCCTGCAGCCGCTCCTGGACATCCTTGACCCTTGCACCAGGGAGGCAACATACCATCCTGGAGTCTCGCTTGTGGCCGCAGAAACTCCTATCTATTCCCTTTACAATAGAATCCCCTACCACTATAGCTCTCCCACTCTTTTTCCTGCCCTCCTGTGCAGCAGAGCCACCCATGCTGCCATGAACTTGGTGCTGCTGCTCTCCCCTGATGAGTCATCCCCCCCAACAGCACCCAAGATGGTGTATCTGTTTTGGAGGGCGATGACCGCAGTGGACCCCTGCACTACCTTCCTTCCGCTGCTCTGCCTGATGATCACCCATTTCCTATCTGCCTGAGTAACCTTTATCTCCGGAAACCAACTCACTAAACATACTATTCATGACATCCTCAGCATCGCGGATGCTCCAGAGTGAATCCATGCGCAGCTCCAGTGCCATAATGCAGTCTGTCAGGAGCTGCAGCTGGATGCACTTCCTGCACACGTAGCAGTCAGGGACACTGGAAGCATCCCTGACCTCCCACATAACACAGGAGGAGCATGACACGGGTCTTAGGTTAACTTAATTTGGCAACAATGTCAAAGGTTACCTACTGATAAGGAAATAAAAAGAAGAAAAAAAAAGATTAAATACTCACCAATCCAACAGCCAATCACTTACTCGCTTGGCTGTGATGTCATACTTCGATTTCTTTTTACTTCTTTGTTTTACCTTCGGCCTCAATCGCCCATTCCCGCTGTGATCTCGGGGCTCGGGTCCCCACTCCTTTTATCCCTGCTGCTCACGTCCTGCACGACCTCATATTTTCCAACATTATACTCCATCTGCCAAATTCTTGCCCATTTACTTAGCCAATCTATGTCCTCCTGCAGCCTCTTTATGTCCTCCTCGCACATTACCTTTCCTCCCATCTTTGTATCATCAGCAAAATTGGCTATGTTACACTCTGAGATGTAGACCTGACCTGACCTTGACCTGATGCATACTCAGTATAGTGCCCTGTGACTTAGCTCATTTAATACTGGATGTGAATGGGAGTAGGGGGCCCATGGCCGGGGTACTGCCCAGGGCCCAAGGCACCCTTAATCCACCCCTGGCTACGCAGATGGCTGACAGTGGCGGACACTCCATCCGCCCACACTTCTGGCCCTCTTATGACAGATCATTTTCTCTCTGCCCCACTTCCGCTCCCATTATGACCAACTTCCTCTCCGCTCGGAAAAAAAAAGACAAAGAGCTGAATTTTGCGCAAGAGACCACCCCATCCACCACAGCGGTGCAAACACTGGAAAAATGGTAGGTCCATTTCCAGTAGAGGTGAATTTCTACCCCTTTGGCTGTCAACAGAAGGTCACAGAGGGCCACAAGAGGGGATCCTTTTGAATACTTGTCCTGACTGCAGCTGGACAAAGAATAACTGCAGAGCTGTTCTACTTCAAAGGGTATTAATAGACCTTTCTGGATGGAACTTGGAAGATACTAGTTGCATGGAATGTAAACGTTGTAGCTTTCATTGAAAGAAGGAAGCCTGTTGAAATAACTGACAGATTTCAAATGTTACAAAACTTCCTGTAACTTATGGTATATGACTAGATGCTGAACCTGAATCTCTTATACATAGAATCATCGAACTTTATGGCACAGAAGGAGGCCACCATGTCTGTGAAAGAGCTGAAAAAGAGCGATCAAGTCTGATCCCACTTTCCAGCTTTTGGTCCGTACTCTGCAGTTTACAGCACTTCAAGTGCACATCCAAGCACTTTTTAAATGTGGTGAGGGTTTCTGACTCTATCACCCTTTCAGACAGTGAGTTCCAGACCCCCACCACCCTCTGGGTGAAAAATGTTCTCCTCAACTCCTCTTTAATCCTTCCGCCAACTAATATAAATCTATGCCTCCTGGTTATTGACCTCGCTGTTAAGGGAAATAGATCCTTCCTAGCCACTCTATCTAGGCCCCTCATGATGTATATACCTCAATTAAGTCTCCGCTCAGCCTCCTTTGTTCCAAACAAAACAACCCCAGTCTTTCCGCATAGCTAAATTTCTCCAGTCCTGGCAACATCCTCAAACATCTCCTCTGTACCCTCTCGAGTACAATTACATCTTTCCTGTAATGTGGTGACCAGAATTGTATGCAGTACTCTAGTTGTGGCCGAACTAGTGTTTTATAAGGTTCAAGTATAACCTCCCTGCTCTTATATTCAGTGCCCCGGCTAATAAAGGAAAGTATCTCATATACCTTCTTAACCACCTTATCTACCTGACCAGCTACCTTCACAGATCTGTGGACATATATTCCAAGGTCTTTCTGTTCCTCTACACTTCTCAGTATCCTGCCATTTATTGCGTATTCCTTTGCCATGTTAACCCTCCCCAAGTGCATTACCTCACACTGCTTTGGCTTGAATTCCATTTGCCGCTTTTCTGCGCACCTGGCCAGTCCATTGATGTATTCCTGCAGTCTACTTCCTCACTATCAACCAGATGGCCAATTGTTGTTTCATCTGTAAACTTCTTAATCATGCCCCCTACATTAAAGTCTAAGGGCTAGATTTTACACTTTTGTGCAGATCGCCCAAAAACGGGCGGTATTTCCGGTGTGGGCGGTAAAAATGAGTTTTCAGATCGTCAGTTTGTCGTCCATTTTCAAAGCCCCTAGTCTCCATTTAAAAAATTGGGCATTACCACGAGCGATCTGAAATGGGCATTAGCGTTAAATCTCTCTGACCTTCTGCTGTAAAGTGTCGCCGTCCTTAGCAATGGCATGGCAACGCTCGTTTCCCATGATTCAGGAGGTCAGGGGTCATCATTACATGCGCAGGAGAGGAAACAGAGAGAGAGGGAGCAGAGAGGGACTGAACGCGTGTGTGGCTGTGGTGTGTGCTTGTTTGACTGTTGTGGGAGGCACGAGGGAGATACACCAGCAGCAAAAAGCCGACTAAGCACTAAGTACATAGTTGGCACCGAGTTTTTTGTCCAACAAATAACATATAACATGGAAGGGATGGAGGAGGCCCTGCAGCTGATAGCCAGGAAGATTGGTGGCAGAGGCCTCCCAGTGGTCCCAGAGCATGGCACAGCACCCTAAGGTGCCGCACTCCCATTGCCAATGACACATGAGAGTCAGGAGCAACATCTTTCTTATGGGTCTGAGCAAGTTCCCACCTCGGGACCGTCCTCTCCCATATCCGTCCAAGCAATAGGTCGGCCGTCATCCCCCCCACCAAATAAAGCAGCACCTGAGGAACTCCTTGGCCGGGCGGCTTGGAGTCAGCAGGGGAAGGGGAAGGGGTAGAGGTGGGGATGAGAAGCAGGGGGCGGGGGGGGAAGGGTTGGTTTTTACAGAACTATTTATAATTTCAGACAAATGGTCGGTTTAAACATTTTTTATTTAACATAACTGTCATGTATCTTACATTATTATATATAACTGTATCCTAACATGCTATACATGACTGTAATAAGATATGACCTGTAACCACCAGCATACCTTACCACCAGGGGTGCACTTGCAAGAGACAGGTATATAAGGACAGGTCTCAGGCAAGTGCAGCATTCCAGAGCTGTGAAATAAAGGTGCAGGTCCAGAGTGACCTTGACTTCACGACATGCCTCGTGTAAATCTGTACTGAGGGGACAGGACTTTACAGTGGCGACGGGTTACGAGATTACAGAATCCACAGAATGGCGAACAACGGATCAGATGAAAAGTACAATGCGGGAGACAATTGGGACGACTTTATCGAAAGGCTCCAGCAAAGCTTTGTAACCAAAGATTGAATAGGCGACGATAAGGCAGACAAGAGAAGAGCCCATCTCTTGACCAGCTGTGGCTCGAAAACATATGCTTTAATGAAGGATCTGTTGGCACCCGAGCAACCAGCAAGCAAGTCGTTTGAAGAATTGAGCACACTGGTAAGAGACCACCTGAAGCCAGCGAGCAGCCTACACATGGCCAGACACAGGTTCTACAACTACAATCGCTGTGTGGGCCAGAGCATACCCGACTTCGTGGCGGAACTTCGGAGGTTGGCTAGTTTATGTGAGTTCTCTGATGAACTGAGGAGAGAAATGCTGAGAGACTTTTTCATTGAAGGAATAGGCCATGCAGGCATATTCCAAAAGCTTATAGCGACCAAGAACCTAACCTTAGAGGCAGCAGCACTGGTTGCACAGACATTCTTGGTAGGGGAAGAAGAAACGAGGTTGATTTACAATGCAGGTACGACAACTAACGAAATATCAGAAGAAGAAGTTCACAGCACTAAACAAGCTGCTACCCCCACACACAGACAAAACCGGGAGAACATGCTCTCGACAGCAGGCAGAAGCCATCAAGCTGCTACCCCCACACACAGACAAAACCGGGAGTACAGGCTCTCGACAGCAGACAGAAGCCATCAAGGGCCACAGGAACGGCTGTTCACACCTCATCAACCCACAATGCGAGCAATCAACTACAAACTGAGAGAAGCTCAAGAGAGATCAGCCAGACGCAGCTCATTCTTTGGGAACTCTTTGAACAATGGAATAGGTCTGTGCTGGAGGTGTGGGGGTGGGCACTCGTGAAGGGGATGTCGATTTCAGCAGGCTGTTTGCAGAAATTGTGAATATACAAGGCATTTGGCCCGCATGTGCAAACAAACGGCAGCTCGGCTGGTATACGAATCGGATGAAGCGGACCAGAAGATGGTGGGGACAGTACCCGGGACAACGGTGTACAGCGGGTCAACACGATCAATGGCCGCTGCTCCTACAACAGGACGCCTCCTATAATGATGAGGGATATCTGTCAACATGGAGCTGGATATGGGAGCGAGTCAATCTCTCATGGGCGCTCAACAATTTGAACAACTGTGGCCGCATAAAAGAGACAGACCAAAACTCACAAGGGTCGACACCACAAAAAGGACCTATACCAAAGAAATTGTACCAGTCCTCGGCAGCGCCATGCTCTCTGTCATACACAAAGGGACAGTGAACCGACTTCCCCTGTGGATTGTCCCCGGAGACCCCCCAGCACTGCTGGGGAGAAGCTGGCTGGCAAAACTAAACTGGAAATGGGATGATGTCCATGCCATGTCATTAGAGGAACTGACCTCCTGCTCAACAGTTATAAAGCGATTTGAACATCTCTTTCAGCCAGGTGTGGGCACTTTCAAAGAGGCCAAAGTCAAAATCTACATCACACAGGATGCTAGACCGGTCCATCACAAGGCCAGAGCTGTACCCTATGTGTTGAGGGAAAAGATTGAACACAAACTAGACAGGCTTATGCGGGAAGGCATTATATCACCTGTGGAATTTAGCGACTGGGCAAGTCCCATCATCCCAGTCATGAAGCCTAATGGATCCGTACGAATCTGTGGGGACTACAAATCTACCATAAACAGAGTCTCCCTACAGGACCAGTACCTGCTGCCCAGAGCGGAGGACTTATTTGCCACATTGGCTGGAGGTAAACTTTTCTCAAAATTAGACCTCACATCTGCGGATATGACGCAAGAATTGACCGAGGAATCCAAGCTACTCACCACCATCAACACACATCGAGGCCTTTTCATGTACAATCGATGCCCATTCGGCATCAGGTCGGCAGCTGCCATATTCCAGCGCAACATGGAGAGTTTGCTCAAGTCCATCCCGGGGACGGTTGTATTTCAAGACGACATACTTATCACGGGCAGGGACACCGACTCCCATCTCTGTAATTTGGAGGAAGTATTAAAGCGGTTGGATCGGGTAGGCCTACGAATCAAGAAATCCAAATGCCTGTTTCTCGCACCCAAGGTTGAATTTTTGGGCAGAAGGATTGCCGCTGATGGAATCCGCCCAACAGAGTCCAAAACAGAAGCAATTCACCTGGCACCCAGGCCCCGGAATGTCTCAGAACTGTGCGCCTTTCTCGGGCTACTCAATTACTTTGGGAACTTTATGCAGAACTTAAGCACGCTGCTGGAGCCTCTCCACGTGCTGCTCAGGAAGGGGTGCGATTGGTTTTGGGGGGACGCCCAGGAACGCGCCTTCAATAAGGCACGCAACCTTCTGTGTTCCAACAGTGTTTTGACTTTCTTTGACCCAGGTAAAAAGTTACTTCTCACGATGCGTCAGTGTATGGGGTTGGGTGCGTTTTGCAACATGTCAATAGTGCGGGCAAATTACAACCCATAGCTTATGCCTCCAGGTCACTTTCGCGGGCGGAGCGCGGGTACGGAATGGTAGAGAAGGAGGCGCTCGCGCGCGTGTATGGTGTCAAAATGATGCACCAATACCTTTTCGGGGCCAAGTTCGCGTTACAAACCGACCACAAGCCCCTCACATCCCTCCTGTCCGAGAGCAAGGCAATAAACGCCAACGCCTTGGCGCGAATTCAACGATGGGCACTCATGCTGGCATCCGACGACTACACAATAAGGCACAGACCAGGCACAGACAACTGTGCCGACGCGCTCAGCAGGCTACCCCTGGCGACCGCGGAAGGGTCTGATGAACAGGACTGTGAGATAGTCATGGCAATCAATGCCTTTGAGTAGACAGGTTCGCCCATATAGGCTCGCCAAATCAGAGCCTGGACGGCCAGCGACCCCACGTTATCCTTAGTAAAAAGATGTGTCCTAACCGGTGACTGGGCAGAGGCTCGCGATGCCTGCCCCGAGGAATTAAAACCCTTTCACAGGTGCATGCATGAGCTATCACTACAAGCAGACTGCCTGATGTGGGGCAGCCGAGTAGTCATGCCTCTGCGAGGCAGAGAGGCATTTGTCCGGGAGCTCCACCGCGAGCACCCGGGGATCGTTCTCATGAAGGCCATAGCCAGATCCCACGTCTGGTGGCCTGGTATTGACGCGGACTTGGAGCTCTGCGTCCGAAGGTGCACCATTTGTGCCCAACTCAGCAATGCCTCCAGGGAGGCTCCACTGAGCCCCTGGCCCTGGCCTCCCAAACCGTGGTCGCGGGTGCATGTCGACTATGCGGGCACATTCATGGGCAAAATGTTCCTCGTAGTTGTAGATTTATTTTCAAAGTTGATCGAATGCACCATTTTAAACTCGAGCACAACCTCCACCACTGTGGAGAGCCTCGCAATCATGTTTGCAACGCACGGAATCCCTGACACATTGGCCAGTGACAATAGTCCGTGCTTCACCAGCGCAGAATTCCAAGACTTTATAATTGACCATGGCATAAATCACGTCAAGACGGCACTGTTCAAGCCGGCCTCCAACGGCCAGGCTGAGAGAGCAGTGCAAATCATTAAACAAGGCATGCATAAAATCCAAGGTCCCACGCTGCAGGGTCGCCTGTCGCGACTGCTGCTGGCATACAGATCTCGTCCGCACTAACTGACTGGGATGCCCCCCGCGCATCTGTTGCTGAAAAGGACTTTTAAAAACAAGGCTCTCATTAATCCTCCCAGACATGCACGAAATCGTTGAGGCAAAGCGCCATAAGCTGACTGAGTACCATGACAGAAATTCGAGGGGGAGATGGAATGAGATAGGAGACAAAGTGTTTGTACTAAACTATGGCAGGGGTCCCAAATGGCTTGCAGGGACATTAACGGGCAAAGAAGGAAACAGGCTACTGGTAGTACAAATGGACAATGGCAAAACCTGCCGGAGGCATGTATACCAAGTCAAAAGCAGATTTACCAACAACACTGCGGAACCAGAGGCAGACTACAATGTGGAACTCGCATCACACCTGGTGGACAGACAGAGGGAACAACCTGAGGAAAGGGCAATCCCAACAGACAGCCCAGGCGAGTCAACAACAATCACACCAATCGAAACAGACAGCCCAGGTGAGATACCAGCAACCACACCCAAAGAAAAACAGACACCAAGGCAAACAACTGAACCACAAATCAGATGCTCCACGCGAGAGCATAGATCACCTGAGAGACTGAACCTATAAAGACAATAAGACCTTGGGGGAGGGTGATGTCATGTATCTTACATTATTATAAAAAATTGTATCCTAACATGCTATACATGACTGTAATAAGATATGATCTGTAACCACCAGCATACCTTACCATCAGGGGTA
Organism: Pristiophorus japonicus; assembly: GCF_044704955.1. Lineage (NCBI taxonomy): Eukaryota > Metazoa > Chordata > Chondrichthyes > Pristiophoridae > Pristiophorus > Pristiophorus japonicus. Next base: position 251,775,235 of record NC_091978.1, on the reverse strand, counting down.
CACTTGCAAGAGACAGGTATTTCAGAACAGGTCTCAGGCAAGTGCAGCATTCCAGAACTGTGAAATAAAGGTGCAGGTCCAGAGTGACCTTGATTTCACCACATGCCTCGTGTGAATCTGTACTGAGGGGACAGGACTTTACAATAACCTTGTTGTGCATTGGCTCAGATAGCTGCACCATTACACACTGGTGATTCCTTAACATCAAAAAGGATATAATTACACTTAACTTCAATCAACTTAAACTTTAATTGTCACCAGGGTGATGCCCACCATTGATGTTTGACCTGCACACCCAACAATGTATCAGCCTTGTAAATACCACCAACGTTCTTTCAGGCAAAGCGCTCATTTATGAGCTCCTGACATAAGAATCTTGCAGCTATCATGCCACCATAGGTCCTTTCCTGCGGTCTACAGGGGAGCGGGGTCATGGCTTCAGCGTCAGCCTGATTGTGTGGCCCGAGGTCAGCATCCACCTCCTCATCTTCCTCTTCCTCTCTCTCCTGAGGTGGACCATCACACCCTTCTGGTAATTCTTGTATCCTCCTGATAGCCAAGTTGTGCAGCATGGAGCACACCACCACGAATTGAGTGGTATTGGAGCTCGCTTCCTGAGTGGTCCAGGCATCTAAAGCGCTGCTTAAGCACTCCAATGGTTTTCTCCACAATATTGCGAGTAGCTCCGTGACTCCCGTTGTATCGCTTCTCGGCTTCGGTGTGGGTGTCACGCAGGGGGGTCATCAGCCAGGTGGTGAGGCCATTTCCTTTGTCACCAAGCATCCAGCATTGATCATGTGGCTGATTGTTAAACAAGTCAGATACAGTGCTCTCACACAGGATATGAGCATCATGGAAGCTGACTGGAAATTTAGCATTCACTGCCATAATAATTTTCTGGTGGTCGACAACGAGTTGCACATTCAGGGAATGGAATCCCTTGTGGTTCCTGAAAACCTCTGCATCCTGAAAAGGTGCCCGCATCGCGATGAGCGTACAGTCTATTGCTCCCTGCACTTTGGGGAAGTTAGCGATTCAGTAGAATCCTAAAGCCCTCTCAGTCTGAGCCTCCCTGGTCATAGGGAAGCTGATAAAGTCCATCCTGCATGCGTACAGGGCTTCAGTGACCTGTCTAATTCAGCAATTTGTGGCTGAGATACACCACAAATGTCGCCAGCTGAGGACTGAAAAGAACCCGACGCATAGAGCTACAGTGCCTGGTAACTTTGACCTTGACGGACAGTGTGGTCCTGATGGTGCTGGCAGGCTGCAGATCTCTCCTGATGAGCTGGCATATCTCACTGATAACCTCTTTGTGGAAGCGCAGTCTCCGAAGGCAGATGGTGTCGGACAAGTTGAGGTAAGACCGCTTCTCCCTGTACTTGCGGGGGGTGTAAGAGCACATAATGCTGTTGAGCCTACCTTCTGCCATCTCGAGTCTGCAGCATGTAAGTGGTCATCAAGAGAGGGTGAGAAAGGACAGGCCCCATTCCAATAACTATCTTTTTCCCACCGATTGGTCGCAAAGAATGAATGTCCCCACTAAGACACTATTAAATTCTAATTGTCCACAGTATGATAAAGATGTTTATTCAGATGTTCACATCACCTCCAAAGACCTCCAGAGTACATCCAAACTCCCCCGAGGTTGAAGCAGAGCAGTCTTTTAAATGATGCAACATGTGATTTAGAACATGACGTCCATACCGCTGTGAGTAGTTCCGGTTAGTTCCACTTTTTCCTGGTGTTTTTTTTGGTGAACGATATTGTGGGTGAGATGTTTGCGAGGTGCCGAAAGTAAGGATGGGCAATCTCCTGGGCGTTAGTTTCGGCAAATTTGATCTTTACGACAAAAAACAGTGGGCGGGCGGTATTATTTTTTCTCGACATTACGCACATGCGGAAAGTAATGCTCAGCGATAAGTGACCGAGAAATGGCCGTCAGTTTCCATTTTGTGGCTAGATGGGCGATATCTGAGCGTTACACGTCATTTCAGTGTTGAAATGGATATTATGTGGGCGTTATGCATGCAAAAATAATGGAAAATCTAGCCCTAAATCATTTATATATACCACAAAAAGCAAGGACCTAGTACTGAGTCCTGTACCTTCCAGTCACAAAGCATCCGTCAATCATTAAAACTTGCTTCCTGCCACTGAGCCACTTTTGGATCCAACTTATCACTTTCCCTTGGATACCATGGGCTTTTAGTTTGCTGACCAGTCTGCCATGTGAGACCTTGTCAAAAACCTTGCCAAAATCCATCAAACATGCTACCCTCATCGACCACCCTTGTTACCTCCTCAAAAAATTCAATCAAGTTAGTCAGATACTACCTTCCTTTGACAATTCCATGTTGCTGTCCTTGATTACTCTGTGCCTTTGACGATTTATACTGTCCCTCAGAATTTTTTCCAATAATTTGCCCACCACCGAGGTTAGGCTAACTGGGCTGTGATTACTCGGTCTATCCCTTTCTCTTTTTTTAAACAACGGTACAAAGTTAGCAGTCCTCCATTCCTCTGACATCACAACTGTAGCCAGAGAGAATTGCAAAATGGTGGACAGAGCCTCTGCTTTTTCCTCTTTTGCTTCTCTTAACAGCTTGGGATACATTTCATCTGGGCCTGGTGATTTATCCACTTTCAAAGCTGCTAAACCTTTTAATGCTTCCTCTCTAACTATGCTTATCTCATCTAATATTTCACATTTCTCCTCCCTCATTACAATGTCTGATCATCATTTTTGTCTATGCATTACAACCGGCATGTCCAAGGATTTGTCTTTGTGGACCTGATTGGTGTGTGCTATGGAGCACTCGGGCCATGTAGAAAATTAATATCCTTAATTTTAACCCTGACTTCCCAGTGAGAATCGTGTGCTCAGAGGTGTTAAAGTGGCAGTTAGGTGCTCAATGCTGCGGTCCTGCCACGTTCATGCCCCCCACCATTACAACTCCCACGATTTTGGGAGCATCGAGGCAGCTCTCCACAGGCAGGCAGGCAGCACCTCATAAAGATTAAATTGCCTGGTCTTTGAGGGTCGAATTACTAGGGCTTGTGTGTTGCACATGGCCTACTGGCATGAGATTGGACATCCTCTGCATTACATCACACTCATTTCAGCATTTCCCCAGCTTTTATGATAAATCTTAAAAGATAAAAGTATTATTTTCAATGTTTATTTTAACAATCCATTTTCCAAAATAAATACGCAGGGAATTTTCCCTGGGGAAGGCTTACTTCCTGCGTGCAAAGGTCGGAAAAAATGGGGTTGTCAATGGACTTCTGGGGCATCGCAAATGAGTAGACCTGGGCTTGGACCTGCACCTGCAATAGGCACAGGAACCATGGATCTATTGTAATAAGGTGGCAGGGGGCATTCTCCACCCTCCTGATGTCCAATACTGGAGTTTCAGATCACTGAGACCTGCAGTGTTGCTCCTGCTTCTACCAATTTCCTAGCTCAAGGCCCTGCTGGGGGGTATGCATGTGCCAGGTGTGTGACTGAGCTAGGTAAATGAGTCAAGCCCACCAAAATCAGGTCCCCACTTATATGAACCTCTCCAATCAGGTTTGCACCCATTTCACAGCAGCAAAACCAGAAACGGCATTCTCTATGACTGTGACCATGGTGCATTAACCTACATTACAACAATGACCACACTTCAAAAAGTACTTAATTGGCTGTAAAGCGCTTTGAGACCTCCAGTAGTCATGAAAAGCACTACATAAATGCAAATCTTTCTTTTTTTGTCTTTTTCCTCAACATCCTTGACTTTTTGCAGCCTTTGACATGGTCGACTAAACCATCTTCCTTTAATGCTTCTCCTCCATTGTCCAATTCAGCGGGACAGCCTTTCCTTGGTTCCCCTCTCTTTCTTTTATTCATTCATGGGATGTGGGCGTCGCTGGCAAAGCCAACATTTACTGCCCATTCCTAATTGCACTTGAGAAGGTGGTGGTGAGCTGCTTCCTTGAACCACTGCAGTCCATGAGGTGAAAGTATTTTCATAGTGTTGTTCCGGGGAGTGGGGTGGTGGGGAGCGGGGAGTGGGAGTTCCAGGATTTTGACCCAGGGACAATGAAGGAACAGCGATATTATTTCCCAGTCAGAATGGTGTGTGATTTGGACGGGAACTTTGGAAATGGTCATTGCCTGGCACTTGTGTGGCGTGAATGTTACTTGCCACTTATCAGCCCAACACTGAATGTCATCTAGGTCTCGCTGCATGTGGGCATGGACTGCTTCATTTTCTGAGGAGTTGCAAATGGTACTGAATACTGTGCAATCATCAGCGAATATCCCCACTTCTGGCCTTATGATGGAACGAAGATCATTGATGAAGCCATTTGTAATGTCTGTAGCTTCACACTGTGGACGTCTGTGTTACTGCAGCTAATGCTGTTTAATAAAGAGCAGGTCACCTGACCAGCAGGTCAGAAGTTTCTGGAACCTGCAGCCATTTTACAGGTTGTGTGTTGTGTGCTCTCTGATGATATCAGATTTGGCGACAAGAATGGGATGCAATCGGATAATACAAAGCTGAAATTTTTGTTGGTGAGTGAATTAAGCCAACTGACAGAGAGACTTTGAGAGCTTCTTTGTTTTTGGAAACGGCTACAAATCTGAGGTAAATTACGAGCACACTTGGTTAAACTGCCAGAGTCAAAATGGCTGCCCCGTGGGATTTATAGGGCATTTGGAGGAATTTCAACGCGACCGTGAAAGTTTCAGAGCATATGTGGATCGGCTAGAAATGTTTTTCATTGCAAATAATATCATCGTAATGAAGACAATAACCATTCGGTGTTGGAACGAAAAGGAGCTATATTCTTAACTGAGGCCAGGCCCGAGTTGTATGAAACACTGATAAATTTGCTTGTGCCTGACAAGCCAAAGGATACAACACTGAAACAGATTCTAATTAAGTTAGAACAACATTACAGCCCCGTTTTGTTAGAAATTGTTGAAAGTTATCATTTCGGAATACGAAATCAGAAGGCCGAAGAAAATATCAGTGAGTACGTTGTAGTATTAAAAAAGCTATCTATTCACTCTAATGTCGGAGACTTTCAGAACCAAGCATTGCGAGACCGCTTTGTTTGTGGGATGAAAAATGATGCGATCAGAAGAAAGTTATTGACAACGCATGACTTGACTTTTGATTTAGCTTGTCAGACAGCTAGGTCGATGAGCATGGCCGACCAATATTCCCAAGAGTTTCATACTAATTTCAGTCATCAGACAACGGAGGTGAATCGCCTGCAGGTTCAAAGTAAAAGGCCATGGGGCCCCAAAGTCTCAGAAACTGGAAATGGGAACAGAGCATTAACGTCCTGCTATCGGTGCCTGGGACAACACATTGCTCAAAGTTGTCAATATATGAAGGCAGAGTGTTTCTTCTGTAGGAAAACTGGGCATCTTGCGAAGGCATGTCGACTGAAGAGTAAACCAGCTTTCAAAGCTATGAGTAGAAATCCCCAGAGACTACATAGCATGGAAGAACAACAACAGGACGAGGAGATGTTAGAGTTAAACATCATCAGGAGCACGAGGTTAACGGACGGCGATTAGAAAAGTATCATAATCCACATAGATGTTGCAGGATTCAAGATATCCATGGAAATCGACATGGTGCATCCGTGAGTGTAGTACTGGAGTCGCTATTCCTCGACAAATTGCAGGATTTCCCATTGGAGAAAGCCAAGATAGAGCTGCGAGGCTACTTGGGAGAGAAAATTCCGGTGGTAGGTCGTATCAATGTACCGGTGAAATACAAGGATCAGGTTCAGAGCTTGCCTCTAATAGTAGTGGCAGGAGACAAGCCTGCCTTACTCGGAAGAAATTGGTTGGGATCACTGAAGCTGGATTGGAGTGAGATTTTTCGTGTTAAAACGAGATTTCTGTCAAAGGATGATTATCCGAAGGTGTTCTGCGAAACGGGCAGTCCGATCCAAGGCTTCAAGGCAAGTGTCAGGGTACAGGAGGACGCTAGATCGGTTTACTGCGAGCCACGTTCAATACCATATGCACACAAGGAGAAAGTTGAGCAAGGATTCAAAAGACTGGAGACTGAGAACATTATTTCTAAGATAGATCGATGTAATTGGGCTACACCCATTGTTGTTGTACCTAAGTCCGATGGTAAGGTAAGATTCTGTGGTGATTATAAAGTAACCGTAAACCAGGTTCGAGAGGGTAATGTCCCCAATACATTGCAAATATAGAAGATTTGTTCACAACACTGACACGGGGTCAGATTTTCTCAAAGTTGGATCTTACGAATGCCTACTTACAGCTGGAACTGGATGAGGAGTCCAAGTCATACTTGATTATAAATACCCATCTAGGCCTATATCAATTTAATAGGCTACCATTTGGAGTGTCTTCCGCCCCTGCCATATTCCAAGGGGTAATGAACCAGATTTTGCAAGGTATTAAAGGGGTAGTATGTTACTTAGATGACATACTAATTTCAGCACCAAATTGGCAAATTCATAACAACATATTGAATTAAGTTCTCAAACGGCTAGAGAAGCACAGAGTACGAGTGCCTGCTATGTGTGAGTTATTTCAAAACTCAGTGGAGTACTTAGGGTACAGAGTAGATAAAGATGGTTTACATCGAACCAAGGAAAAACTGGATGCAATCAGAAATGCACCCACTCCCAGAAATGTCACTGAACTTCGATCATTTTTGGATCTTTTGAACTATTATGGGAAGTTCCTACCAAATTTGGCTACATTACATCCACTGAATGAACTGTTGAAAAAACAGGTCCATTGGAAGTGGTCAAAAGAATGCGATACAGCATTCAAGGAGTGTAAAAGCAGCTTGGTAGCGAGCACCATGTTGGTTCACTATGACGTATCTCAGGAGATCAAGCTATCATGTGATGCCTCTCCATATGGAATTGGGGCAGTAATCTCTCATGTATTACGTAGTAGGGAGGAGAGACCAATTGCTTTTGCTTCATGCACTCTCAGTGCCAGTGAGCGTAATTATGCGCAAATCGAAAGGGAAGCTTTGGCATTAATTTTCGGGATCAAGAAGTTCCACAAATACTTGTATGGTCGTAAGTTTACTCTCGTTACGGACCATAAGCCCCTGACAACAATCCTCCATCCAAAGTCCCCAGTTCCAACATTAGCTGCAGCCCGAATGCAGAGATGGGCTTTGATTTTGTCAGCATATACACATGATATTGAATACAGACAATCAGCTGATCACAGTAATGCTGATGCTATGTCTAGATTGCCTTCCCCATCACAAGTTACACCTGATAGGGAAGAGGTGTTCTATTTTTCATACATTGATGAACTGCCAGTCACAGCTGAACAGATTGGTAGAGCAACCAAACGTGACCCGGTGATGTCAAAGGTGTATGATTATATTGCAAACGGGTGGCCAAAACAGGTAACAGACAAAGATATTCATCCATTCTTCATTCGTAGGAATGAATTATCAGTCGATAAAGATTGTATCATGTGGGGTGCAAGAATGGTTATACCAAATAAATTCAGGTCCAAATTGGTAGGACGCCTCCATGACCAGCACCTGGGAATGTGCTTGACCAAGAGTTTTGCATGCAGTTACTCATGGTGGCCAGGTCTTGATAAAGATATAGAGTACATCATAAGTTAGTGTATGACACGTCAATCGGTAAGCAAGCAACCACCATCAGTACCATTACAGCCATGGAAATGGCCTCCAAGGGTGTGGCAAAGGCTACATATTGATTTTGCTGAGCTAGAAGGACAAAAATTGTTATTGTGATTGATAGCCATTCAAAGTGGGTCAAGGTGTTTCCAATGTGGAAAATAACAACAAATAAAACATTAGACAATTTGTGAAGATTATTTTCTTTATTTGGCCTCCCAGAAGAATTTGTTTCAGATGATGGATCACAATTTCGTTCAGAAGAATTTGCACAGTTCATGAGCAAAAATGGTGTGAAAGAAACCAAGGTTTCACCGTACCACCCTGCTTCGAATGGTGCAGCAGAGCTCACTGTACAAATTGTAAAACGTGCCCTCATCAAAGAAATGTTGGATCCAAATCCAAAGAAACGACAGTTGTCATTGGACCACAAATTGGCTAATTTTCTATAACATATCTTAATACTCCTCACATAACTACTGGTAGAACACCAGCAGAGTTGTTTCTCAAACGATAGCCATGAACCAAACTTGGCACAGTCCATAGAAGAGACACAATTAAAACAGAAAGAGAATCATGATAGAGGTAGAGTAAAAGTGAGAAGTGTGAAATTAAATCAGAAGGTGAGAGTGAAGAACCATCACCATAAATGGGTAAAGTGGTTACCAGGAAGAGTGGTGAAGATATGTAGTCCTCGCGCATATTTGGTCAAGATGTTTGATAATGGACAGGTTAGGTTTGTTCACATTGATCATATTTTACCCACAGACATGGAAGTAATTGAGAGTGGGAGTAATTCAATTATTTAGAAACATAGAAACATAGAAAATAGGTGCAGGAGTAGGCCATTCAGCCCTTCGAGCCTGCACCACCATTCAATAAGACCATGGCTGATCATTCACCTCAGTACCGCTTTCCTGCTTTCTCTCCATACCCCTTGACCCCTTTAGCCGTAAGGGCCACATCTAACTCCCTCTTGAATATATCCAATGAACTGGCATCAACAACTCTCTGCGCTCGGGAATTCCACAGGTTAACAACTCTCTGAGTGAAGAAGTTTCTCCTCACCTCAGTCCTAAATGTCTTACCCCTTATCCTCACTCTATGTTCCCTGGTTCTGGACTTCCCCAACATCGGGAACATTCTTCCTGCATCTAACCTGTCCAGTCCCGTCAAAATTTTATATGTTTCTATGAGATCTCCTCTCATCCTTCTAAACTCCAGTAAATACAGACCCAGTCGATCCAGTCTCTCCTCATATGTCAGTCCTGCCATCCCGGGAATCAGTCTGGTGAACCTTCTGACTCATCAAACAGTTTTGATACACCAGAAGCATATCCTACATCCAATATACTGGAAATAAATCCAAGAGAAAGTCAGAATTTAAGTCTGAGTCCGAGTCAGGAAAACAAACAGTCTGAAGTTAGAAAGAGTTCAAATGGAAATCAAGGGCATCCCTTGGAGGAAAACTTCCCTCAGGATCAGCCTTAAATGAGTTTACATGCGACACCATGTTTGGAAGGTTCTGTTCGAGAGCGAAAGTTTCCTCTTCGAAACAGAAAACAAGTGGTTAAGCTTGATTTGTAAATATGGCAAAATAAGTCCATGTTCTTTGTTATGTATAACCATACAAGCTATGTATGATGATTGTTTGTTATAATAACTTCTTCATTAAGGAGGGAGAAGTGGAATGTCTGTAGCTCCACACTGTGGTCGCCTGTGTTACTGCAGCTAGTGCTGTTTAATAAAGACCAGCAGGTCAGATGTTTCCAGAACCTGGAACCATCTTACAGGTTGTGTGTTGTGTGCTTCTGAAGATATCACACAGTTGAAGATGGTTGGGCCTAGGACACTGCCCTGAGAAACTCCTACAGTGATGTTTTTGGGCTGGGATGATTGAATTCCAACAACCACAACCATCTTCCTTTGTGCTAGGTGTGACCCAGCCAGTGGAGAGTTTCCCCCCTGATTCCCATTTACTTCAATTTTACTAGGGCTCTTTGATGCCATACTTGACCAAATGCTGCCTTGATTCCAAGGGCAATCACTTTCATCTCATGTCTGGAATTCAGCTCTTTTTTCCATGTTTGGACGAGGTCTGGAGCCGAGTGCTCCTGGCAGAATCCAACTGAGCATCGTTGAGCAGGTTATTGGTGAATAAGTTTCGCTTTATAGCACTGTCGACAACACTTTCCATCACTTTGCTGATGATTGAGAGTAGACTGATGGGGTAGTAATTGGCCGGATTAGATACGTCCTGCTTTTTATGGACAGGTCATACCTGGGCAGTTTTCCACATTGTCGGGTAGATGTCAGTGCTGTAGCTGTACTGGAACAGCTTGGCTAGAGGCGCGGCTAGTTCTGGAGCACAAGTCTTCAGCACGATAGCCGGGATGTTGTTGGGGCCCATAACTTTTGCTGTAGCCAGTGCACTCAGCCATTTCTTGATATCATGTGGAGTGAATCGAATTGGCTAAAGACTGGCTTCTGTGATGGTGGGGACCTCAGGAGGAGCTGACATGGATCATGCATATGGTTCTTTTCGTCATCCATTAATTAAGGATGAGCGTGGTTGGTCCCCTGGCTTGATGGTTATGGTAAACTCAGGGATATACAAGCAATGAGGTTACAGATTAAGGTGGAATACAAGTCTGCTGCTGCTGATAGCCCACAGCACCCAATAGATGCCCAGTTTTGAGCTGCTGGATCTATTCTGAATTATCCCATTTCGCATGGTGATAGTGCCACACAACACGATGGAGGGTGTCCTCAGTGTGAAGACTGGACTTCGTCTCCACAAGAACTGTGGTGATCACTGTTCCAATGCTGTCATGGACCGATGAATCTGCAACAGGTCGGTTGAAGTAGATTTTTCTATGGTGTTAGTTTTTTCACCATCTGCTGCAGGCGCAGTCTGGCAACTGTGCACTTCAGGACTCAGCCAGCTTGGTCAGCAATGGTGCTACCGAGCCACTCTTAACATAAGAACATAAGAAATAGGAGCAGGAGAGGGCCATACGGCCCCTCGAGTCTGCTCCACCATTTAATACGATCATGGCTGATCCGATCATGGACTCAGCTCCACTTCCCTTCCCACTCTCCACAACCCCTTATTCCATTATTGTTTAAGAAACTGTCAATTTCTGTCTTAAATTTATGCAATATCCCAGCTTCCACAGCTCTCTGAGGCAGCGAAGTCCACATATTCACAACCCTCTGAGAGAAGAAATTTCTCCTCATCTCAGTTTTAAATGGGCGGCCCCTTATTCTAATATTATGCCCTCTAGGTCTAGTCTCCCCTATCAGTGGGAACATCCTCTCTGCGTTTACCTTGTCAAACCCCCTCATAATCTTATATGTTTCGATAAGATCACCTCTCATTCTTTTGAATTCCAATGAATAGAGGCCCAACCTACTCAAACTTTCCTCAAAAATCGACCCCCTGATCTCCGGAATCAACCTTGTGAACCTTCTTTGAACTCCCTCCAAAGCAAGTATATCCTTTCGTAAATATCGAAACCAAAACTGCACACAGTATTTCAGGTGTGGCCTCACCAATACCCTGCACAACTGTAGCACTTTGGGGCAAAAACGCGAAGACAGAATATTATCTGAATGGTGGCAGATTAGGAAAAGGGGAGGTGCACAACACCTGGGTGTCATGGTTCATTAATCATTGAAAGTTGGCATACAGGTACAGCAGGTGCTAAAGAAGGCAAATGGTATGTTGGTCTTCATAGCTAGGGGATTTGAGTATAGGAGCAGGGAGGTCTTACTGCAGTTGTACAGGGCCTTGGAGAGCCTCACCTGGAATATTGTGTTCAGTTTTGGTCTCCTATTCTGAGGAAGGACATTCTTGCTATTGAGGAAGGGCAGCGAAGGTTCACCAGACTGATTCCTGGGATGGCTGGACTGACATATGAGGAGAGACTGGATCAACTGGGCCTTTATACATTGGAGTTTAGAAAGATGAGAGGGGATCTCATAGAAACATACAAGATTCTGATGGGACGGGACAGGTTAGATGTGGGTAGATTGTTCCCGATATTGGGGAAGTCCAGAACCAGGAGACACAGTCTTAGGATGAGGGGTAGGCCATTTAGGACTGAGATGAGGAGAAACTTCTTCACTCAGAGAGTTGTTAACCTGTGGAATTGCCTGCCGCAGAGGGTTGATGATGCCAGTTCATTGTATATATTCAAGAGGGAGTTAGATATGGCCCTTACGGCTAAGGGGATCAAGGAGTATGGAGAGAGAGCAGGAAAGGGGTACTGAGGGAATGATCAGCCATGATCTTATCGAATGGTGGTGCAGGCTCGAAGGGCCGAATGGCCTACTCCTGCACCTATTTTCTATGTTTCTATGTTTCTAAGACTTCCCTGCTTTTATACTCCATCCGTTTTGCAATAAAGGCCATGATTCCATTGGCCTTCCTGATCACTTGGTGTACCTGCATACTAACTGTTTATGTTTCATGCAGGTACAACAAGTGATCAGGAAGGCTAATGCAGTACAGTGGGACCTGCAGCACTTTGCAATCTTTCTCCATTTAAATAATAACTTGCTGTTTGATTTTTTTTCTGCCAAAGTGCATGACCTCACACTTTCCAACATTATACTCCATCTGCCAAATTTTTGTCCACTCACTTAGCCTCTCTCTATCCTTTTGCAAATTTTGTGTGTCCTCCTCACACATTGCTTTTCCTCCCATCTTTGTATTGTCAGCAAACTTGGCCACATTACACTCAGTCCCTTCCTGCAAATCGTTAATATAGATTGTAAATAGTTGGAGTCTCAGCACTGATCCCTGCAGCACCCCACTGGTTACTGATTGCTAACCGGAGAATGAACCATTTATCCCTACTCTCTGTTTTTTGTTCGTTAGCCAATCCTCTATCCATGCTAATACATTATCCCCAACCACGTGAACTTTTATCTTGTGCAGCAACCTTTTATGTGGCACCTTGTCAAATGCCTTCTGGAAGTCCAAGTACATCACATCCACTGGTTCCCCTTTATCCACCCTGTTCGGTAATGGACATTCTGTACCCTTGCTGCCCTCAGTGCTTCTTCCAAGCGATGTTCAACATGGAGGAGTACTGATTCATCAGCAGATGGAAAGCTGTAGGTGGTAATCAGCAGGAAGTTTCCTTGCCCATGCTTGACCTGAAGCCATGAGACTTAAGTAGTCTGGAGTCAATGTTGAGGACTCGCAAAGCCACTCCCTCCCAACTGCACACCACTGTGCCACGACATCTGGTGGGTCTGTCCTGCTGGTGGGATAGGATATTCCCAGGGATGATGATGGATGAGTCTGGGATATTGACTGAACGGTATGATTCTGTGAGTATGACTATGTCAGGCTGTTGCTCTCCCAATTTTGACACATGTCCCCAGATGTTAGTGAGGAGGACTTTACAGGGTTGACTGGGCTGGGTGTGCTATTGTTGTGTCCGTAGCCAATGCCGAGTTCGATGCCAGGTGTCCATCCAGTTTTATTCTTATTATTGTTTTTCGTAGCGGTTTGTCACAACTGAGTGGCTTGCTATGTCATTTCAGAAGGTTGTTAAGAGTCAACCATATTGCGGTGGGTCTGGAGTCACATATAGGCCAGACCAGATAAGGGTGGCATATTTTCTTCCCTAAAGGACATTACTAAATCAGATGGGTTTTTATAACAATCTGATAGTTTCATGGTTACCATTACTGACACTAGCTTTTTATTCCAGTTTATTTAATTAACTGTATTTAAATTCCCCAGTTGCCGTGAACTCACGTCTCTGGATCTTTAGTCCAGGCCTCTGGATTACTAGTCCAGTAACATAACCACTGTGCTACCATTCCCATAATGGATTCCCATATTAGAGGTCTAATGAATTTGCCCACCACTTCCACGCTGGAAAGATGGGCTCCAATCTCTGCGCAAAGCCCTGTGCAAGGTTGGAGCTAGACTCCTCCATGCTCCTTGACATTGCATTTAGGCTTTCTGGCAGGCTTGCCAATGCACCAAGCATTTCATTGTATATACCCATCACCGTTTTTTTGCAGGGCATTTAATTGAGGTCCTCATCTGATTTTTCTGCAGCAGAACCCGTGTATGACCTTGTTCTCTGGAGAGCTCGCACCGGCACTACCCTTTCTCCCTGCATGGCTACAGCTCACTCATGCCACCCGCTAAAGTAGGTGCAGTGCCAGTATCTGAGCTGGTGGCTGCAAGTGTGAGATCATGTGAGGGTGTTTCTTTTTCCTCTTCCACCATTGCCTGCCCAGGTTGGCGTTCCTGGGTGTCTGAGAGGAGAAAGGTACAAGGGTAGGGTTCTGGTGAGGGGAGGGGGAAAAGCAAGAGGTGCATGCTTACATGATGTGCAGCTTGTAAATGAGAAGAGATTGTGGGATGAGGGGGAAGGGGGATGTGAGAAGGAGGATTAGGTATGATCCTCAGTCACGGCCACTCCAATAATGCCAAGCACCGTCTCATCTATTAGTGTTCGGACATGCAGGCGGCCTGCCCCCTCTGGTTAGCTGCTGCTGCCTCCGGTTGTACATTACCTGCTTGAGAGCGGGAAGTGTGTCAGTGAGTGTGGTGCAATGTGTTTGGTTGATGTGGCTGTCATGGTTGAATAGTTGGCAGTGTGTGCAAGGTTTGAGATGTGTGTGTGAGACTTTCAGCAGTGGTAAGTGTGTGAGGGTGAGGTGGAGCATATGGATTTTAGGTATGAGTCATGATTGATAGTTGGTCAGTGATCGGGGTGTGATGCATTGTGCAGCGTGTGAGGCTAGTGGTGCAGTTTGGGGGATATGGCATTTAAAGATGCATTCACTGACCTTGACCACCCGTGTGAGTTCATTGAACTTCTTTTGCACTGCATCCAGGTCCTCTGGGCAACACAGCTGGCATTGACTTCCGTGGCTATCTGCTCCACTGCCTTCACCGCAATCTGTATGGAGCACCTCCTGGCCCCCTGCGGATACGGGATCTCTCCTTTTTCAACCTCCGACACTAAGGCCTCCAGGGTTGCATTGGAGAACATTGGAGCCACTCACCGGCATATTGTGCCATTCCTTTTTCTTTCCCAGGTCAAACTTGCTTCTGGAATGACTTCCAGCACCTACTCTCGTCAAACTGCACCTCGTCTTTAAGAAGTGCACGCTAGCTTTAATTGGTGCTAGCCTCGCATGAACTTGGGCCCCTGCTGAGCGAACAGCAGTGAGTTCAGGGCTGCATGCTGCAATCATGTAAATTAACAGGCAACACAAAGTTTGCGTACTGCCTGCATTGGAAAGAACGGGAGCATGGGTTGATCAAGCATCGTGATCCACATACCCGTTCTTGGGCCTTATCCAATTTCTAGGCCGTTAATTTTTTAATTGTTTTCCTTTCTGATTCTTTCTTTCTTTAATACAATCTTTCTTTCCCTGATTTGACATTGAATTCTCCCACTTTAATTTACACTTCTTCACAGTCCATTTGTAGTTCACTGTTAATTTGTCAATCCTTCAATCTGATTGGTTAAAGAAAGAAAGACTTGCATTTATATCATGCCTTTCATGACCACCGGGCTTTACAGCCAATTAAGTACTTTTGGAGTGTAGTCACTGTTGAACTGTGGGAAACGCAGCAGCCAATTTGCACACAGTAACTCTCACAAACAGCAATGTGATAATTACCAGATAATCTGTGTTTTTGTTCAATTCATTGAATGATAAATATTGGCCAGAACACCAGGAATAACTACCCTGCTCTTGTTCGAAATAGTGCCATGGAATCTTTTACGTCCACCTGAGAGAGCAAGTCTAATATTTCATCGAAAGGCGGCTCCTCCGACAGTGCAGCACTCCCTCAGCCTAGATTTATGTGCTCAAGTCCCTGGAGTGGGACTTGAACCTACAACCTTCTGACTCAGAGCCAAGTGTGCTACCCACTGAGCCATGGCTGACACTGCTTGTCCCAGATGTCTGGTTTCCCTTGCTACGATGTTATCAGGTTGTATATTCAGCAAATTGCCACACAAAAAATTAAAAAACCTCGGCATGCAAGGTCATATCTAACTAACGGCGCTAGAGGCTCTGCCACAGAAAAATCTGGCCCAATATTATAAATTGCAACACTGCATTCATTGTACCTTGTATTGTTTGAACTTTGTTAGAATAAAGAGATATTTCACAACTCTCATGAAAAATATTTTCCAGTAAGGAGGAAAGGGTACAAGAGAAAAGAAAGTCATCCGTGGCTAACTAAAGAAACAAAGGATGGTATCCGATTAAAAACAAAGGCATACAAAGTGGTCAAAACTAGTGGGAGGACAGAAGATTGGGAAGCTTTCAAAAGCCAGCAAAGAATGACGAAAAAAATGATTAAGAAAGCGAAGATAGACTATGAAAGTAAACTAGCGCAGAATATAAAAACAAATAGCAAGAGTTTCTATAGGTATATAAAAAGAAAAAGAGTGGCTAAAGTAAATATTGGTTCCTCAGAGGACGAGACCGGGTAATTAGTAATGAGGAACATGGAGATGTCAGAAACTCTAAACAAGTATTTTGTATCAGTCTTTACGGTAGAGGACACTAACAATATTCCAACAGTGGATCGTCAAGGGGCTATAGGGAGGGAGGAACTTAACACAATCAAAATCACTAAGGAGGTGGTATTCAGTAAGATAATGGGACTAAAGGCAGGTAAATCCCCTGGACCTGATGGCTTGCATCCTAGGGTCTTAAGAGAAGTAGCGGCAGAGATAGTGGATGCATTGGTTGTAATTTACCAAAATTCCCTGGATTCTGGGGAGGTCCCAGCAGATTGGAAAACTGCAAATGTAACGCCCCTATTCAAAAAAGGAGGCAGACAAAAAGCAGGAAACTATAGACCAGTTAGCCTAACATCTGTAAATGGGAAAATGTTGGAGTCCATTATTAAAGAAGCAGTAGCAGGACATTTGGAAAAGCAAAATTTGGTCAGTCAGAGTCAGCATGGATTTATGAAGGGGAAGTCATGTTTAACAAATTTGCTGGAATTCTTTGAGAATGTAACGAACAGGGTGGATAAAGGGGAACCAGTGGATGTGGTGTATTTGGACTTCCAGAAGGCATTTGACAAGGTGCCACAGAAAAGATTACTGCACAAGATAAAAGTTCATGGGGTTGGGGGTAATATACTAGCATGGATAGAAGCTTGGCTAACAAACGGAAAGCAGAGAGTTGGGATAAATGGTTCATTCTCTGGTTGGCAATCAGTAACGAGTGGAGTGCCGCAGGAATCAGTGCTGGGACCCCAACTATTTACAATCTATATTAACGACTTGGAAGAAGGGACTGCGTGTACCGTAGCCAAGTTTGCTGACAATACAAAGATGGGTGGAAAAGCAATGTGTGAGGAGGACAAAAAAAAAGCTGCAAAAGGACATAGACAGGCTAAGTGAGTGGACAAACATTTGGCAGGTGGAGTATAATGTTGGAAAGTGTGAGGTCATGCACTTTGGCAGAAAAAAATCAAACAGCAAGTTATTAATTAAATGGAGAAAGATTGCAAAGTGCTGCAGTGTAGCGGGACCTGAGGGTACTTGTGCATGAAACACAAAAGGTTAGTATGCAGGTACAGCAAGTGATCAGGAAGGCCAATGGAATCCTGGCCTTTATTGCAAAGGGGATGGAGTATAAAAGCAGGGAAGTCTTGTAACAGCTGTACAGGGTATTGGTGAGGCCAAACCTGGAATACTGCCTGAAGTTTTGGTTTCCATATTTACAAAGGGATGCGCTTGCTTTGGAGGCAGTTCAGAGAAGGATCACTAGGTTGATTCCGGGGATGAGGGGGTTGACTTATGAGGAAAGGTTGAGTAGGTTGGGCCTCTACTCATTGGAATTCAGAAGAATGAGAGGTGATCTTATCAAAATGTATAAGGTTATGAGGGGGCTTGACAAGGTGGATGTAGAAAGGATGTTTCCACTGGTGGGGGAGACTAGAACTAGAGGGCATGATCTTAAAATAAGGAGCCGCCCATTTAGAACTGAGATGAGGAGAAATTTCTTCTCTCAGAGGGTTGTGAATCTTTGGAATTCACTGCCTCAGAGAGCTGCGGAAGCTGGGACATTAAATAAATTTAAGACATAAATGGACAGTTTATTAAACAATAAGGGGATAAGGGGTTATGGGGAACGGGTAGGGAAGTGGAGCTGAGTCCATGATCAGATCAGCCACGATCTTATTAAATGGCGGAGCAGGCTCGTGGGGCCATATGGCTTACTCTTGCTCCTATTTCTTATGTTCTTATAACTTTCTTTCCCCAACCCCAGCTGGAGAAACAGACAAGCCTAAAATAAGCACAGTGATATTACATCAAAAGGGAATAGATGGTGGTTTGACATACTGAAACATAACGCTTAACATTCCAATTTAATTTGGTAATAACGTTTATAAAGGAAACCGGCCAAAACACCACACGGCTTAAAACAGAGGAAATAATTTGTAGACTATTAATATTGGAAAACATTATTTACATCAACCTATCCAAAAAATGAGGAAACACCCTTATTAGTCATTATTTCTGGCAAGTAGCCCAGTTGAAATAGAAAAATCTCTTCAAGGAGGCCTCATGGTGGGAATACTCATACTGTTTTTTCAACACCCTGGGGTTGAAAACATTTCCCAAAACGGAAGAAAGATTGTATTCAAAAAAGAAAAATCTTACTCTCTTAGGCATCATCTCTTTTAATGGATTATGCTGTGAATTACAACAGCCAATATTATAAATTCTGACAGATTAGTTTGTCCCCGAAGGAAACTTTGAAACATATTCTTTTGAAAAGCATCACAAAAGCATGAATGAACAAACCTTTCAAAAAGATGTCTTAACTGAATGGATCTCAAAATGAGTAATTACCAAAATAGTCCCTCAGGAGTAAGAAATCTGGAAGGATTAGAGCGAAACTCTAAACAAGAGAAGTAAATGTATGACTAATTCAGTACAAAATTCAATTTAAAAAATGAAGTTGATTGAGTGATAAATATTGGTCAGGACACTGGTGTTAACGTCCCTGCTCTTCTTTGAAATAGTGTCATGGGATCTTTTACGTCCACCTGGGAGAGCAGTTTAATGTGTCATCCGAAAGAAGGCACCTCCAACAGTGCAGCACTCCCTCAGTACTGCACTCAAGTGTCAGCCTAGATTTTTGTGCTTATGTCTCTGGAATGGGATTTGAATCCACAAGCTTCTGACTCAGAGGTGAAACTTATAGAATCATAGAATCTTACAGCACAGAAGGAGGCCATTCGCCCCATCGTGCCTGTGCCGGCTCTTTGAAAGAGTTATCCAATCAGTCCACTGCCCTGCTCTTTCCTCATTGCTTTATAAATTTTTACTTTTCAAGTATATATCCGATTGCAATTTGAAAATTGCTATTGAATTTGCTTCCAACACCCTTTCAGGCAGTGCATTCCAAATCATAACAAGTCGCTGCATAAAAAAATGTCTCATCTCCACGCTGGTTCTTTTGCCAATTAATATATAAATTAATGGTACAAATAAGAAGCAACAAATGGAAGCTTTAAATTGATAATATATAGCAGATAGGGAAATTCTCTAGAAACTTCATAGGCTAATATAAAAATTGAATTCCTAATGTAATGATTGTCTGTGATATTGTTTTATTTTTAAGAGTAATTTATATCTGGATGACAAACATACCACTGTCAGTGTCCAAGGGCCCGAAATTGGTGGACTTACCATTCGCTGCGGTCTCCCTGGTTTCTGGGCAGTCTCCCCTCCGAGCGAGTTTGATGGAGGCCTCCCGTCTGAGGGGAGAGAAGACTGCTGAGTGCCGTCCACTGGCATCAACGCGCAGAAGAGTCCTCCCGCCTGCCGAGCTGACAGTTTTAGTCCGGGCGGTCCTCCACTGCAGCCGCATGGAGGCAGCTCTTACCTCAATAGTAAGTATGAAGACCTGCATAAAAAGGTTAGTTCACTTATTGTCTTTATTTTTTTTGCAGGAATTCAGGTGGATGGGGTCCCTTGAAGGATTTATAGTGGGGGTTTTTGAAAATGTTTTATTTCATCAGTTATCTCCTCCCTGGGCCCAACTCAATCCTCGGCAGTACTTTGCCGAGGATTGCATTTGCCGCCCAGAATGGGAGCTACCACCCGCTGCCGCCCAGAATCGGCGCATAAGTCCCATTTTTGCCACCGGGCGGTCTTTCCCAAATTTTTCCATGAAACTTCCGCCCAAAGTACCATCAGGATCTCAGCTGTCCTTTGGACAGTACTTGGGTGTAATTTATGTTTCACCAATTTCGGGCCCCAAGTCTTGCATTTATAGTGTATGGAATCTGCTGCATTTGATCAAAATGCTTTAATTAAGATGCCATGAAGTGATTTTCAATACAGTCAATTTCAGTATACTAACATAGCCCTGATCAACAGATCTACGTACTTGTGTGAGTAAAACCTTAAAATTGACAAGAACAAATGACAGGAGATTCCCTACGTTTGTCACCTAGCCATGAAAATTAATTGGATTAAAAAGAAACTAGTACAATTAGTTTGATCTGCCTCGACAGTGATAGCATAAAGTAGGTTTTCCTGCAACATAAACTTGGCAATTATACTGCAAAATTATAATCATATGCAGGTAATAAATAAAGTGAATAATGTAATATTCCAGATGTCTAAGTTCCCACCATATGTTTTCTGTTGGCAGCTGATACTGAGACTCAGACTGAGTGGGTACTTGGACAGTAGGCCACATGGGATATTAAAATCCAAAAGCACAACATGCTATTGCAGGCTGTAAAGATGTAATGGATTCCTCAGTGTTTCCTAGTTCCAAAGCAAACAAGCTGCTGTTAGAAACCAGCTCTGTATATGGATACAGAGCATGCTGTTAGCAAGAAAATATCATCCAAACGCTCAGTGGTAACCTGTGAATGTTTGCACAGCTGTGCAACAATGTGAACTCTTAAAAAAATGAAGACCTTATTCTATGCTCTGTGTGTGTGTGTGTTCCAAATGGCAACCTTGCACCATGTTTCACTGGTCAACTTGCACTAGCAGTGTAAATTATATAAAGTATGATTACATTTACAAAAGAGGAATACTGAAATACATCACTTGGCATTTAGAGGGCGAGTATCTCAGTGGACATGAATCCATACTGCACAACTTCAATGAAAAATATTTCACTGCTTTTCCACTGTATTCAACTGTAAGTGATCTAGAAACAGAAGATGCTGGAAATCTCAGCAGGTCAGGCGGCATCTGTGGAGAGAAGCAGAGTTAACTTTATGGGTCAGAACTCTTCATCAGAACTGGAAAAGTTTGAGATGTAACAGATTCTTAAGGAAGTGCAGTGGCACTGAAAGGGGGAGGGGAGGAAAGAACAAAATGTGAGAGGGTGGAAGGTAGGAGTGATTTAAAAGACAAAAGGGATGATGAGCAAAAATGTGATGGTAATGGCACAAGTTAGGAAACAAAAGATGAGTCTAGATGGGGTGGGATTGGCAGCTGCCATGGGAAAGAGAAAAAAAAGCAGGGGGGAGAGTGGATGATCCATATTGGCCTCCTCCTGAGGTCCCCACTATCACAGAAGCCAGTCTTCAACCAATTTGATTGACTCCACGTGATATCAAGAAACGGCTTAGCGCACTAGATAAGGCAAAGGCTATTTGCCCCAACATTATCCCGGCTGTTGTGCCTCTAGCCAAGATGTTCCAGTACAGCTACAACGGTGGCATCTACCCGACAATGTGGAAAACTGCCCAAGTATGTTCTGTCCACAAAAAGCAGGACAAATTCAATCTGACCAATTACTGCCCCATCAATCTACTCTCAATCATCAGCAAAGTGATGGAAGATGCCATCGACAGTGCTATCAAGCGGCACTTACTCTCCAATAACCTGCTCACCGATGCACAGTTTGGGTTCTGCCAGGACCACTTGGCTCCAGACCTCATTACCGTCTTGGTCCAAACATGGTCAAGAGAGCTGAATTCCAGAGGTGAGGTGAGAATGACTGCCCTTAACATCAAGGCAGCATTTGACCAAGTGTGGCATCAAGGAGTCCTAGTAAAACTGAAGTCAATGAGAATCAGCAGGAAAACTCTCCACGGCTGGAGTCATAGCTAAACAAAGGAAGATGGTTGTGGTGGTTGGAGGTCAATCATCACAGCCCCAGGACATCGCTGCTGGAGTTCCTCGGCCCAACCATCTTCAACTGCTTCATCAATGATCTTCCCTCCATCATAAAGTCAGAAGTGGGGATGTTTGCTGATGCCTGCACAGTGTTCAGTACCATTCGCAACTCCTCAGAAAATGAAGCAATCCATGCCCGCATGCAGCAAGATCTGGACGACATTCAGGTTTGAGCTGATAAATAGCAAGTAACATTCGCATCACACAAATGTCAGGCAATGACCATCTCCGCCAAGCGAAAGTCTAACCACCGCCGCTTGACATTCAACGGCATTACCATCACTGAATCCCCCACATCAACATCATGGAGTTAACCATTGACTAGAAATTTAACTGGAGCAGCCACATAAATACTGTGGCAACAAGAGCAGTTCAGAAGTTGTATATTCTGCTGCAAGTGTCTCACCTCCTGACTCCCCAAAGCACTTCCACCATCTACAAGGCACAAGTCACGAGTGTGATGGAATACTTTCCACTTGCCTGGATGAGTACAGCTCCAACAGCACTCAAGAAGCTTGACATCATCCAGAACAAAGCAGCCCACTTGATTGGCACCCCATCCACCACCGTAAACATTCACTCCCTTCACCACCGATGCAATGTGGCTGCAGTGAGTACCATCTACAAGATACACTGCAGCCAAGGCTTCTTCGAGAGCACTGCCCAAATCCGCGACCTCTCCCACCTAGAAGGACAAGGGCAGCAGGCGCATGTGAACACCACCACCTCCGAGTTGTCCTCCAAGTCGTACACCATCCTGACTTGAAAATATATCGCCGTTCCTTCATTGTCACTGGATCAAAATCCTGGAACTCCTTCCCTAACAACACTGTGGGAATACCTTCACCACTCGGTTCAAGAAGGTACCTCAACACCACCTTCTCAAGGGCAATTAGGGAAGGGTAATAAATGCCGGCCTTGCCAGTGATGCCCACATCTCAGGAACGAATACAAAAAAAGAGAATACCAGAGTACAGGGCATAACAGATGAAGATTCTGCTGCTAATGGTGGAGCGGAGGATAATGCACAGTAAACCAAAGTCAGAAGGAAAAAGTGTAATTTTATTGGATGGAAAATTGTGAAATGGGGAGTAACTATTTGAAACAGAATAATATATGTATGGAAACCTTATTTGATTTTGAAAAATACGTTACTGATTTCTTTTCTTCCTGGCCAATCTTCAAAAGATACCAGGAGTACAATGGTGGAGTGAAGAAAATTGGGGATGTGCAGGAGTCCAGAATTGGAGGAGCGCAGAGATCTCAGATGGTTGTAGGGCTGAAGAAGGTTGCAGAGTTAGGAAGGAACGAGACCATGGCGGAATTTGAATGCAAGTATTTTAAAATTGGGGTGTTGCCGAATCAGGAGCCAATGTAAGTCAGCAAGCACAGGGGTAATGAGTGAGCAGGACGTATTACAAGTTAGGATACAAGCAGCAGAGTTTTGGATGAGCTAAAATTACAGAGGGTGGTAGTTAGTCGGCTCTGAGCTCTGTAATCCCCCTTCCTAAAACTCTCTATAATTTTCCAATATATGCTGCAAACAGGCAAAGCTCCCATCCAGAAGTGCAAACTCAGAAAATTACCCCCAAATAGTTCCTATAACACTTTCCAATCTAACTTAATTGATTCAGGCAAAGTCGTCATGAAATTCGTTAGATTTACTTATGCGTTGTATTGACAAGTTTGAAGATGCTGTCCTGAATTTCAAGGTGTCTGCTCCAATTGCATATGCACATCACATTATATTGTTTTCATTCTTGTAAAGAGAGCTCAATATAGAACGTTTAAACACTTAAAGCCAGATTAACCTGTGAAAATAACAATGAGGTTCTCAGCGCTCACTGTTATTTATGTGCAAATTGGGCAATAACCTCCTGCGACCACATGCGCAGTTAGCAATATTTTAATGGATGTATTTATTTCTACTAATTGAATTGCAGCCGTTTCTCTGATTGGCTCTGCATCATCACATGCCTTATTGCTGATTGGTCCCATTGGAGGATAAGTCACACCCTGCAGTTTCTCTGAAATGTGTAAATGGAACCGCCTAGCCTAACTTTGCACATTGTAACATGATCTATTTGAACTTCAGAAGTCAGAAACGACACATCCCTCCCCCAGCCAAAGTCCCTCCTTACCCCAGCGCAAGTGCATGACCTTAACCCCCACTCCCTGCCCTACCATAGATGTGTGTGGATTGTTAACAGGTTTATTGGATTTAAAGTGAATGGTGACAAGTCGTGACTTCTGGATTTCATCCACTCCAACGATATCTCTGACGCACCGAACTTTCCGGGAAATTGGGTCTGGGTGTAAAGGGAGTTGGAAGAACGTGACCTGCCTTCCCTGAGTTCCCTTTCTCCCCTTCTCAGCCCGTCTCTCTCCCCCGAGTCTCTCTCTACCCGCAACAACCAGGCTCTATCACCCCCCCACCAACAACCAGCCTCTCTCACCCTCCCCCAACAACCAGGCTCTCTCCCAACTAGGTTCTCTCTCCCCTCCCCCGGCCCAAAAACCAGGCCCCCTCCTAACCCCCAACCAGGCTCAATCTCCCAACCCCAAACCAGGCTCTCTCTCCCAACCCCCAACCAGGCTCTCTCTCCCAACCCCCAACCAGGCTCTCTCTCCCAACCCTCAACCAGGTTCTCTCTCCTCCCACACCCCAACCAGGCTCTCCCCCCCGACCCCAACAACCAGGCTCTCTCCCCCCCATCCCCCCCTCCCAAACCAGGCTCTCTTTCTCTCTCTCTCATCCCCGCCGCCACCGCCATTCTCGTCCCGGCTCATGGCTTGGCGGTTGGCGGCTCAGCGAGGCGGCTCAGGGCTCAGCGGGGGGGGGGGGGGTGCTCAGGGCTTGGCAGCGGGGGGCTCGGGTCTCGGCGGGGGTGGGGGGGGGGCATGCTCAGGGCTCGGCGGCTCAACGGGGGGCTCAGGGCTCAGCGGGGGGGGGGTCTCAGGGCTCGGCAGGGGAAGGGGGTGGGGCTCAGGGCTCGGCGGCTCAGCATGGGGCTCAGGGCTCAGCGGGGGATCAGGGTTCGATGGAGGGGGCTCAGATCTTGGCAGTCGGTGGCTCAGGGCTCGGCGGGGAGGGCTCAGGGCTCAGCGCAGGGCTTAGGGCTCAGCGGGGGGGGCTCAGGGCTTGGCGGGAGGCTCGGGGCTCAGCGGGGGGGGGGGAAGGGGGTGCTCAGGCCTCAGCGGGTGGCTCAGGGCTTGGCGGGAGGCTCGGGGCTCAGCGGGGGGTGCTCAGGCCTCAGCGGGTAGCTCAGGGCTTGGCGGGAGGCTCGGGGCTCAGCGGGGGGGGGGGGGGTTGCTCAGGCCTCAGCGGGGGACTCAGGGCTCGGCGGCTTGTGGCACAGTTGGGCAACGTGGTCGGAAACAACATGGCCAATTGCAGGGCTCCGCATCCGGTTCGGGGCCCCACTTCCGGTCTCGGGTAGGTGGGGGTGGGGGTGGGGGGCTGAGGGGGGGGGCAGGTGCAGTGGGGGGGGCGCAGAAGGGCAAGAAAATCATTAGTACAAATAGTCACATCATATTTTAATTCATAAAGTGTTGGGGATTGTTTTCTGCCATGTTTGGGTCCATAATGCACAGCAACATTGTTGCTGCAGTCTTTTAATGATGGCCATATCTTCCACTGTTTCTAGAGAACCAGGCAGAATACAGGGAATATAGAGGGGAAGTGAAAAAGTAAATAAGAGGGGCAAAGAGGGGGTATGAGAATAGATTGGCAGCTAACATAAAAAGGAATCCAATATCGAAAATAGTTGCAGGAGTAGGCCATTCGGCCCTTCGAGCCTGTGTTCTCCCCCTCCTCCTCCTGCCTCTTCTAGCAGCTTGTCCTGCTCTGTGTCGCCTCTGCTCATTCTCCCTGACATGCTGCAGGCCAAGGGTAATATTCTTTGGTCTTCTATTGGCATATAAATAATAAATGGGTTGTAAGAGGAAGGTTGGGGCAAAATGGAGTCCAACGCATGGAGGCAGAGGGTATGGCTTGAGGTACTAGATGATTACTTTTCAACTGACTTTACCAAGGAAGAAGATGCTGCCAAAGTCATAGTGAAGGAGGAGGTAGTTGAGATAATGGATGGGATAATAATTGATGAGGAGGAGTTACTACAAAGGCTGTCTGTACTTAAAGTAGATAAGTCTCCAGGACTGCATGTGATGCAACCTCGGATGCTGAGGGAAGTAACGATGAAAATTGCAGAGGTGCTGGCCATAATCTTCCAAATCTCCTTGGATATGGGGCTGGTGCCAGAGGACTGGAGAATTGCAGATGTTACACCCTGGTTGAAAAAGGGTGTAAGGATAAATCCAGCAACTATAGGCCAGTCAGGTTAACCCCGGTAGTGGGGAAGCTTTTAGAAACATTAATCCGGGACAAAATCAACAGTCGCTTGGACAAGTATTGATTAATTAAGGAAAGCCAGCATGGATTTGTTAAATGCTAATCGTGTTCACCTAACTTCCAAAAGGCGTTTGATAAAGTGCCAAATAATAGGCTTGCTGGCAAAGTTGAAGCCCATGGAATAAAAGGGAAAATGCCAACATGGATCCAAAATTAGTTAAGTGAAGAAAAACAGAGAGTAGTAGTGAACGGTTGTTTTTGGACTGGAGGAAGGTACACAGTGATGTTCCCCAGGGGTCGGTACTGGGACCACTGCTTTTCTTGATGTATATTAATGAATAAGACTTGGGTGTACAGGGCACAACTTCAAAATTTTCAGACGGCAAAAACTTGGAAGTATAGTGAACAGTTAGGAGGAGAGTGATAGACTTCAAGAGGACATAGACAGGATGGTGAAATGGGCAGTCGTGTGGCAGATGAAATTTAATGCAGAAGAGTGCGAAGTGATATATTTTTGTAGGAAGAATAAGGAGAGGCAATATAAACTAAAAGGAGCAATTCTGAAGAGGATGCATGAACAGAGAGACCTGGGGATATATGTGCACAAATCATTGAAGGTGGCAGGGCAGGTTGAAACATAGAAACATAGAAACATAGAAAATTGGTGCAGGAGTTGGCCATTCGGCCCTTCGAGCCTGCACTGCCATTCAATAAGATCATGGCTGATCATTCCCTTAGTACCCCTTTCCCGCTTTCTCTCCCTACCCCTTGATCCCCTTAGCCGTAAGGGCCATATCTAACTCCCTCTTGAATATATCCAATGAACTGGCATCAACAACTCTCTGCGGCAGGGAATTCCACAGGTTAACAACTCTCTGAGTGAAGAAGTTTCTCCTTATCTCAGTCCTAAATGGCCTACCCCTTATCCTAAGACTATGTCCCCTGGCTCTGGACTCTCCCAACATTGGGAACATTCTTCCCGCATCCAGCCCCATCAGAATCTTATATGTTTCTATGAGATCCCCTCTCATCCTTCTAAACTCCAGTGAATAAAGGCCCAGTTGATCCAGTCTCTCCTCATATGACAGTCCAGCCATTCCTGGAATCAGTTTGGTGAACCTTCGCTGCACTCCCTCAATAACAAGAACGTCCTTCCTCAGATTAGGAGACCAAAACTGTACACAATATTCCAGGTGAGGCCTCACTAATGCCCTGTACAACTGCAGTAAGACCTCTCTGCTCCTATACTCAAATCCCCTAGCTATGAAGGCCAACATACCATTTGCCTTTTTCAGCGCCTGCTGTACCTGCATGCCCACTTTCACTGACTGATGAACCATGACACCCAGGTCTCGTTGCACTTACCCTTTTTCTAATCTGCCGCCATCCAGATCATATTCTGCCTTCGTGTTTTTGCCCCCAAAGTGGATAACCTCACATTTATCCACATTATATTGCATCTGCCATGCATTTGCCCACTCACCTAACCTGTCCAAGTCACCCTGCAGTCTCTTAGCGTCCTCCTCACAGCTCACACTGCCACTCAGTTTAGTGTCATCCGCAAACTTGGAGATATTACACTCTATTCCTTCGTCTAAATCGTTAATGTATATTGTAAAGATATGGGGTCCCAACACTGAGCCCTGCGGCACTCCACTAGTCACTGCCTGCCATTCTGAAAAGGACCCATTTATCCCGACTCTCTGCTTCCTGTCTGCCAACCAGTTCTCTATCCATGTCAGTACATTACCCCCAATACCATGTGCTTTGATTTTGCACACCAATCTCTTGTGCGGGACCTTGTCAAAAGCCTTTTGAAAGTCCAAATACACCACATCTACTGGTTCTCCCTTGTCCACTCTGCTAGTTACATCCTCAAAAAATTCCAGAAGATACGTCAAGCAGGATTTCCCTTTCATAAATCCATGCTGACTTGGTCCGATCCCGTCACTGCTTTCCAAATGCACTGCTATTTCATCTTTAATGATTGATTCCATCATTTTCCCCACTACTGATTTCAGGCTAGCCAGTCTATAATTACCTGTTTTCTCGCTCCCTCCTTTTTTAAAAAGTGGTATTACATTAGTTACCCTCCAGTCCATAGGAACTGATCCAGAGTCGATAGACTGTTGGAAAATGATCACCAATGCATCCACTATTTCTAGGGCCACTTCCTTAAGTACTCTGGGGTGCAGACTATTAGGCCCCGGGGATTTATCGGCCTTCAATACCATCAATTTCTCTAACACAATTTCCCGCCTAATAAGGATATCCTTCAGTTCCTCCTTCTCAAAAGACCTACTGTCCCCTAGTACAATCGGAAGGTTATTTGTGTCTTCCTTCGTGAAGATAGAACCGAAGTATTTGTTCAATTGGTCTGCCATTTCTTTATTCCCCATTCTAAATTCACCTGAATCCAACTGCAAGGTACCTATGTTTGTCTTCACTAATCTTTTTCTCTTCACATATTTATAGAAGCTTTTGCAGTCAGTCTTTATGTTCCCTGCAAGCTTCCTCTCGTACTCTATTTTCCCCCTCTTAATTAAACCCTTGGTCTTCCTCTGTTGAATTCTAAATTTCTCCCAGGAAGCGATTAAAAATCATACGGGATCCTGGGCTTCATAAATAGAGGCATAGAGTACAAAAACAAGGAAGTTATGATGAACCTTTATAAAACACTGGTTTGACCTCAATTGGAATATTGTATCCAATTCTGGGCACTGCACTTTAGGAAGGACGTGAAGGCCTGCAGAAAAGATTTACAAGAATGGTTCCAGGGATGAGGGATTTCAATTACGTGGATAGATTGGAGAAGCTGGGGTTGTTCTCATTGGAGTTGAGAGGAGATTTTATAGAGGTGTTCAAAATCATGAGGAGTCTAGACAGAGTAGAAAGAGAGAAACTGTTCCCATTGATGGAAGGGTCGAGAACCAGAGGACACAAATTTATGGTGATTTGCAGAAGAACCAAATGCATCATGAGGAAAAACCTTTTTATTCAGTGATTGGTTGGGATCTGGAATGCACTGCCTGAAAGGGTGGTGGAGGCAAATTAAATCATGGCTTTCAAATGGGAATTGGATAAGTACCTGAAGGAAAAAGATTTGCAGGGCAACGGGGAAAGACTAGTGGAGTGGGACTAGCTGAGGTGCTCTTGCGGAGAGGCAACAAGGGCTCAACAGGCTGAATTGCCTCCTTCTGTGCTGTAACCATTCTATGATTCTATACTCTATTGGTAGTAATGCGTGATCAACAATAGCTGCAGAAATAATTGGTTTGCTGCTGCCTTCATTATTGTTTTTGTTGTTTTGAACACTGCCTGTGGCTGCACAGGCCTCGGTTGGCACAAAAGTTCCGTGACCTGCTTGTCTGTCAATTGCTTGAGAGAGGCTCGGGGAGGCGGGGGGGGGGGGGGGGGGCGGTGGGGTATAATAAGTAAATATTTGCAAACCAACCACAGCCGACTGCGAACATGCCTACCTCCGGGACTAACCACGGCAGGCTTCAGGTCATCTGAGTAACCCTCTCTGGAGAGGCAGGTTCGTGATTATAATCATCCCGATATTTACGGTGAGACGGGGAGGGAGCGGGTGTGACTGTCAGCAGCCGGAAATATGGAAAAGCGGAGGTCCTGCCAAATTTAACAGCAGGACTTCATTTAATTTTTGTACTCAGTTTCCTGCCCAGCTGCTGGCCAGATTCAGAGGTTAGCTGGCTGTCGTTGCGGGCGGACCTTATTTTCACGGCCGCAAACGGGGACCAGAGATGAGATTGGGGGGCTGGGGAAGAGATCATCGAGGGGAAGAGATTGCGGGGGCAGGGGGGGGGGGGGGGGTGGGGCAAGAGATCACAGTGGGGGAGAGATCGTGGCTGGGTAGAGACCAGGGGGGACGGGATCGCAGGGGCAAGAGGTCAAGGGAAGGAATTGTTGGAGAGGTTCTGGAGATCGTGGGGGTGTCTGGAGATTGCAAGGAGGAAAGCAGATCATGGCAGTTTAGCTTCAGGCGGGAGGACTGGTGGGAAACACCCCTGCTCCTCCTGGCCCACAAGCCGTGCTGGAAAAGCACTCAGCTGCTCGTGCCAGCAGTTCCCACCCCATTTCAGCAAACAGGTTTCCTGAGCCCTGAGAAACCCAGACCGCAGCTTCCAAATGCCTGTTAAAATCTGAGCCCCACAGCCTCATTAACATTTAATTACTGAACCCCGCCCCTCCCCGAGAACAGGTTACTTGCCAAATTCACCAGTACGTCCCGGTTATACCGGAAGTAGATGCGTTCGCGGCAGCTTGGGGTCGGGATTTCATTTTTAATAATTTAACACCCGCCTCATGCCTTTCCTGCCCATCCTGGGGGGTTAAAATTCCTGCTAATATGTTAAAGAGGCTTCATTCCTTGGAATTTGGCAGCCATTTTAAACTTACCGCTGGCCAGCCAGGTTTCACAAGGCTCGGGAAAACTAAAGGTAGCTGGGAGCTTCCAGATCCAGTAGGCAAGTACTTTTCCAGCACTGCTTGTGGGCTAGGAGGAGCAAAATTGTTTCCCTCTGGTCTCTCAAGAGAATCTTCTGCCGCGATTGGCCAACTCCTCCGTGATCTGCCAACATCACCCATTGTGCCTTGATCTTTCCCTTCTTCCCTCCTTGCTGCCGTGCTCCGAGCCCCCCATCATCCCGATTGCCGCCGACCATCCCCAGCAGTCCCCGGCTGTGGCCTTCTACCGTTGGCTTTCTCAGTAGACAGCCGGGAAACAGCATAAAAAAATGATAATGAGGTCCTGTCATTTAATTTGGCAGGACTGCCACGTTTATAGCATTCCCGTAAATATCAGGGCTAATATTTCAGTGAACAACTGGTCAATCTATGGTACAGGCTAGAAGCAGATATTGTGATTCAGTCAAATGAAATTTAATAGATGTCTATGAGAAAATAATATTTTGGGATACAGTATGAGTCATTTGAGACATGACATATGGTAACTATAACATGCTTGGAAAGAACAAATGACTTTGGACCTATGTGCCTCGATTTTAACCCTCCGATGGGTTGGAGAAAGTCAGGAGTGGGGTTAAATTATCGGGATTGAGGCCATTCCGGTTACTTAAATTATACCGAACACCGATGAGGCTCCCGCAAAAGGCAGACGGGGACCTAAGTAATATTTAAATATCATGCCTTCATGAAATCAGTGGCGTGCGACTTACATTTAACTGATTGGTCATAGCAGCCGATCTGAGGTGGGAGGCGCCGACTGACCACGTTAAGTGCTAAAGATCTGCCCCTTTTCAGACTCCTTGTGGGCCAGAAGGAGCATGAGTGTACCCCCCAGGCCTCACGAAGAAGATTTGACCTTTTCCTGTCCCGATGATGGCCTTGATCCTTCAGCTTTCCCCCATCGCAGACTGCTCACGGCTCGATCCCTTCTTCTGCCCGCTCTACTGACTGCTGGGGAATGTCCCCATGGGTCCCCGGCTGCGACCTCCTGTCGTTTGTTTGTGCTCCCACCCATCAGTCATCTGTCAATTTGTCCGGTTGTCCGGCAGGAGTATGTAGAACATTATTTAAATGAGGCCCTGTCGTTCAGATCGGCGGGGCCTCCAAGTCCCCAGCCTTGTTGGGTTCTTCCCACACTACCGGGCTCCCCCGCACCCTTCCCAACTTCCTGTTATTATTGGGACCAGGCTTCCCAAAGCTTTTCCCCCACTAGGGGTTTCTTTGCCTCATGTCTGGATCTTTTGGAAACAATTGACAGAGATTGTTTGCCATGAATAGTCTGCAACTCTTATTATCGTTGTACCATGCGACTAG
This sequence comes from Pristiophorus japonicus, assembly GCF_044704955.1. NCBI lineage: Eukaryota > Metazoa > Chordata > Chondrichthyes > Pristiophoridae > Pristiophorus > Pristiophorus japonicus. Next base: position 251,743,241 of record NC_091978.1, on the reverse strand, counting down.
CGGGATGGTGGAAGGCGAACTAGATGGACCTCGGTCTTTTTACATCATACAATTCCTATGGTCCTTATCATCATAGGTAGTCCCTCGAAATCGAGAAAGACTTGCTTCCACTCTAAAAGTGAGTTCTCAGGTGGCTATACAGTTCAATGCGGGAATTATCATCTCTGTAACAGGTGGGGTAGACAGTGGTTGCAGGAAAGGATTGGTGGGGAGTCTGGTTTGCTGCAAACTCCCTCCACAGTCTGCACTTGATTGCTGCATGCTCTCGGCGACGAGACTCAAGGTGCTCAGTGCCCTCCTGGATCATAATCACTAAGGAGGTGGTACTCAGTAAGATAATGGGACTAAAGGCAGATAAATCCCCTGGACCTGATAGTTTGCATCCTAGGGTCTTAAGAGAAATAACGGCAGGGATTGTGGATGCATTGGTTGTAGTTTACCAAAATTCCCTGGATTCTGGGGAGCTCCCAGCAGACTGGAAATGTTATGTATTTAACCCCTTGCAACCTGTATCACACTACCACCAGAAGGCCTACCTGTTGGAGTCCCAAGGGATCCCAGCATCCCTTTGGGAGCACTGTATATAAGCAGGCCACCCACAAGCTCCCTGCACTCTGGAGTCTTATTAAAGGAGCTAAGGTCACACTTGCTCATTGTTCACAGTACTCAGTTTCATCCTTTATTGTGAGTATAACAATTGGCGACGAGGTAACAAACAACCGCGCGAAAATGCAAAGAACAGTTGGCATCCTGGAGAAGTTCTCAGAAGGGGACGATTGGGAGGCCTTCATGGAGAGACTCGACCAATACTTTGTGACCAACAAGCTGGAAGAGGACGAGTATACTACCAAATGAAGGTCGATCCTCCCTTCAGTCTTTGGGGCAACAACATATGGCCTCATGAAGAATCTTCTAGCTCCGGTAAAACCAACAACTAAATCCTATGAAGAATTGTGTACGCTGGTTCGAGAGCACCTAAATCCTAAGGAAAGCATTTTGATGGCAAAATATCGGTTCTACACGTGTCAATGGTTGGAGGGCCAGGAAGTGGCGAACTATGTCAGCGAACTAAGGCGCCTCGCAGGATATTGCGAATTTGAGGGTTTCCTAGAACAAATGCTTAGAAACTATTTTGTACTGGGCATTGGCCATGAGGTAATCCTTCTCAAACTGTTAACTGTTGAAACTCCGAATCTAAGCAAAGCCATAATGAGAGCCCAGGCATTTATGTCCACCAGTGACAACACCAAACAGATTTTGCAGAGTAAAGAGGTTTCAGCCAGTACTGTGCACAAAGTAACGTAGTTTTCGAGCAGGAATATACCTGGCAGAATGTACTCGCTGGCTGCTGCTGCACGACCTCAGATGACCCAGAGTCCGCCATCAAACGTTAATGCGAGGCAGTTAACACCTTGTTGGCATTATAGAGGTGATCATCGGGCCCATCAATGCAGCTTCAAACACTATGCTTGCAATGGCTGCCGAACAATGGGACACCTCCAACTAATGTGCAGACGAACTGCAAACCCTGCAAACCACCACATTGCAAAGGAAGATTGATCCAATGTGGATCAAGCTGAATTGGAGACTCGTACCGAGGAGGCAGAAGTGTACTGGGTACACACATTCCCCACGAAATGTCCACCAATAATGTTGAAAGTTGAACTGAATGGAATTCCTGTAACTATGGAACTGGACACTATTGTGTTCCTAACACAGATGAGGCTGCACACAGGGAGGTTAAAGTAACAGTGACCTCAGTCTTTAATACGACACTCCAGAGTGAGGAACAGGCCTTAGGGGCCAGCTTATATACAGTGCTCCCAAGGGATGCTGGGATCCCTTGGGACTTCAGGGGATGAGCTCCCTGGTGGCGGAACATGGGAGTGCATGCTTTACAGATACACAACAGACACGGATGCGAGTCAGTCCATAATGAATAAAAAGACCTTCGACAGGCAGTGGTGCAACAAGGCAGACAGGCCCAAGCTCAGACCCGAATTCCAAACGGGCATCTGTTGTAGATGAACAGTCCCTTGTGCGTGTTGATGCAGGTGAGGCCCTTCGAAGACTCCTCCAGCTCCTGCGTCATGTAGGCCAAAGTCAGGTCGAGTTTGGTGAACGTCTTGCCTCCTGCCAGCGTCGCAAATAGGTCGTCTGCCTTAGGAAGGGGGTATTGGTCCTGTAGCGAGAAACGATTAATAGTTACTTTATAATCGCCGCAAATCCTGACCGTGCCATCACTTTTGAGTACTGGAACAATCGGGCTGGCCCACTCACTGAATTCCACTGGGGAGATGATGCCGTCGCATTGCAGCTTGTCCAGCTCGATTTCCACTCTCTCTCTCATCATCTGAGGTACCGTTCGCGCCTTGTGGTGAATGGGTCATGCCTCTGGGACCAAGTGGATCCGCACCTTCACCCTGGAAAAGTTTCCAATGCTTGGCTCAAAAAGGAAGGAAATTTGTTAAGAACCTGGGTACATGAGGCCTCATCGACATGTGATAGCGCTCGGATGTCATCCCAGTTCCAGTGGATTTTGCCCAGCCGGCTGCTTCCAAGCAGTGTGGGGCCATCGCCCGGGACAATCCAGAGTGGCAGTTTGTGCACCATGCCCTCATAAGTGACCTTGACCATGGCGCTGCCCAGGACAGTGATAATCTCTTTGGTGTACATTCTCAGTTTCGTGTGGATGGGGCTCAGGGCTGGTCTGAATGCTTTGTTGCACTACAGTCTCTCAAACATCTTTTTACTCATGATGGATTGGCTAGCGCCAGTGTCCAGTTCCATGGCTACGGGTAAGCCATTCAATTTTACGTTTAGCATTATAGCTGGACATTTCGTCGAAAATGTGTGCACCTCATGTACTTCAGCATCTGCCTCCTCTCTCTGAGGCTCAAAATTTCTTTGATCCACCATGGACCGATCTTCCTCTGCCACGTGGTGGTTAGTAGGTTTTGCAGCGGTTGCAGCTCGTTTGCAAGCTCGTTGGAGGTGCCCCATTGTTCCACAGCTCTTGTAAATATACCCTTTGAAGCAGCATGAATAGGCTGAATGGAAGCCTCCACAATGCCAACAAGGTGTGAATTGCCTTGCATTCATCCTTTGTTGGGGACCCTGAGTCATCTGGGTCACCTGAGACCTGCTGGCAGTTGCAGACTCGTGGGTTCTGCCCTGTACATTTCTGCTCGCAAACACAGTTCCAGTTAATCTATAAAGATTTGTTTGGTGTTATCACTGGTGGACATAAACGCCTGTGCTATCGCAATGGCCTTACTGAGGGTCGGTATCTCTACAGTCAAAAGTTTTCGTAGGATAGTTTCGTGGTCAATGCCCAGTACAAAAAAGGCTCTGAGCATTTGCTCCAGGTAGCCATCAAACTCACATTGTCCTGCAAGTCGACTTAGCTCGGCAACGTAGCTCACCACTTCCTGACCTTCAGTTTGCTGGCACGTGTAGAACCGGTACCTTGCCATCAGCATGCTCTCCCTCGGGTTAAGTTGCTCCCGAAACAGTGTACACAGCTCCTCATACAACTTATCTGTGGGTTTCACCGGAGCCAGAAGATTCTTCATGAGGCTATAGGTCGGTTCCCCGCAGACTGTGAGGAGGACCGCTCTCCTTTTTGCAGCGCTTCCTTCTCCGTCCAGCTCATTGGCTACAAAGTACTGGTCTAGCTGTTCGACGTAGGCTTCCCAGTACTCACCCTCCGAGAACTTCTACAGGATGCCCACAGTTTGCTGCATCTTTGCATTGGATTCGTATTCTCGTCGCCAGTTATTGTGTTCCTAACACAGATGAGGCTGCATACAGGGAGGTTAAAGTAACAGTGACCTCAGTCTTTAATACGACACTCTAGAGTGAGGAACAGGCCTTAGGGGCTGGCTTATATACAGTGCTCCCAAGGGATGCTGGGATCCCTTGGGACTTCAGGGGATGAGCTCCCTGGTGGCGGAACATGGGAGTGCATGCTTTACAGATACACAACAGAAGCCATGTTTGACAAATATGCTGGAATTCTTTGAGGATGTAACGAATAGGGTGGATAAAGGGGAACCAGTGGATGTAGTATATTTGGACTTCCAGAAGGCATTTAACAAGGTGCCACATAAAAGGTTACTGCACAAGTTAAAAGTTGACGGGGTTGGGGGTAATATATTCGCATGGATAGAGGATTAGCTAACTAACAGAAAACAGAGAGTCGGGATAAATGGTGCAGTCTCTGGTTGGCAATCAGTAACTAGTGGAGTGCTGCAGGAATCAGTGCTGGGACCCCAACTATTTACAATCTATATTAACGACTTGGAAGAAGGGACCGAGTGTAACATAGCCAAGTTTGCTGCCGATATAAAGATGGGAGGAAAAATAACGTGTGAGGAGGACACAAAAAATCTGCAAAAGGACATAGACAGGCTAAGTGAGTGGGCAAAAATTTAGCAGATGGAGTATAATGTTGGAAAGTGTGAGGTCATGCACTTTGGCAGAAAAAATCAAAGAGCAAGTTATTTAAATGGAGAAAGATTGCAAAGTGCTGCAGTACAGCAGGACCTAGGGGTATTGTGCATGAAACACAAAAGGATAGTATGCAGGTACAGCAAGTGATCAGGAAAACCAATGGAATCTTGGCCTTTATTGCAAAGGGGATGGAGTATAAAAGCAGGGAAATCTTACTACAGCTATACAGGGTATTGGTGAGGCCACACCTGGAATACTGCGTGCAGTTTTGGTTTCCGTATTGACGAAAGAATATACTTGCTTTGGAGGCAATTCAGAGAAGATTCACTAGGTTAATTCCGGGGATGAGGGGGTTGACTTATGATGAAAGGTTGAGTAGGTTGGGCCTCTACTCATTGGAATTCAGAAGAATGAGAGGTGATCTTATCGAAACGTATAAGATTGAAGGGGCTCAACAAGGTGGATGCAGAGAGGATGTTTCCACTGATGGGGGAGACTAGAATTAGAGGGCATGATCTTAGAATAAGGGGTCGCCCATTTAAAACTGAGATGAGGAGAAATTTCTTCTCTGAGTGTTGTAAATCTGTGGAATTCGCTGCCTCAGAGAACTGTGGAAGCTGGGACATTGAATAAATTTAAGACAGAAATAGACAGTTTCTTAAACAATAAGGGGATAAGGGTTATGGGGAACGGGCAGGGAAGTGGAGCTGAGTCCATGATCAGATTAGCCATGATCTTATTGAATGGCAGATCAGGCTCGCAGGAGCCGTATGACCTACTCCTGTTCCTATTTCTTATGTTCTTATGTTCTTATGCTCTTCCTCCATTTTGGACGGTCTTGGGCCAGGGATTCCCAGGTGTCGGTGGGAATGTTGCACTTTATCCAGGAGGCTTTGAGGGTGTCCTTGAAATATTTCCTCTGCCCACATGGGGCTCGCTTACCATGTAGGAGTTCCGAGTAGAGCGCTTGCTTAGGGAGTCTCGTGTCAGGCATGCAGATGATGTGGCTGGTCGAGTGTGGTCAGTGCTTCGATGCTGGGGCTCTTGGCCTGAGCGATAACACTGTCGTTGGTGCGTCTATCCTCCCAGTGGATTTGCAGGATCTTGCAGAGGTAGCATTGGTGGCACTTCTCCAGTACTTTGTGATGTCTGCTGTATATAGTCCACGTCTCTGAGGAGGGCGGGTATCACTACTTCACTGTACACCATAAGCTTGGTGACAGATTTGAGGTCCTGGTCTTCAAACACTCTCTTCCTCAGGTGACCGAAGGCTGCGCTAGCACATTGGAGGCAGTGTTGGACCTCGTCATCGATGTATGCCCTTGCTGATAGTAGGCTCCCGAGGTATGGAAAATGGTTCACGTTGTCCAAGGCCGTGCCATGGATTTTGATGACCAGCAAGCAGTGCTGTGTAGCGGGGTCAGGTTGGTGGAGAACCTTTGTCTTATGGATGTTTAGCATAAGGCCCATGCTTTCGTACGCCTCGGTGAAGGTGTTGATGATGGCTTGGAGTTTGGCCTCTGAATGTGCACAGACGCAAGTGTCATCCGCGTACTGTAGTTTGGTGACAGAGGATGGGATGATCTTGGATCTAGCCTGGAGGCGGCGAAGGTTGAACAGGTTCTCATTGGTTCTATAGTTTAGTTCCACTTCAGTGAGGAGCTTGTTGAGAGTGAGATGGAGCATTGCAGTAGGGAAGATCGAGAAGAGCATTGGTGCGATGACGTAGCCCTGCTTGACCCCAGTCCGGACATGGATCCTATGTTTGTGCTAACATGACTAATATATCTTGCGGTTCCCATGGACCACTCAGTTTGCTCAAGGGCAGGCACAAGAGAGAGGTTTCATCTAAAGTGGGTATGAAAAAAAAGTGGATTAACTTTCCAGTGGCATGCTCCCTGCAAAGCCCATGTTTTCCCACCCAGTGTGGATGGAAAATTACATGTATAATTTCTCAATTTGTGCTTCCATTGCAAGACTCTGGCTGAGCACACATCATCAAAAATGTTACACTGAGGAGACTAGCTAATAATATATAGAAAGGAATTATCAAGTTTTGAACTGGATATGGTGGAGGGAAGGAATGACACTTCAACCGTCAACAAACAGAACTTCGAGGGTGGAAGAAAGGAAATAAAATAAAAAAGAGAAAATAAATTTAGGCATACTGAAATGTAAAGAAGCTGCATAATCTAAGATAATTGTAAGGAACAAGATTAAAGTGCTTGTACCTTAAAGCTAGAAGCATTAAGAATAAAATACTGAAACTTGAAGCAGATGTCGAGAAGAAAATTATGAATCCCAGAAGATGTGATTGAATTCAATATGAAGGTTTGGGGTTGTTAGGGAAATTAGAGATGTGAGGAGAGGAATAAGGGTAGGTTTATATGCTCAGGATAATTAGAAATTTAAGGAAGTTATCTCACTGGATCCAACAAAATAAAATAGTCTGGCTTGAACTGAAAGCACTGACATTGTGAGATTCCGCAACCAATGTAGTCTCACGGGATAGAAGCACAGATCAGAGAATTGAGCGTTCAGCTCAGCGCACCTGATCCATGGCGCACTCGATTTTCTAATCTCACAATTCCATAGCTATGAGGAAAGATTTTCCTGGGTCGGCACACAAGCCATCAGATTGCCTGGACACAATGAATATCGGAAAATGGGCATAGGTTAAAGTGCATGCCTGTAAAGGAACCCATTCGATTTTCCTTTTAGTTAAATGAATGGAGGAAAATCGCAAGTGCAGCAAATCAAACACCGTGCTGATTCTGCGCATCCATCAATGTCAATGGATTTCGCAATGTCAGGACAAAAGTGCCATGGACACTTTCTAGTCTCACTGTGGGAATCCAGTACATCCAGATCTGTTTATGAAGGCAATCAGGATGGCAACCAATATATAGAAATAGTGGAATATCTAAGGATCTGTGATCACATCAGCCATTTATATAATTTAAAGTATTGGACAAAGCACACATATATGGGGAATCACACCCAGGGTATCAAACATCCATTATATTTAAATCGCTCATACTTTTGTAAGTAATGTTCACATAGGCTTCAAGAACCACAATGTTTAGTTAACAATCATCTTTTGCTTAACAGGTAGGAAAAGGTACCACTACTAATAATGAACCACAAACTACACAAACTAGCAAACGACACAAAGGGACTCAATCAAAACATTCAGGGCTAAAAATGTACCCGAAAACGAGCGTGGGATAGCAATGCGCGATCACCCCGTATCTGTTCAAAGTACTGCATGCAGCACGCAAACTTTGTGCTGCCTGTTGATTAGCACAATTGCGGTGTTCAGCCCAGCGCGGAACACACTGCTGAGTGGCTGAACATTTAGCAGGATGCCCATGTTTGTGTGAGGCAAGCACCAATTAAAGCTAGCCTGCATTTCTTAAAGGCAGTCTGCACCTTTTAAATGGGAGGTGCTTTCTGCCTGTAGCAGCCCATTCAACTGGCTGGGGAAGAAAGTGAGCAGAGGAAAAAAACAATTATGTCACAATACTGGAGAGAGTGTGCTCCAAGGTTCTCTGATGCAACACTGGAGGCATTGGTGCAGGAGGTCAACATGATGGGAGAGGTCGTGTTTCCACAAGGGGCCAGGAGGTCCTCCAGGCAAATGCATAAAATCCAATGCAAGCCACTGTGGTGAATGCCAGCAGTATAATCCGAGAACCTGGAAACAGTGCAGCAAGAAATTAATCACCTCACACGAGTGGTCAAGGTCAGTGAATTAATCTTAAAATGCTATATCCCACCAGCTGCACCACATGCTTCACACACTGCTGAATGCAACACAACCCTATCACTCACCTACCAACAATCTCTACCAAACACGACTCATACCTCACAGTTATAGTTTCACCTCACCCGCATACACTTAACACTGCTGCAAGCCACACACCCACATCTCACAGCTTGCACACAGTCAGCTATTCAACCATGACAGGGATAACACCCAAACATAGTACACCACACTCACTGACATACGTCCCTTTCTTCTGTAGCGGAAAGGTGGCTCACAACTGGTGCCAGCACCACCTAACTAGCAGGGGACAGGTGCACCTGCATAACCTGACCCCGATGGAGGAGATGGTACTGGCCATTATAGGAAGGAACATCACTGAGGGCGTGGACAGCGGTGGGGCTGAAAGAATACAAGATGCCGGTGTCCTCATATGTAATTCTCCTGCTCACATCCCACTTCTCCCCTCATCCCACATTCTCTTCTGATTTACAAGCTGCACATGGTGTAAGGATGTGATAGAGAATTCAAACAGGCTGCATTTAGGCAGACTGTGAAAATTCACAGACCCCCAAGTCAAGGCTGCTACATGCAGTTCAGCATGTTGCATTAAGTCATCAATCAACTTGACATTTTAGGACCCTTGGGTAGCGAGCCAATTAAAAGGTTAAAAGATTATTAATTGAGCCAATAAGGTCAAAGAAGGCGAGTTCTTTTCTGTAAATTGATCCAGGTATAAGTACAGCCATTTTGACCATGTGGTCTCAGAAGGACAAAGACCTGGCTTAAAGCCAAGAACTTGTTGTTGCTCTCTGCCAGAAATAAAGAAATTAAAACTACAATCGGAGTTTGTATTTCATTGGAAATTAAGAGATCTAACAATTTTGGCATCACGAACAGGATCGCTGAGGAAAGAAACTGAATTTTGGACATCGGACCTACATACTGAGGTAAGGACTCCTCTTTTTAAAAGTCCTTGGTCAAAAGTCTAAATTCGCCTCTCCTTCTACGCGATTCCGAAAACCTCTGGTTTGCGAACACTCCGGTTGGTAGTCGGCTCGAGGTCCCATAGACATCTAAACTTTGGCGGTGTGTTAGTTAATTAATCACCAACCTATTGATCGGCTAGAAAGCCTACGACTCGAGACCCCAGTAAAGAAATCAGTATTATGGCAGCGGGAGATAAGAGCAAAGAATTGTCTACAACTGTTAAAGGTGGGCAGGCACCATCTGAGGTTTCGCTAGATTTAATTCTCGAACAGTTGAAAGAATACATAGAGCAACAATTCAACTTATCTAAAACCAGTATTAAGATCGAACAAAAGTACGGAACCTCCAAAGGACAATGGTCCTTGGAAGAGATTAAAAGGGTCTGGGGAAAACGACCCGGATGAAAAATAAAGAGCGAACTAGATGGTCCCTAGCGGTTATGGGACAGATTCGAAAGCGGAATGAAATTATAATGTGTTCCCAACATGATCGAGAACTGACCAGTACAAAGGATCAATTGCAAGCTGTTTGTGCGCAGCTGCGACTGAAAAAACTTGAACTTGAAAAGCTGGAAGCGGAAGTTAAAGATCTTAAAGGTGAAATTAAAGAATGGAAAAAATCATTAGGTCAAGAGACAGTAATAGGAAAAGGAAAATGTATCGGTCAATTCCCAGGGTACCCATGTTTGGATAAATTAAAAGCGCAAACCCGAAGACACGACCGAGGAATAGATACGGATTCTGAATCCTCCGACGATACAAGGTCGGAGGATGAAGAATTAGGGGTGCGCTTTGCCCCGTTTAAAAAAAGACGAATTGTAGTCAAATCAGAAGAGACTGCGGATGAGGGTGGAACCAAAAAAACGAGGAAAAGGGTGTACGAAAAATACTTAGTTCATGATCCGGCAGACCCAGAGAAAATTGATAAATGGTCCAAGGAATTGCCCAATCCAAAGAAAGGGGGAGTAAAAACGTGGGACCAATTGGACCGCTTAAGAAATATATATCAACTTCATCCCTGGGACGGAGTGCAAATTTTGACCATAATGGTGCCAAAAACACAGGGAAGAAAATTGCACGACAAGGTAGAAGAAGCTTTGGGGCAGGATGAGCAAGATTTAGATGCAGGATGGGATGCGATTAAACACTGGCTGCAAGCCTTCAGTCCAGCTAAGACAGACTGGGAAAAATTGCAGCCTGCCAACAGAAAGGAACAGAGGAGGTCCTGGAGTATGACGAGCGGTTTAGATGCACATGGCTAGAACATTCGGGTATGAATAATACGGATGAGGAAATGGATGAATAAGTGTTTGGACCCCTGAAAGCAGCTTTCATGGCAGGTCTAAAGCCAGAACTGTCCAAAATGCTAAAGGTAGTGTTACCGGACTGGGAAGGTAGAGGAACTACCTTTGCAGGATTGGTGGATCGATGTAACCAATTAGACCGGGATATGGGAGCTAAAGTCCGAGCTGTACAGGCTATGGGATGGAAATCCCAGGATTCCGATAAACAGTCATGAAGAAAATTACCCGGAAAATGTCATTATTGTGGGAATGAAGGTCACTGGGCCAAGACGTGCAGGGCAAAACAGAAAGGTCATGGCTGGGGAAGAGGACGCAGCCAGGGATACAATTCAGCCAACAAACCAGGCTTGTCACAAGATAACGACCTCATAGAAGCATTTAAGCGACTGGCAATACAACAGAAGGAGTTACTTGGGATAGCAAAAAACGATTAGAGCCCACCCTGGCCCCCCTCCTCGCACTAATACAACAGAGGGGAGATGGGCTATATATAACTGTGAGGGTGGGCAATAAGGATGTGGACTGTCTTTTAGACACAGGGGCGGAATTAACATGCTTACCCCTACAATATGGAGACTTTTTGCCGTTGGATGGTAGGGCACGTACAGCCTATGGAGTTGGGGGTCATAAAATAGAAATTAAAAGGACAACACCAGTACTTATAGGACTGGGTTCACATGAACTAACCATGCCAGTCTGGATAGGCCCAGTAGATCAACCCCTTTTGGGAATGGACGTTCTAATCCAAGTAGATTCATCATTGCATTTCGAGGATGGTCGGGTGACATGGTCAATTAGAACTTTGAAGAAAGAAGAATTGAAGGAACACCCGATATGGGCTAAAGATAAGAACGATTGTGGCCTACTCCAGATGGAGCCTGCATCATTTACCGGGACCAAGCCCCCATGCACTAAACAGTATCCCATCAGTCCAACTGCCATCGCGGGAATCTTACCGGTTATTCAGAAATTGGAGAAACAAGGGGTGCTTATTAAAACGCATAGCTCCTCCAATAGCCCCGTGTGGCCGGTACAGAAATCTAATGAGACTTGGCGTTTGACTGTCGATTATAGGAAAGCTAACCAGTGTATTGATCAAAAAGCTCCTTTGGTTGCAGATCCCTCCACCATTTTTAATGCCCTCAAACCGGAACATAAATATTTCTCGGTTATAGATATGACCAACGGATTTTGGTCGGTGTCTCTGGCACCGGAGGTTCGACAGTGGTTTGCTTTCACGGTCCAAGGACAACAGTATACTTGGACCTGGTTACCACAGGGTTTCCACAACAGCCCGACAGTATTCCACGTGGCTTTACAAAGCCATTTGCGAGAATTACCTCCCCTGTCATCCACAGTCATCCAATATGTAGACGATATCTTGCTAGCTTCAAACACGGAGGAACAGCATGAACAAGATTTACGAGCTTTGCTGGACCACCTTCGGCTGAAAGGACATAAAGCCTGCATCGACAAAGCACAAATATCCCAAGAAGAGGTGTTGTATACCTGGGACAAAAGATTTCACAAGGAAAGAGAGAACTTACCCAGGATAAAACTGCAGCCATTCAGGCTGCTACAAACCCCACCACTATTCAGGAACTAAGGTCTTTTTTGGGATTGTGTAACTTTAACAGAAATTGGATTGACTCCTTCACACAGCTTGCTCAGCCACTGAATGATATTTTAAAGGGGAAACGTGCCTCTAAAGAAGCCATCACCCTCACTAAAGAACAGCAAGAGGCCTTCCTGAGTTTGAAAAAAGGCTTTGTGTTCGGCACCGGCTCTGGGAATCCTCGACAGTGGTAAGCCATTTACCCTGTTTGTCGATGAGAAAGAAGGATTTTTGACAGCTATACTGACACAAGAACATGGGGATCGGCAAAGACCTATTGGCTATTATTCGGCAAAACTGGATGCGGTAGCCCTCGGATGGGGAAGTTGCCTAAGGGCCATGGAAGCTACATGTCGAGCGGTAATGACCACTGCGGGTCTAGTCCTCGACCAAAAGCTGATTGTCAAGTGTCCCCACAACGTACACGCTTTGCTGTCTATGAATAGAATGCCTCAGGTGACGGCAGCTAGATGGACCCGCTGGACAGCAGTTTTGGAAGCTCCTAATCTCCATATCGTCCGGGCCAGCCCAGTTAATCCCGCAACTATGCTCCCGATGTCAGAATCGAGGGAGCAAGAGGAGGGAGAATGTGAAGAGCATGACTGCGTGGAGATTTTAAAAGAAACAGAAGAAGCAGCCTTAGCAGCAGAGGAGCCTCTGCACAACCCAGACCTCATCCTGTTTACAGATGGTTCCTCCTTTGTTGACAGTGGTACCAGAAAAGCAGGATGGGCAGTTACAACCTTATATGAGGTAGTGGCAAAAGGATGTTTACCCTCAGGAACGTCAGCACAACAGGCCGAGTTACGGGCCCTGTCAGAAGCATGTCGAATAGCAGAAGGACAGAGAGCTAATGTCTACACAGATTCGCGTTATGTTTTTGGAGTCGCTCACGACTTTGGTCTGTTATGGCAGAAAAGAGGATTCCTCACTGCTGCTGGTACACCTATCTGAAATGGAAAAGAAGTCCGAGACTTACTGGAGGCCATACAATTACCTCAGGAAGTGTCCATCCTGAAGTGTAAGGCCCATACCAAGGAAAATGCCACAAAAGCACAGGGAAATGCCCTAGCCGACCAGGCAGCTAAAGATTCCGCCTCACAGGGCGTTCCTCCAGAAGAACCAACACAGATGTGCAGATTGAAAGCACTCAGGACTCTGATACGAGAACTTCAAACAATGCAAGGCGAGTGCTCCCGAGAGGAAAAATGGACATGGATTGAGGCAGGAATTGAGCTATGTGAAGATGGTGTCTGGAGACAAAGAGTTACCGACAAGCCAGTTGCGCCACAAGCGCTTATGCCTTTTTTAGCCCAACAAATCCACTCGTGGGGACACTTGGCTTCACAACAGATGATGGCACGGTTCCAGAAAAGCTGGTGGGGTCGGGGATTTAAAAAACATGCCCACCGCTGTGTGGTCTGCCAGAAAAATAATTCTGGACCCATCACGGTAATGCCCCAACTGAGGCCCCCTGCCCCTGTCGGACCATTCCAGCATCTGCAGGTTGATTATATATCTCTTCCTTCATGCCAAGGATACACTAACATTCTTGTCATGGTCGACAGATTCTCTAGATGGGTAGAAGCTGTCCCAACTAAAAGAGCCACAGCCAATCACACTGCAAAGGTCTTGTGTAAGGATTACATTCCCCGATGGGGAGTCCCGAGTAGCATTGACTCAGATCAGGGAACACACTTCACAGGTGTTGTCTGCCAAGAAGTCTGTAGGTTACTGAACATTACGTGGGATTTACACTGTCCTTATCATCCACAATCATCAGGACAAGTAGAACGAATGAATCGAACTCTGAAACAACGGCTTGCCAAATATCACCAAGAAGGAACACCATGGCCCCAGGCACTACCAATAGTGCTATGTAGCATTAGGGCAACCTCGAACAGAACGACAGGTCTAAGCCCATTTGAAATTATAACAGGAAGACCCATGTCGCTGCCAGGAACTATCAATTTGCGGAAAGCTGATGTTCACTTAATGAGTGACACTTTGTTATCATACTGTCAGAACCTAACCAATGCTATTAGTTCTGTCTCCCGACAGGTATCAGCAGCTTGGGGTAATCCACCCGAAGGAGGACATGACATCATCCCGGGAGTCTGGGTGTATGTGAAAAAGTTGCATAAAGAACCTTTGGGTGCCAAGTGGGAGGGACCTTATCAAGTGTTGTTGACCACCCAGGCAGCTGTTAAAGTCCAAGGAAAGAAAGCCTGGATCCACGCTTCACACGTTAAATGAGCACCCGTAACTGAAGCTGAAATCTAATAAGGACAATTACTTTTTGCGAAAATGTATAAATTTACTGTATTACTGATTGTAGGTATTCTAGGCATAGGCCTACTTCTTACTCGCTGACTTTCTGCACCAAAGGGAAATAGTAGGGTAGCAAGGGAATTACATGTAAATACCTTTTTATATATGTCATACATTTATGCCAAACAAGGTAACATTTCTAGTTGTTGGGTGTGTGCGCATATTCCTATTCACTCAAAGGGAGGGATTCCCTTGAGGCCAGTTCCCTTGAATATCTCGGAAATGGCTGAGTGGATAATTAATCAAAACAAAACAGGCAATGCATTTCAGGATACGGAAAACTGGGCACGTAAATGGAAGTCAGCAGGTTACAATCTGACTACCTTTGAAGGGGGATACCAACCGTGCTACAATAATTCCAAACGGCCCCCATTTTTTGTTATCACTAATACAACGGGAATAGGAAGACCGGGGGAATCGGTCTGTCTGACTAGAAACATCAAAGGAGGCCAAAATATGGGGTATAGTAACTGCTCCCGGAATTATAATATAATCAAGCCACGGAACCGTCCAAACTGGGCCGATGTGGGAATTTTTAACGTAACGGGGATTCTGAATAAAACAGATGGAAAAGCCTGGACAGGCCCCGGAGTGTTGCTGACAAAGAAACAGCTAACATTCATTGCCTATAATGGCACCTATTGGGTGTGTGGCCACAAGGCCTACCCTTGGCTGCCCCAGAATTGGATGGGATCCTGCTATTTAGCCTACATTGTGCCTTATATGTATCATATAAAGTCACTGTCGGAACATTTACACCATCCTAAGAGAGCTATCACAGAAACAGAGAGATTCTTTGCCATTCTGATCCCCAGGTATGGGACCACCAGACTGGCAAGGGAATCCATTAACATGGCATCCGTTGTGGAACGGGTAGCCAATGATACCTCAGACGCCCTAGTTAAAATCAATGCAGAAATGGTAGCAATCCGCACAGTAGCCCTACAGAATAGACTGGCCCTTGATTACATCCTGGCTGAAAAGGGAGGTACTTGCACCCTACTCAGAACTGAGTGTTGCACATATACCCAGATAGCTCCGAAGAAATTACCCACTTAGCGGAGCATATCCAAAAGGAGGTAGAAAAACTTAAGCAACCCCCATCATTCACTTTGTGGAGTGGAGCCACTGAATGGCTAGGTTCAATAGGAACTTCATTGGTGGAAGGTTTAATTCTATTTGTTGTAATTGTTTTACTTTTATATTGTTTGTTTATGTTGATTAAATGTTGTTGCGACCAGGCGGCTGTAGCTGCTGTCCTGCATGTGAGACACCTTGCAGGTCCCAGCATACCATCTGTACGTGACAAAGGGGTATGTTATGCTTAAGGGAAGGTTGTTTACTGGTTGAATTAAGATATTGATTTGGATTAAATTGGAATAAGGTTAATTAACTTACTAAAACCAGACTTCCATTGTGGCCACGATGGAACTCGGGTTGGTGTAAATTTGTGTGGAAGCTACTAGTCTGGACATGTGGCAAAGCACATCATCAAATTTTAGAAGGAAACTCTATTAACATGTATGAAATTATTTTGTAGAATGTTTAACCAGTGATACCTGATGTTTTATGATTCAGTTTGTGAAAGAATCAAAGGGGGGATTGATAGAGAATTCAAACAGGCTGCATTTAGACAGAGTGTGAAAATTCACAGACCCCCAAGTCAAGGATGCTACATGCAGTTCAGCATGTTGCATTAAGTCATCAATCAACTTGACATTTTAGGATCCTTGGGTAGCGAGCCAATTAAAAGGTTAAAAGACTATTAATTGAGCCAATAAGGTCAAAGAAGGCGAGTTCTTTTCTGTAAATTGATCCAGGTATAAGTACAGCCATTTTGACCATGTGGTCTCAGAAGGACAAAGACCTGGCTTAAAGCCAAGAACTTGTTGTTGCTCTCTGCCAGAAATAAAGAAATTAAAACTACAATCGGAGTTCGTATTTCATTGGAAATTAAGAGATCTAACAGGATGCATCTCCTGCTTTCACACACCCCCTCACCACAACCTTACCCTTGTGCCTTTCCCCTTTCAGAGAGCCAAGAACTGACACCCAGTCAGGCACAGGTGGAGGAGCACAAAATAGAAGATCACCAAAGCACTGATGATGAAGACACAGCACGGTCACTCGATTTCACACTCACAGCCACCAGCTCAGCTCACCTGTCTTCCTGCTCTTCCATCACTGTTTGGTTAGATTGCAGTTCTTGGGTATCTGAAATGAAAAAAAGGACAAGGGTTGGGCTGTGGTGAGGGGAGAGCAGAAAGTAAGATGTGCATGCTTACATCATCTGCAGCTTGTCAGCCATAAGAGAAGGAGAAGTAGGTGTGGAGATACCTTCATCCTCAATGGCTTTAGCCCCAACGGTGGCCATGGCCTCAGCAGTGTTCCTTCCCATAATGGCCAGCACAGTCCCCTCAATGGGGCTCAGAACATGTACGCCTCTCCCCCTCTGGTTAGTTCCTGCTGCCTCTGGCTGTGCATTACCTTCTCCTGCAAGAGAGAGAGAAGTGTGTCAGTGAGTGTCGTGCAATTGGGTGATGTGGTTGTTACTGCTGAATAGCTGGAGGTGTGTGCAAGCTGTGAGTTGTGGGTTTGAGGCTTGAAATAGTGCTAAGTGTGTGAGGGTGAAGTGAAGCAAATAAATGTTATGTACTGAGGGGGACTGCAACAAATTGCAGGAAGATATGAATAAACTTGCAGAATGGGCATATAATTCAACACAGATAAATGTGAGGTATTACATTTTGGAAGAAAAATAGGGAGGTCACTTAATACTTGGAAAATATGAATCTAAATGAGATAGAGGAGCAAAGGGACCTCGGAGTACAAATACACAAATCACTAAATGTAATGACACAGGTTAACAAGGCCATAAAAAAGCAAACCAAGCACTCTGGTTTATTTCTAAAGGGTTTGAATTGAAAAGTAGAGAAGTTCTGCTAAACTTATATTGAACCTTGGTTAGACCACACTTGGAGTAATGCCAGAATCTATTATTATTCTGGTTGCCATATTATAAAAAGGATATAGAGACACTGAAGTCAGTGCAAAAAAGATTTACAGGGATGATACCAGAAATGTGAGGGTATACATATCAGGAAAGGATGAACAAGGTTTTGAAAGAGGTGGCTATGGAGATAGTGGAGATAGTAGCATTGGTTGTCACCTTCCAAAATTCCATAGATTCTAGAATGGTTCCCACGAATTGGAAGGTAGCTAATGTAACCCCACTATTTAAGAAAGGAGGGAGAGAGAAAATGGGGAACGACAGACCAGTTAGCCTGACATCAGTAATAGGGAAAATGCTAGAATCTATTATTAAGGACATGGGAACAGGACACTTAGAAAAGAATAATAGGTCTGCACCTGGAGTATTATGTACAGTTTTGGTCTCCTTACCTAAGAATATAAGAACATAAGAAATAGGAGCAGGAGTTGGCCACCTAGCCCCTAGAGCCTACTCCACCATTTAATAAGATCATGGCTGATCTGGACTCAGCTCCACTTCCCTGCCTGCTCCCCATAACCCTTTACTCCCTTATCGCTCAAAAATCTGTCTATCTCTGCCTTAAATATATTCAATGTCCCATCTTCCACAGCTCTCTGGGGCAGAGAATTCCACAGATTTACAATCCTCTGAGAGAAGAAATTCCTCCTAATCTCAGTTTTAAATGGCCGGCCCCTTACACTCAGACTATGTCCCCTAGTTTTAGTTTCCTCTATGAGTGGAAATATCCTCCCTGCATCCACCTTGTCAAGCCCTCTCATTATCTTATATGTTTCGATAAGATCACCTCTCATTCTTCTGAACTCCAATGTGTATAGGCCCAACCTACTCAACCTACCTTCATAAGTCAACCCCCTCATCTCCGAAATCAACCTAGTGAACCTTCTATGAACAGCTTCAATCAAGTATATCCTTCCTTAAATACTGAGACCAAAACTGTACGCAGTACCCTAGGTGTGGCCTCACCAATACCCTACACAGGACTTCTCTGCTTTACTTGCCATAGAGGGAGTGCAACAAAGGTTCACTGAATTGATTCCTGGGATTGGCCGATTATCCTATGAGGAGAGATTGCGTACACTAGGCCTATATTCTCTAGAGTTTAGAAGTATGAGAAATGATCTCATTGAAAATACAAAATTATTTCAGGGATTGACAGGGTAGATGCAGGGAGGATGTTTCCTCTGGCTGGGGAGTCCAGAACCAGAGGTCACAGTCTCAGAATAAAGGGACAGCCATTTAGGACTGAGATGAGGAGAAATTTCTTCACTCAGAGGCTGGTGAATGTTTGGAATTCTCTACCCCAGAGGGCTGTGGGGGCGCAGTCGTTGAGTATATTCAAGACAGAGATCTATAGAATTTTTGGTATTGAAGGAATCCAGGGATATGGAGATAGTGCAGGAAAGTGGAGTTGAGGTAGAAGATCAGCCATGATCTTATTGAATGGCGGAGCAAGGTCGAGAGGCCAAATGGCCTACTCCTGCTCCTATTTCTTATGTCCTTATATAAGATAGTTACCAAAAAATCCAATAGGGAATTAAAAAGAAACATCTTTACCCAGACAGTGGTGAGAATGTGGAACTCGCTACTATAAGGAGTGGTTGAAATTAATAGTATAGATGCATTTAAGGGGAGCCCAGATTAGCATATGAGGGAGAAGGGAATAGAGGGTTATGCTGATAGAGATAGATGATGAAGGATAGGAGGAGGTTCATGTGGACCATAAATGCCGGCATGGACTGGTTGGTCTGAATAGCCAATTTCTGTGCTGTATATCATACGTAATCCTCTGTATGAGTCCTGATTGATAGAAATTGTTGATCGGTGGGAGATGGGGATATGGTGAACTGAGCAATAGCTAAGGTTAGTGATGCAGTTGGTAGGATATGGTATTTGAAGATGCATTCACTGACCTTATCCGCTCATATGTGATCATTAAACCTCCTCCGGCACTGCATCCAGGTCCTTGCGGCTATACTCCAGGCATTGACCTTCAAGGTTATCTGTTCCCACTGCCTTTTCACTGTGTGTCTGGAGGGTCTACTGCTGGGGGGGGGGATACAGCACATCTCTCCACTTTTACGCCTCCTCCACCAAATTCTCCGGTGCAGCATCTGAAGACCTGGGTGCACACTCTCTCCCATGGTGCACCAATCTTCCCTCTTTCCCAAGTCAGATTCACTTTAGGAATGACTCCCAGCACCTGCTCCAGCCACAATGCAACTCCCCTTTGAAGAAGTACAGGTTAGCTTTAAGTAGTGCAGACTAGCTTTAATTAGAAACATAGAAACTTACTGCGCAGAAGGAGGCCATTTCGACCCATCGTGTTCGCGCCGGCTGACAAAGAGCCGCGCGGCCCTCGGTCAGAAACCCTGAAGATTACATAAAAACCTACGAACCATGAATAATGGCGGAAAGATAAAGAGTACCCAGCCCAACCAGTCCACCCTACACAACTACGGCACCCCTTCCACTGAAACATTCTACACTCCACACCAACCAGAGCTATGTGATCTCCTGGGAGAGGCAAAAACCAGATAAAATCCCAGGCCAATTTGGGGAAAATGAATCTGGAAAAATTACTCTCTGACACATCCAGGCGATCAAAACTAGTCCAGGAGATCACCCTGGCCGTATTCGATTCCCTGCAGTACTTACCATCATATCTGCGTTGCCAACAAGAGGTTATCCAGTCTAATCCCAATTAGCAGCTCCAGGTTCGTAACTGTCATGTATTCAACTATCATTATAACCCATATATAAGCTGACCTAAGTTGTACACCTTGAGAACATTGACCACAAGGGGGAGACACTTCTAACCTGGACTTTCAGGCATAAAAGGGGAAGCTCCACCCACCTTCATCACTTGAGATCTTTGTAATAAAGGTAACTGGTCACAGAGTGACCTTCTCTCAAGTATGGGCCTCGTGTGCATTTATACTGTATAGTAAGGACATGTCACTGGCGACGAGAAACTGGGATTTAAATCACGCGAGCATGGCCACTAGCAGCACAGAAGAGAGGTACTGTGTTGGTGATGATTGGAACGACTTTATTGAGAGACTACAGCAAAGTTTTGTCACTAAGGAATGGTTGAGACAGGATTCAGCCGACAAACGCAGGGCTCATTTCCTGACGGTTTGTGGATCCAGAACGTACTCCCTGATGAAGGACCTTCTAGCGCCAGAGAAGCCGGCATACAAGACATTCGAAGAGCTCAGTAAATTGATCGGGGAACACCTTAAACCAGCGAGCAGCATGCACATGGCGAGACACCGGTTTTACACGCACCGGTGGCGAGAAGGGCAAAGCGTTCCAGACTCCGGCGACTGGCGAGCCTATGTAAGTTCCCAGATGCATGCAGAGTGGAGATGCTGCGAGACTTTTTTATTGAGGCCATCGGGCACACTGGGGTTTTCAGGAAACTGATTGAGACCAAAGACTTGACCTTGGAAGCGGCAGCTCTGATAGCCCAGACATTTATCTCAGGGGAGGAAGAGACCAGAATGATGTATGACAAATATCTTGGCTCAAATGCGGCAAACGACCAGGGAGTCAACATTGTTAATGTGACACACAGTTCTCTAGGCAGACAAGGGCAATCGGACATGCCCCAGCATGTATTCGAACCCAAAGGGGGAATTCAACAGAGACAATGGTTAGCTGAACGGCGATTCATGCCATCGCAATGGAAATGCAGCCAGTAATGGGGCCAACAACACCTGTTAATGGTGTGCTTAAGGACAGTTACAGATACAGTCAGAGACAATTGACTGGTAATGGACCTTTTGTTTCCAACAACGGGGCCTCCAGCTCATGTTGGAGGTGTGGAGGCAAATACCCAGCCAGAGCTTGCAGGTATCAGCAATATACCTGCAAAAACTGCAACGCCAGCGGTCAGTTGGCACGTATGTTCAGGAAACCTGCAACCAGGTTGATGTACGAGGCGGACGGGCCAGATGTAAGCCCTACGAGGCCAAATGAATACTGGGAGAAATCGCTGGAAGCTGAAGTTCAGCGAGTTCATGTGGAGCACATATACTGTTCATGTACCAGGACGCCACCAATAATGATGAAAGTGCTCCTCAATGGCATCCCAGTATAAATGGAGCTAGACATGGGGGCCAGCCAGTCCCTGATGAGTATTAAACAGTTCGAAAGATTTTGGGTGTCTAAGGCCAGGAGACCAAAATTATTGCCGATTGACGCACAGCTATGGACATATACAAAGGCGATCATTCCGGTGCTAGGCAACGCTACGGTAGTCGTGACCCACAAAGATTCGGAAAACAGGTTGCCATTCTGAATTGTCCCGGGGGACGGTCCCGCACTACGTGGGAGGAGTTGGCTTGCTGTCATGAACTGGAAATGGGGCGATGTCAATGCAATTTCTTCTGTGATGCGAGTATCATGCTCATAGGTCCTGGACAAATTTGACTCATTATTTCAACCCGGCATCGGCACTTTCATTGGGGCCAAGGTAGTGATTCACATAAACCCGGATGCCAGGCCAGTAAACCACAAGGCCAGGGCGGTGCCATACGTGATGCGGGAAAAGATAGAATGCGAATTGGACCGCCTGCTGAGGGAAGGCATCATATCGCCAGTTGAATTCAGTGACTGGGCGAGCCCAATCGTGCCAGTGCTCAAGGGTCGGTCAGGATATGTGGTGATTACAAGGCCACCATCAATTGGGTGTCACTCCAAGACCAGTACGCACTACCAAGAGCGGAGGACCTCTTTGCGACGCTATCCGGTGGCAAACCTTTTTCAAAATTGGACCTGACCTCAGCTTACATAACCCAGTAGCTGGCGAGTGAGTTGAAGAAGCTGGCCACAATCACAACACACAAGGGGTTGTTTGAGTATAACAGATGTCCATTCGGGATTCGTTTGGTCGCCGCGATCTTTCAGCGAAATATGGAAAGCCTCCTCAAGTTGATTCCAAGGACGGTAGTTTTTCAAGATGACATCCTCGTCACGGGTTGCGATACTGAAGAACACTTCCACAACCTGGAGGAGGTGCTACGCAGACTGGACCGGGTAGGGCGGCGACTGAAAAAGGCGAAGTGCGTCTTCTTAGCTCCAGAGGTAGAATTCCTGGGGAGGAGGGTAGCAGCTGACGGGATCCAAAACGGAAGCGATCCAGAGAGCACCCAGACCCCGTAACACGATGGAACTGCGTTCGTTCCTGGGGCTCCTGAACTATTTTGGTAACTTTCTTCCCAAATTGCTACACGTGCTCCTACGCAAAGGTCGCGATTGGATCTGGGGGGACAGCCAGGAAAACGCTTTTGATAGAGCACGCAACTTGTTATGCTCCAACATACTGTTAACGTTATATGACCCGTGTAAGAATCTTGTTGTAACTTGCGATGTGTCGTCCTGTGGGGTCGAGTTTGTGTTGCAGCATGTGAATGCCAATGGTCAGTTACAGCCGGTAGCTTATGACTCCAGAAGTCTGTCCCAGGCAGAAAGGGGCTACGGGATGATAGAAAAGGAAGCACTAGCATGTGTATATGGAGTAAAAAAAATGCACCAGTACCTGTTTGGCAGGAAATTTGAGCTGGAGACAGATCACAAACCCCTAACGCCCCTTTTGGCCGACAACAAGGCCATAAATGCGAATGCATCGGCCCGCATACAAAGGTGGGCACTCACGTTAGCCGCCTATGACTACACAATTCGGCACAGACCGGGCACTGAAAACTGTGCCGATGCACTCAGCAGGCTCCCACTAGCCACCACTGAGGGGGCAACTGAGCATGATACTGAGATAGTCATGGCTGTTGAAGCTTTCGAAAGCGAAGGCTCACCTGTGACAGCCCGTCAGATTAAAGTCTGGACAAATAAAGATCCGCTACTGTCTTTAGTTAAGAAATATGTCCTGAATGGGGACTGGGCAGCCAAGTACAGGACATGCCCTGAGTAATTTAAACCGTTTCATAGGCGCAAGGATGAACTCTCGATTCAGGCCAATTGCCTACTGTGAGGAAACCGAGTAGTCATGTCCCAGAGGGGCAGAGGTGTTTTTCAGTGAACTTCACAATGAGCACCCGGGCATTGTACTGATGAAGGCAATTGCCAGATCACACGTTTGGTGGCCAGGGATAGATGCAGACCTGGAACTTTGTGTTCGCAGGTGCAACACGTGTGCTCAGCTGGGCAACGCACCCAGGGAAGCCCCCCTTAGCCCCTGGTCCTGGCCCGCCAAGCCATGGTCACGCATCCATGTGGACTATGCAGGTCCTTTCATGGGAAAAATATTTTTGGTTGTAGTAGACGCCTACTCCAAATGGATTGAATGTGCCATTTTAAATTCAAGCACATCCTCTGCCACGGTGGAAAGTCTATAGGCAATGTTTGCTGCCTATAGTCTACCAGATGTCTTGGTCAGCGACAATGGCCCATGCTTCAGAAGCATTGAATTGCAGGACTTCATGGCAGGCAATGGAATCAACCATGTCAGAATGGCACCGTTCAAGCCGGCCTCAAATGGCCAGGCGGAATGAGCCGTGTAGATAATCAAACAGAGGATGTTCAGAATCCAAGGGGTTTCCCTGCAAAGCCACTTATCACGCCTCCTGTTGGCCAATAGATCCCGACCACACTTGCTCACAGGGGTTCCACTCGCAGAGCTGCTAATGAAAAGGATGCTCAAAACCAGGTTATCCCTTATACACCCTACGATGAAAGAAATTGTTGAGAGCAGGCATCAGTCACAATGTGACTACCATGACAGGAATACGAGGGCACGATGTATTGATGTCAATGACCCGGTTTTTGTCCTTAATTACGCTGCAGGGCCCAAATGGCTTGCAGGCACTGTGATTACCAAAGAGGGGAATAGGGTTTTGGTAGTCAAACTTACCAATGGACAAATCTGCCGCAAACACGTGGATCAAACTAAAAGGAGGTTCAACAACCCCATAGAAGAAGCAGAGGAAGAACACAACGTAGAGTTTACTCCACCACAGGTGGACGAACACCGGAACCAAGTGGAGGAGAGCCCAGTCACTGTGGGCAGTCCGGACAGGTCTGAGGCACCGCAAACAGCAGACACTCAGGTCAGCGCCCAACAACCGGAGCCCCAACTCAGGCACTCTACAAGGGAGCGTAAACCACCAGAGAGACTTAACCTGTGATCCCAATAAGACTTGGGGGGAGGTGATGTCATGTATTCAACTATCATTGTAAACCATGTATAAGCTGACCTAAGTTGTACACCTTGAGAACATTGACCACAAGAGGGTGAACTTGTGGGAGACACTCCTAACCTGGACTTTCAGGCATAAAAGGGGAAGTTCCACCCACCTTCATCACTTGAGTTCTTGGTAATAAAGGTAACTGGTCACAGAGTGAACTTCTCTCAAGTATGGGCCTCGTGTGCATTTATACTGTATAGTAAGGACATATCAGTAACCCTGCAGGTTGCTGCACTTTAAGTTCCCATCCATCCCTCGTTTAAATGTGGTGAGTGTTTCTGTATCCACCACTCTTCCAGGCAGTGAGTTCCAGATCCCCACACCCTCTGCGTGAAGACGCCCCACCCCCTCAAATCCCCTCTGAACCTCCACCAAACACCTTAAAGCTATGCCCCCTCGTAATAGACCCCTCCACAATGGGAGTAGGCCCTTGCTATCCACTATATCCAGGCCCCTCAATATTTTGTCCACCTCAATGATGTCTCCTCTCAACCTCCTCTGTTCCAATGAGAACAAAACGCAGCCTATCCAATCTGTCATAACTAAGATTCTCCATTCCAGGCAGTATCCGAGTAAATCTCTATACCCTCTTAAGTGCAATCACGTCCTTCCTATACTACGGCGACCGGAAATGCATGCAGTACTCCAGCTGTGGCCTAACCAGAGTATTATACAATTTAACCATTACCTCCCTGCTCTTATATTCTAAGCCTCAGCCAATAAAGGCAAGCATTCCGTATGCCTTCTTAACCACCTTATCCACCAGGCCTGCTACTTTCAGGGATCTGTGGATAAGCACTCCAAGATCCTTTTGTTCATCTACACTATTAAGTGGCCTACCGCTTAATGTTTATACCCTTTCCTTATTAGCCCTCCCAATGTGCATTACCTCACACATCTCCGAATTAAATTCCACTTGCCACTGCTCTGCCCACCTGACCAGTAGATTGCTATCCTCCTGCAGCCCATGACTTTTCTCTTCATTATCAACCACGCAGCCAATTTTAGTATCATCTGCAAACTTCTTAATCATATTCCCTATATTCAAATCTAAATCATTGATACATACCACAGAAAATACTTAGCCCTGCGGAACCCCACTGGAAACATCCTTCCAGTCACAAAAGTAGTGCAAGTTAGTAATTATATTGTGCCTCCTGCTGATGTATGCAGGCAATGAGTAGCATGGGTAGCATTGGCTCCAAGAAGAAGTCATTATAATGAACAGGCAACAATAAGCTTGTGTGCTGAATATTGGGAAGACTGAAGTCATTGTTTTCTGTCCCCGCCACAAACTCCATTCCCTAGCCACTGACTCCATCCCTCTCCCCAACTTCTCTCTGAGGCTGAACCAGACCGTTCTCAAACTTGGCGTCATATTTGACCCTGAAATAAGCTTTCGACCACATATCCGCAGGATAACTAAGACCGCCTATTTCCACCACTGTAACATCGCCCATCTCCGCCCTTGCCTCAGCTCATCCACTCCTGAAGCCCTTATCCATGCTTTTTACTTCTAGACTTGACTATTCCAATGCATTCCTGGTTGGCCTCCCACATTCTACCCTATGTAAACTAGAGATGATGTAAAATTCGGCTGCCCGTGTCCTAACTCGCACCAAGTCCGCTCATCCATCACCCCTGTGCTCGCTGACCTACATTGTCTTCCAGTTCAGCAACGCTTCGATTTCAAAATTCTCATCATTTTCAAATCCCTCCCT
Source organism: Pristiophorus japonicus (assembly GCF_044704955.1). Lineage (NCBI taxonomy): Eukaryota > Metazoa > Chordata > Chondrichthyes > Pristiophoridae > Pristiophorus > Pristiophorus japonicus. The sequence goes on along the minus strand of NC_091978.1, from coordinate 251,716,845 downwards.
ATCTCTGTAATCTTCTCCAGCCCCACAACATTCTGAGGTGTCTGCGCTCCTCTAATTCTGCCCTCTTGAGCATCCCAGATTATAATCGCTCAACCATTGGTAGCCTTCTGTTGCCTAGGCCTCAAGCTCTGGAACTCCCTGCCTAAACCTCTCCGCCTCTCTAACTCTCTTTCCTCCTTCAAGACACTCCTTAAAACATACCACTTTGACCAAGCTTTTGGTCACCCGCTCAACTTTCTACTTATGTGGCTCGGTGACAAATTTGTATCTCATAATACTGCTGCAAAGTGCCTTGGGATGTTTCACCACATTAAAGCTCTATATAAATACAAAGTGTTATTGTTGTCATTGCCTGCATTCCACTCAATGGGTGCTGGTTAATCGTGGATCGCGATGCCTATGCCTGATTTCAGGGGTTAACCAATTTAACCCCCATAGATTTGAAGAAGATAACTCTATATTTACTTCTTTTAGATTGTTACAAATAAAATGGACAGAAATCCCCATGATAGAGTCTATTTGGACTATCAGAAATACTTTCAGTGAAACTATATCATGGAAATCCAGGATAGAACATGTGGCTAGATAAGAAGTTGGATTAAAAAAAATAGAAATGGAGAATACTTGTGAGAGGTAGTGTGTCAGTTTGAGGGAAGATGTTTAGTTTGAGTGTCATTAAAGTCAGTGCTTGGACCTACAATGTTTCTTGCCGATATTAATGACTTGACCATTGGAAGCAGAAACCAATGTTAAGCTTGTTAAATTTGAAAGCAGTAAAATAGTGAAAGGAAGCAGTTAATGGTTATGCAGTTTGGCAGGTGAATGGCAAATGAGGTTTTGTTAAACGTTTTTTTATATTAGGTGAAAAAATAAGTAACATGGCCATACAATGAAGGAAATAGAATTAGCATTTGAGAGAATTCGAAAGGGACCTGAAAAGTACCAATAGATCTATCACTTTCAATTTCAAAGTACTCTATAGATCAAATACAAATGCAGACAGAATGTTGGAATACAGAGCCAGAACAGTGAAGTATATGCCTACAGAGATTAAGTTAAAGCTTTATAATGCACAGGTCAAACAACAACATTTTGAATATTGAACTTCAAAAGGCACATGCAGGTATGGAGTATTTTGGTGGAGCATTGTAGAGTCAGCATTGTTGGGTAGTGGGTGAGAGTGGCAGACAAGATGCAGCCTCTTCTGTGCCATTTCACCTATTTCCCAAGGCTATATCTTGCTTACCACTCTCTCCCACCACCCAATAATGCTGACTCTGCAATGCTCCAGCAAAACTCGTCGCCTCCTGTACTCCATTCCCACCATGTTGCTCCTGGATCTCAGACTCTATCTGGGACCTGGGTACTGGACCTTCACTATTCTTTCCACGTAGCTCAGTGTCCTATACTAAAGGTTGTTCTTCTTGCTGTTTTCTGCACCCTCTGTAATGTCTGCAGATACCTTTTGAAGTGTGTTGTTCAAAACAGTGGTATTTAACCTCTGTACTCAGGCCCCAGGCTATGTCCTGGACTTCAATAGTCCCACATTCCAATGCTTCCTAGCTCCCATCAACCCCATCCCCAAAACCTCAGACCCCCTCATCTCCTCCCCCCGCTCCACACTCACTGCTGCTACCACTCTTTTCTTCCTTCAGTGCTTCCAGATGCCATCCACCTTCTTTACTGCTCCAATAATGCATCCCATCTCACTCCTCGTAAGCCCAGCAGTTAGCCACTGTTCCCATTCTCTAGCTTCCTTCGTGCTTTAATTCCCCCGTGCACCCCCCCCCCCCATGTCCCAAGTACAACTACCCGGCAGTGTTTCCAAGTCCCTTTGTGACTGCCCACAGAGTGATCCCTTCTCCAAACTCCCAAGCACACCTGAGTCATTCCTGGCCCCTGACGCCCTTGATTCTTCCTTACTTAACACCCCCCACCCATACTTCGATACCTTATGCCCCTGTCTGCATGTGCTGCTATGTACCCCAGCAAAAGGGTGGCCAGAGCCTGGGAATCCCTCAAAGAACTAACAAGCAACAGAATACGTTCCCATCAATTGTTCCCACAACCCATCCTGATTCTCTTCTTGGCCCACTCCCTACCAGATGTGACAATTTGATAGCCCCTTCTGACCTGATCCTCCAATTTCCATCTTCTCTCTTGCCCATACATGTTGCAGAAGCCTCTCTCAGCACCATCTTCCAATGGTGTACATGCTGCCTCCCATTTGCTATGTACAATAGGCCTGAAATAGATCTGAGATCAGCATCACTGGGACTGTTAATACCAAGGTTCAGGTGTACCCTCGCCTGTAATACAGGAGACAGCTGCCAAGTTTTGTGATGTATGTCCTAATTTGGATACATAGCTCTCTTACTGTAACTCACTGTCTAGCTTTTTTTCATCATCATCATAGGCAGTCCCTCGGAATCGAGGAAGACTTGCTTCCACTCACTAAGTGAGTTCTTTGATGGCTGAACAGTCCAATACAAGAGCTACAGACCCTGTAACAGGTGGGACAGACATTCGTCGAGGGAAGGGATCGGTGGGGCTGGTTTGCTGCGCGCTCCTTCTGCAGCCTGCGCTTGGCCTCTTCACGCTCTTTGCATTGAGACTCGAAGAGCTCAACGCTCTCCTGGATACACTTTCTCCACCTCGGGGGGTCTTCGGCCAGGTGTCAGTGGTGATGTCGCACTTTGCCAGGGAGGCTTTGAGGGTGTCCTTATAACATTTCCGCTGTCCTCCTTCGGCTCATTTACCACGAAGGAGCTCCACATAAAGCATTTACTTAGGGAGTCTTGTATCTGGCATGTGAACTATGTGGCCTGCCCAGCAAAGCTGATCGAGTGTGGTCAGTGCTTCTATACTGGGAATGTTAGCTTGGTCAAGGACACTGATGTTGGTCCGGCTGTCCTCCCAGGGGATTTGCAGAGTCTTGCGGAGACATCGTTGGTGATATATCTCCAGCGACTTGAGGTGCCTTCTATACATCGTCCATGCCTCAGATCCATACAGGAGGGCGGTATTACTACAGCCCTGTAGACCATGAGCTTGGTGGTAGATTTGAGGGCCTGGTCTTCAAACACTCTTTTCTTCAGACGGCCGAAGGCTGCACTGGCACACTGGAGGCGATGTTGAATCTCCGCATCAATGTCTGCCTTTGTTGATAAGAGGCTTCCGAGATATGGGAAAAGATCCACGTTGTCCAGGACCGCGCCGTGAATCTTGATGATTGGAGGGCAGTGCTGTGCGGCGGTGACAGGCTGGTGGAGGACCTTTGTCTTATGGGTGTTAAGCATAAGGCCCATGCTTTCATATGCCTCAGTGAATACATTTACTATATCCTTGAGTTCAGCCTCTGAATTGCGCATACGCAGGCGTCGTCTGCATACTGCAGTTCAATGAAAGAGGTTGGGGTGATCTTGGACCTGGCCTGGAGGCGGCGTAGATTAAACAGCTTCCCACTGGTTCTGTAGTTCAGTGCCACTCCGGCGGGGAGCTTGTTGATTGTAAGGTGGAGCATGGCGGCGAGGAAGATTGAGAAGAGGATTGGAGCGATGACGCAGCACTGTTTGACCCCGGTCCGGACGTGAATTGGGTCTGTAATGGATCCATTGGTAAGGATCACAGCCTGCATGTCATCGTGAAGCAGGCGAAGGATGTTGACAAACTTTTGGGGGCATCTGAAACGGAGGAGGATGCTCCATAGACCCTCATGGTTGACAGTGTCAAAGGCCTTTGTAAGATCGAAAAAGGCCATGTATAAGGGCTGGCACTGCTCACTGCATTTTTCCTGCAGCTGTCGCGCTGCAAAGATCATGTCTGTTGTGCCCCGTAGGGGATGAAATCCACATTGTGATTCCGGGAGGAGCTCCTCGGCCACAGGGAGAAGTCGATTGAGAACTCTAGCGACAACATTCCCAGTGGCTGATAGCAGAGGGATTCCCCTGTAGTTGCCGCAGTTGGACTTGTCCCCTTTTTAAAAAATACTCACAATCACTGCGTCTCTGAGATCTCCCGGCATGCTCTCCTCCCTCCAGATGAGAGCGATGAGGTCATGTATCCGCACCAACAGCGCCTCTCCACCATACTTTAACGCCTCAGCAGGGATTCAATCCGCACCCGTAGCCTTGTTATTCTTCAGCTGTTTTATGGCTTTACCTACCTCGTGCAACGTTGGAGTTTCACTGAGTTGGTGGTGGGTTGCATGTTGCGGGATGGAGTCGAGAACACTCGAGTTAAAGGCAGAGTCTTGATTGAGGAGATCTTCAAAATGCTCCTTCCATCGGGCCCTGACAACCTTGGTGTCCTTGATGAGTGTTTCCCCATTCTTGGCCAGGAGTGGGGTGGGGCCTTGGGAGTTTGGACTATAGGTGGCCTTGACTGCAGTGAAGAATCCTCGCATATCGTGGCTGTCGGCCAGTTGTTGTATTTCCTGTGCTTTCTCCATCCACCACCTGTTCTTTAGATCCCAAGTTTTTTGTTGGACCTGAGCCTTGAGCCATCTGTAATGTTGTGTTGCAGCTCCCAAATTGGGTTGTTGATTGAGGCTCAGAAATGCTTAGCGCTTGCAATGTATTAGTTCTTCGATCTCCTAATCATTTTCATCAAACCAGTCCTGATGTTTTCTGGTTGAGTGACCAAGTGTCTCTTCATAGGCACTGGTTATAGAGGCCTGGAGGGCAGACCAAGCGCTGTGGGCCTTCAGCATCTCAGGGTCATCAAGGCACGCCAGATTGGTTGTGAGACGCTGGCTGTATAGGGCTCTCTTAGCTGGGTCCCTAAGTGCCCCGGCATTAACTTTTTTGCGGAACTGCTTCTGCTGTCCCCTCTGATTTGGGGCAATGTTAATGTTGATGATGGATCGGATTAGGTGGTGGTCCGTCCAGCAGTCGTCAGCTCCTGTCATGGCGTGGGTGATGCGCACATCCTTGCGATCCCTGGCTCGGACGATGACATAGTCGAGCAGGTGCCAGTGTTTGGAGTGAGGGTGTTGCCACGATGCCTTGTATTTGTCCCTCTGGTGGAACAGGGTGTTGGTGATGAGGAGTTCATATTGTAGACATTTTGTCAGGAGTAGGGTACCGCTGGAGTTGGCTTTCCCTACCCCCTCTCTGCCAATCACGCCTCCCCAGAGGGCTGTGTCTTTGCAGAGCCTGGCATTAAAATCACCCAGGAGGATCAATTTGTCATCCATGGGGACGCGGGACAAGGATGTCTCTTTAGCCTCATCTGTTGCATCGAGTGTAGGGGCGTACGCACTGATAACTGTGGCGCATTGGTTCCGGGTTTGGGTAATACGAAGAGTCAGGAGGCGTTCGTTAACTGCACAGAGGGAGTCTTTGAGGTGGTTGACTAGCTTATTCTTGACGGCAAAGCCGACTCCATGAAGGTGGTGTTCTGCCTCTGGTTTCCCTTTCCAGAAGAAGGTGTAACCTCCACCATGTTCCTTCAACTGGCCTTCCCCTGCCCACCGGGTCTTGCTTAGGGCGGCGATGTCAATGTCAAAATGTCTGAGTTCCCGAGCAACTATCGTGGTGCGGCGTTCCGGCCTGTTGCTGTTGGGATTGTCCATGAGGGTCCTGAAGTTCCAGGTCCCGAACTTCATACTGACGAAGTGGAAAATTCCTGTGCGTGAGTTCTTTGAACGTGGGATGGCCGCTGCACACCGGCAACCACACGGGCTTAGCTGAACAAGGTCTTGGTCCAGTGGCAAGGGGGCCCAAGACAACTGGAGACCAGGCACAGCTCGATAAGCCTAATTGCCTACGGCGAAGTGTTGGGTGCAAGCTCGGCGACGGGTAGCGCCATTGATGGTAGATGGCCCGAGGCTAGGTTGTGGGGCAGGCGTTAGGAAGGTGACTTCCAAAGTTATTTTAAAAGTTTAAAGTTGATAAAGATTCTCAATTTGTTTAAAAAGTTTCTAAGAGTTGTTAAAATGTCTAAGTTTTAAATCAATATTAGATTATAAAAGTTTCCCCAATTTAAAAAGTTTCTAAAAGTTGTTAAAATGTCAAAGATGTAGATTAATAATAGATATTTAAAAGTATTTCGATTAAGAGTCTGAAATGTAAGTTTTAAAAGTTCTCCTAACGAAGGGACTCCGGGGACATCAAACCAGCTGAAGGGACTCTGAAGCCGGCGTTCAACCTGCCTAAGGGACTCCTGGCCGGCGCTGAACCTGCCGAAGGGACCGAGGCAGCGGCGTTCAACCCAACGTCTTATGCTCCCAACCAACTTTTAATTCGTTTTTTTTACCACTCTAAGGGCTTGACTTTCTCACTATTGTGTGCCCCGTTTCACGCCTCGGCAGGACGAAAAAAGGTGTTTCTGGGCGTCAAATGGGCCGTCCAGGATTTAGCACTTGGCCGGAAGTTTCAGCAATGGTTTTGTGGCAGCAGGATGACGTCAATCACCGTACAAGGCTGTGCTAGCGCCCCAGGTGAAACGTTTGGGCATTACGCCTGATTTTGCAACAGCCCCAGGACCCGACCAAAAAAAACAGATGGTCCCAGGGTGCAGCAGGCTCAATTGGTGCCATATTTAAAGAGAGGCTGGAGAATCTTATAGCGCAGTTGTCAGTAACTGCCATGGATGCACGCAGAATGCTGTGTGAGTGCACACTTTAAAGTGGCACCTTTATGTGACTTAACCCTTTGTTTTCAAGGTCAGTAAGAGAGTTCAATGGGGACAATGCTAGTTTGGCAGCAAATCATGCTGGTTTCTATTGGAAAGCAGCTTCAAGCTGAAGAAGGCCTATTGTACATGGTTTGCAACGGAATCAAAGAGGTCACACGTTTGGGGAGGTGGCCTTACCTCCCCCCCCCATGGGTTTACAGGGAACATTGCTCACACATACACATTTCTGATGTGCAGTGCGTTCGAAGACTGCGCTTCAGAAAAGAGGTGCTGACAAAGATATGCCAGCTCCTACAGGCAGACCTACAGCCTATCAGCGCTAACAGGACCGCGCTGCCCGTCGAGGTGAAGGTGACTGCGGCGCTGGCCTTCTATGCCTCCGGCTCCTTCCAGACAGCAGCAGGGGACATATGCTGCATCGCACAGCACGTCACACATTGCTGCATTCGCCAGGTGACTCAGGATGGATTTCATAAAGTTCCCAATGACCAAGGAGAGCCAGAATGAGAGGGCTATAGGTTTTGGACAATTTGCAGGCTTCCCCAAGATTTAGGATGACTTTACGCACATCGCCCTGTGAGCACCAACACAGAATGTAGAGGTCTTCCAAAACAGAAATGTTCAGCTAGTCTACGACCACACTCAACACATCTTCACAGTCAATGCCCGCTATCCAGGGAGCACACATGATGCTTTCATCTTGCGTGAGAGCAGTTTCTCACGCATGTTTCAACGACAAAGACAAGGTCAGAGCTGGCTGATTGGGAACAAAGGATACGGCCTGGCCACCTGGCTGCCGTCACCTCCCTCCGGAACCCTGCCACAGAAGTCCAGCATCGCTACAATGACAGCCATGCAACCACCCGCAACATAACTGAACAGACAATTGGTGTACTGAAGCAGCGCTTCCGATGCCTGGACCACTCTGGAGGCAGCCTTCAATACTAAACTCAGCAGGTCTCCGAGTTTATTGCCGTGTGCTGCATGCTACACAATTTAGTCATCGTGAGGGGACAAGCTTTGCCAATGGGAATTGCAAGACCACCTCAGGAGGAGGAGGAAGAGGAGGAAGAGGAGCCTGGCAAGGAATCCATACCGCAACCACCATGACCACAGAAGAGGCAGCGTGGCGATGTGGCTACTGCAAGAGCCTTATGTAGGCAGCTCATCATTGACCAGTTTGCTTGAACGGGGAACAGGAGGTTTAAGCCTTGTCTTGCTACTCTATGCCACCATGCTGCCTAACATACAACTGATTGTACAAATGAGACACAAGACACCAAGGTAAAAGATCAAAGAACAATTTTTACCAACAGTTAATACTCTCAATATCCCCCACCACCCACAGAATCCTACATAATAGAATGGTTGAACACATACGGATACATTACTGATCCCTGCAATTGACAATATATTAAGAAAAGAATAACTGCACAAAATTGAATATAAAAAAGACTGCTTCCTGCAGTTACGAACTTGGAAGGAAAAAAGACTGTTTCCCGCAGTGCACAAAATTGCAAGGCTCCATGATTTTTTGCCAGCCATTAGTGCATCTTGGACTGACTTTCCCACCCCTGCCACCCCATTTCCCTTCAATCCCCTCCAATGCCTGCTGCTCCTCCTAAATGTGTCCTCAGGGTGTACAGCAAGGCTGCTAGAGGGCTGCTGTGTTGGGGGGTCAAGACAATAGAGACTGTGTCTGAAGACACTTTGGACCAGCTCCTGGCCTGGAAGGCCCAGATTTTGACTGGGGTACCTCTTCCTCGGTGTTACCAGTCACAGGTGGACGGGGTGTCAACCGTCTATGGTGCATGGTTGGTGAGTGAGTGGTGGGATCCGGAATGCTGTCATCCTCAGAAATGACACCACCTCCAATTTCCATGGAGCCACACACTCTCCGACAGGGCTGGATCTTAACAACCAGAGCACGATGTTTCTCCACACTTTGCTGGCCTGCTTTGGCACCGTCACTTCCCCGTTGGACAGTGGGGAATGCAGAGAGTATGGATGCAGACATGGACTGCATTACCTACCCAAGCTCAAGCAAAGCTTGTGCCTGTGACACGCCCAAGGCTGCAGCATGATCAAGGGCATGCGCTACACACTCTGGAACTCCACTGTTGTTTCTAGAGGTCACCAGCCTCTGTGTGTGGGCAATGATGGCCTCGCTGGACTCCCGACTCGCAAAGACAATCTGCGACGCTGACTCCGCAATAGTCGCAGTGAGCTTGTCAATGCTTACTTGATCCGTCCCAATGCATCCACAAGGTCACGGTTCATCACTGCTCTCTCCCTGGACATTTCCAGCAGGTCCACTTCAAGGTCTGCCTGTCTGTTAGCAGACCGACTTTGCCGACTCACCCTCCGGAGAGATGGCCTGTGGGATTCCACTGCTGTATGCCACTAGGACCAGGAGCTTTTGATTCCTCAAAGCCCGCGAATTCTGTGTCGTCCCCAGAAGAGCTTAATCCAGAGGGTGAAGCTGGTGGGCTCGGATGCTCCACTGGAACAGTGCCTCATCATCGTCCTCATTGCCTGAAGTGGAGGCCTCCCTCAAGGTATGCTGCACCTCTGATTGGTCATCTGGAAGTAGAAAACAGCAGACGAGTGGTTAGCAGCAGGGGAAGGGGCAGGGTGGCATGAGGAAGGTGGCATAGCACAGGTTCATTTGAGGGCTGCCGCTATTCAATTATCTCTCACGGTGCAGTGTATTCAGTAGTGCGATCCATTTACATACCCTCACTAACCGAAGGGGGCTCAGCATCGTCCCTGGCAACTGTCTGACCTGGGACTCCGATGAGGGCAGAGACCCTCTCCTCAACGTCAGTCAGAGGGATTGTTTGAGGCGGACCACCGCATGTCCGCAGCTGCTCCCTCCTGTTGTGGGATTGCTTTGACTGCAAAGAGAAAAATAGGAAGGATTCAAAAGTGGTCTCTATGCTGTTGTGCCACATATACCTACCACAGTAGAATAGGTGATACTGTATGAATGTTGTAGAGGTCTCCGTTCAATCTGCTGTGATCTTGCATCTGCTTCATCAGTATGCATTCGCTAGTTAGAGGCATCTATCATGGGAGATGTAAGTAATCTTTCAGAAAGCAATAGAAACAGTTGGAATGCATTGCAAGTGAAGATTTTAATGAAACAAATTACGTGCATAGATCATTTAAAGCCAATGGTTGCCATTGTAAGCCTTCATCTTTGTTATGCATTGAGAAAGGCACCTCACTGAATGTTGAGAGGGACCAGATAAATTAAAGACTTCATTTATTGTGTGAGATTAATGTTACAAGTAATGGAGGCATGCATTGATGCAAATGTTACTCATCCTGATAAACTTCGTAAGGTTATTGAATTTTTTTCAGCACTGTGTGCCAGTCCTGGGCACAGTGTCTGCAGCAATCACCTCCTGTGTTATATCCCTCCATATTCTTTTGAACACAAAGGAGGGAGCGGTCTTGCTCCCCCATCAAGATGGATTGAGGACCATCTCCTCTCCACCGCACTGACTAAGCCCTCACTAGCCTCCTGGCTGAAGCACCTGGCACACGGCCTTCTCTCCTGATCCTCCATCTCAGCAAAAGTGACTGAAGTGGGCCAGTTTAAATGCACATGCGCGCACAAAGTTGCATTTGTGTTTGTGACCGGAAAAGAAAGCAAGAGGGAAAAAAGAAACACAATGCGCATGAGCAAAATGGTCACCTCCTTCACCGCTGAAAGTTTCGGCTCCAGAGCACAAAGTCAGTGCAACGCCTGACTTTTTGCCAATGCTCCTCCAGATGACTTTTTGGCTGAAAATACATGACGAGGGCGCAAACTATTTCTAGCCACAACCTTTTGTGCTCCGCCCCGATTTGCACCCTGAAATGCTAAAAGCCGAAAATCCAATTTTGTGTTCTTTATTTTATCATTCACCCTTTACTGTACAGCTTTCCACATTTATTTTTACTGGAATATCTGTATCTCTTTTTGTGGCTCATTGTTTTTGTGTCTCACTCTGTAACTCACTCCTCCCCTCTGTCTGTCTCCAATGTGTTGTGTATGTGTCTCTGTATGTGTTTTCATACCTTTGCCTTACTCAACAGTATAAGTGTTGTGATGCACTATATTGTCATTGTGGCTCTGAATGCTGTGTTCTGAGGCTGTCATCTTGCGCATCGCTGATTTTAATAGCTCCACCATTGGCAGCCGTGCCTTAAGTAGCTTAGGCCCTAAGCTCTGAAATTCCCTCCCTAAACCTCTTCGACTCTCTACCTCTCTCTCTTCCTTTAAGACGCTTCTTAAAACCTACCACTTTGACCAATCTTTTGGTCACTTGTCCTAATGTCTCCTTATTTGACTTGGTTAATTTTATTGTCTGATAATCCTTCCTGTGAAACGCCTTGGGACTTTTTAATTACGGTAAAGGCACTATCTAAACGCATGTTGTTGTTGTAAGATCTGCAAGGTTCGATGATTTTAGTTGAAATAATGAAGCAGCACTACTGACATGCACATCCTTATTAAAATATTTAAAACCTACAGTAGATTTTGGGGCAGTGAATTGTACATCAATAGGCAAGCCATAACGCACAGCATGAGCCTTGTCTATTTAAACTAGGTGAAACGGCCCTAAATCACCTTCTATTTTTTGGTGTAATAAATAACATTGTATTTGCAGCAGACCTGAGTGGGCAGATGCAAAAATTGGGGCAGGATCTGATTACACCAAGCCCTTGTCCCTTTGTCACCTGATAAAATATCCAGCTTACTGGGGGCGGGCACATGATTCACCTGCTAACTAATGGCCGAACATGCGCAAATGTGGGAATGAAGACATGCAGTGTCATTCCAGCATTGTATCCTTAGCAATGCTGAGCATAAGCAAATCTTTGTGTGTCCCTGGTGACCAGCATTGCTGGGGCCTTGGAGGCAGATAAAGTCAAAAAGACACAGCAATCAATTTCAGTGTGGAAACCAGCCTCTGAAACCAATGAGCTAATTCAAATACATCTGTTAGCTCATTGATTTCAGAGGCTTGCAATCGTTTCACGCCTAAATTATCTCTGTGCTCTGTCCAGACAATTATTTACATCCACCACAAAAATGGAAAATCTGTACCTTTCTATGAGGTGTCCAATAATCTGCCTATATGTGTTCTAATAATAAACTACCAACAATATATAAAAGATGGGATGATCTGGTAGCACAGTGCCATCAACTGGAAGGATGTGGACTTGTACCCACATTTCCCTTCACAATAAATTACTAATCAAAGATGAATCATCAGTTGAGATGCTACATAGAGGCTAAGGAATTACCCACAGGGAAGAAAATAAAACCAATTGACAAATTGCTCAGGAGTTGCTCGAGTTCACTTTCTAGTAGCAGGTGGATATGGCAGAGGCCTGGGAGCAGGTCACATGCTTTCCTTGCTGTTTGATAAATGGTGATTGGTAGATGTGGTGACAACTTAAAGGAAAGCTGGGGGTTGTTGGGCATAAATAAACTAATCATTATGAAATAAAAAGAGAGGAATTCAAGCATACTGGGGAGTGCTGCTGCTGTGCATCGTGGGAGTTGTTGGCACGATATTTCCAGGCTGCACACAGCGGAGATATAGATCTTTAAGTGGATTGAGAACCTTGTATTAGGGTTCTTGTGGCAAGTTAGGCAGGTGTTGGTAGAAGTGCTGCAATGCATCAGCAGCTGTGCATATGTAACATGATAGTTTAACATGGAAATCAACAACACTGAAAACATGAGGGAGGATGGAAACACTTTAACATACCAGCCATGAATTTCCATGGGGTCAGTAGTTTGCATCCACTGTAAGTAGTTCAGGAGTATGGCATGACCTCAGGGTAATGAGGTGGGATCTGGATACATCAGATCCTAAACCAGGCCGTGAATTTCCGACAGGAGTTGGGGTAGGCAGAACCTCCACCTGCCCTAAACATTATGTTGGAGGGGATGGGGCATGGGGAGCTAATTTTCACACTATGAATTTTCTTGACCTCCGTCTTTCTACTGCCCAGAAGCCTGGACTCCCATATAATTGTTGGTATCCTTACTTCTTTTTGGTTCCCTTATAAAGGGGGCATGGATGGGGAAGATGATGAAAAATCTTCCTGGCTGGTGGCATTGGTAGCCTACTACTTTTTCCAACCCCTCCTACTCATAGACAACCAAGATGAGCTCATAGTGGTGTGGGCATCCGTTGCTGGCGTTCTAGTGTAGTGACCCTGACCTGGCCCGAGATACTTCAGTGGGGTCAGGGTGAATGATCAACAACGGCAGCTCTGCAGCAGAGCAGGGAAGAGAATCTTCTGCCTTGGGCCAACTTGCATGAATCCGACCCGCAGCCAACATTCATTTCTCTGAGACTTTTTTTTTGCTTAGTTATTTCAGGGGCTTTGTAAGAGTTGTAAGAATTCCTCTCAGATGTGACTCTAATAAAACTTTATACCATCTAATGCAAATATTGGCCCAGAAATCCTGGTCGGCTGCTTCCTGCGGGCGATCGGGTAAAAATTTTTAAAAAGAAGCACACTTACCTGAAGCTGCTGCGCCCACGAGCGATCTCGGTCCTGAGGCCTCCACTGACTGTGCATCAGAGCGCGTGAACATCGGGATGTGCACAGGGCTGGAGCTGCAGTCACATGGCTCTAGGCAGCCAATCAGGTAAAGTATGTTATCATTCATAATAATGAGAACTCTGCAAGTTAGAGTTCCCATTATTATGAATGAGAAACCTTCCCAAACACACAAAACATTAATAAAAAATAGAAAAAATACACTACATATTTAACATAAATTTAAATTAAAGTTGTTTATGTATTATAAAAAAAAAATTTCCTGATTTTTAAAAAAGTTTTTAAAATTATGGTTTAAAATAAACGTACTATAGTGAGGAGGGTTTTTAACAATAAAATGTGTTCTTATAATTTTATTTTAAAATGTTTTTGTGTATTATGAAACTCTTACGCCAGTTTTACACCCATAAAATTTCTATCCCATAGAGTCAGCATCAATTGTCCCAGGACTGGTACAGCATGGGTAGATGCAGAATAAAACTGCTTCTAATCTGCTCTGACCAACAATGTTCTTCAGCCATAATCTGCTGGATTACTGTGCATGAATTATCTGATTAAAGGATCAATTTAATGGAGCAAAGTACCATATTTAAAATCTTAGAGAATGCAGCTTTTGTCAGATGAATATGCAGAGTGGATGTTTTTGATTTGGTGCTTGGCTTACAGTACTGGCACACTTCAAGCTTTGAGCTTGGTAGAAATGGTTGACACAACTGACTCTTGCAAAGCTGGCTCCAATTAGACATGTGGGATGGGCTCCCAGCCTGTACTGGACCTCCTGCTGAGAGTTTGCCAAACAGGTGGTGGTGCCGAAAATCTTGTGCAGCTGCAGCTCTTAATGGTCAATGTCCAAGTTTCAGAGAAGCAGGAAGCAGATGAGGAAGAGGTTGCTAACCTCTGAAAATCTGCCAAGGTAAGATTATGCAGCATTTTTCTAGATAAAGTAGATGGGAAAAATACCCATGCTTCCTCTTAACATGTTACATCTTGACTGATGCCACATGCAAAGTACTCCAGCAACCTTACAGCTGTAGGACTGGAGAATGGCCAATATAAAATCCATTTTCAAAAAGGGATTTGGTGCTAACTAATTACAAGCCAATTAGTTTAACATCTGTGGGAGGGAAAATGATAGGATCTGTAATTAAAAATACAAATACTAAGGGATAGATTTTCGCCTGGGCCCGTTTTCAGGTCCAGGCTTGACCGCACGCCCAGACTAGGAGGTCCATGGATTGCCAGGAATTATTCCTTGAGTCTCATTTCCATTTTCGGGTAGAGATGCTGGCACTGGTTGTGCCTCCACAGACAACTCACCCGTTGTCATCATGTAAGTTCTGGGAGCAGGGGTTGGAGCAGGCAACCAGAGCGGGAGAGGCAATCGTGAGGACTGTGGAGTCAGGGGGAAGCACTCTTGCTCCTCCTGGCTCCACTGGAAGGTTTTTAAAAAATGATTAAAAATGTATCTTTTAGTTGGAAGTCACAGGGGCCGCTGTTGAATCCTGAGCAGCCAGGCCCGATGCCTACCTCATCCATCGGTAACACATTTTGTAGAGGAGTCCTTTAACATGGGTTAGATCTCTAATGAACATATCAAAGGGGCCTAATGTCCATTTTAGGTTGCCAGCCAGGACGCCTAAAAAATGGCCATCACAAATTTTGCAGTGAGCCCAATGCCTGCACAGATTGGAAGCAGGCTGTCCCACTGCTAAATTGGCATGCTTTGTGTCTGTTTTACGCCTAAAATAGGGTACAAAGTACATTGGCTATACATTTCTACCTCTAAGTATCCAGCTGAAGAAAAAATAATTGCAAGCAGCCAGCACAGATTTCAGTAAGGAAGATTGTACTTGCCAAACCTGATAGAGTTCTTTAAGGATGTGACAGCTATGGCGAATGGGGGTAACACAGTGGAAACCCTTTGACAAGGTACCACTCTGGAGGCTACTGGAGAAGATTAAAGGGTATGGAATTAGGGGAAGGACAGCAACTCAGAATACAGAGAGAAGGAATTAAGGGTATTTTTTTCAAAGTGGTTGGAAATGGGTACTGATGTCCCATAGTGTTCTACCTGGGACTGCTTCTGTGCATTATATATATCAATGAAATGGATATAGGGCTACTGGGAATGGTGGTCCACATTCTAAGATAAGATGCATCGTGTTATATATTGATGCTTGGGGTCACCAGACACCAGAGGCTGCCACTGTCGGAGGTCATCGGGCTATTTGCACGTGTGCGTGGTCATTGGTATATAAGCGCGGGTACTATGTCACGTGGGTATTTTGGGCATGAATAAGGTTGGATCAGGTTACACCTGAGGCGGGTTACAGTAACAAGACTCTTGAGTTATTACATTTGGCGATGAGGTAACTTAAGAATCTTTGCATGTACAATGGGCACTATTGGAATTCTGGAGAGATTCATGGAGGGCGAGGATTGGGCGGATTTTATTGACCGCCTGGATCAATATTTTGTGGCCAACAAAATGTAGGGAGAGGCTGACGCAGTTCGGCGTAGGGCGGTTTTCCTCACCGCTTGTGGTCCGAAAATTTACAGCCTCATGAAGAACCTTTTCTCGCCTTTATGTCCAATGGACAAAGAGTACGAGGATTTGTGTGCTTTGGTGTGTGACCATCTTAAGCCAAAAGAGGGGATCATCATCTCACGCTATCGCTTCTATACGCATGTTCGTGCTGAGGGCTAGGATGTGTTGGGATTCATTGCCGACCTACGACATCTTTCTGATCTGTGTAAGTTTGGGAACATGTTGGAAGACATGTTGTGGGATTTCTTTGTGATAGGCATCAACCATGATGTGATTCTCTGGAAGCTATTTGCTGAAGAGAAGCTGGACTTGAGAAAGGCCATCGCGACTGCCCAGGCATGCATGACGACTGATGATAATTTGAGGTAGATATTATCGAAGAGTCGGAGCTCCACGGCAGGTACTGTAAAAAGGTTGTGTTGTCTTCTGGCAGAGCTGCTTATGGCAGGGCCTACTCGACTGCTTATGTGAAACCTGTAGCTGCTCAGAGTCCGCCAACTGGTACGAACCTGATTTCACCCTGTTGGCATTGTGGGGGCAATCATCAGCTTCATCAGTGTCGGTTTAAACAATACTCATGTAATGGCTGTTCGAAAGTGGGGCATCTTCAAAGAATGTGCCCATAACTGAGCAAGCGTGCTGCTGCTCATCACATTGTTGATAATGACCAGTCTAGTGCTGGCCCGGATACACAACCTGAGGAGGGAGTGTATGGTCTGTATTCGTTCTTGGCAAAGAGCCAACCGATAATTGTTAATGTGAAGCTAAATGGCATGCCTGTATCAATGGAGCTGGACACGGGTGCGAGTCAGTCGATAATGAGCCCAAGGACATTTGACAAGCTGTGGGACACTAAGGCTGTGAAGCCTAAGCTGAGTCCAGTCAATGCCAAGTTGCATACCTATACTAAGGCACTCATACCGGTGATTGGCAGTGCAGTAGTCAAGGTGTCATATGATGGTGTGGTTCAAGATCTACCATTATGGATCGTCCCAAGTAATGGTCCAATGCTGTTCGGCAGGAATTGGCTCGAGAAAATCAAGTGGAACTGGAATGAAATCAAAGCGCTGTCCTCGGTGGATGACACTTTGTGTGATCAAGTGTTGAAGAAGTTTCCTTCTTTGTTTGAACCGGGCATTGGTAATTTTACTGGAGCCAAGGTGCAGATTCACCTGGATTCTGATGCAAGGCCTGTCTATCATAAAGCTCGGTCTGTTCCTTACATAATGAGGGAGAAGGTTGAAATTGAGCTTGACAGACTCCAACGTGAAGGGGTCATATCACCGGTTGAGTTTAATGAGTGGGCCGGTCCTAGTGTTCCTGTGTTGAAGAGTGATGGCACTGTCAGATTTTATGGAGACTACAAGGTTACGATTAACCGATTTTCGAAACAGGATCAGTATCCGTTACCGAAGGCTGATGATTTGTTCGTCATGCTAGCTGATGGAAAGTCGTCCACTAAACTAGATCTGACATTGGCCTATATGACACAGGAGCTTGTCGGCACTTTGAAAAAACTCACCTCCGTCAACACGCATAAAGGATTGTTTGTCTACAACAGGTGTCCTTTTGGAATTCGTTTGGCTGCAGCCATATTTCAGAGGAATATGGAGAGTCTACTGAAGTCCATTCCTAGAACAGTCATGTTTCAAGATTATATTCTAGTCACAGGTCGTGACACTGCTGAACATCTGAACAATCTTGAAGAAGTCCTACATTGTCTGGACAAAGTGGGACTCAGGCTGAAACATTCGAAGTGTGTCTTCATGGCACCTGAAGTTGAATTCCTGGGGAGAAAGATTGCTGCTGATGGTATCAGGCCTACTGATTCAAAAACCAAGGCCATCAAAAATGCACCCAGGCCTCAGAATGTGACAGAGTGCTTTCATTCCTTGGACTACTCAACTACTTTGGTAATTTCTTACCCAGACTGAGCACTTTATTAGAGCCACTGCACATGCTACTCAGAAAAAGCGACAACTGGGTCTGGGGTGTGTCTCAAGATAGAGCCTTTGAGAAAATTAAGAATTGGCTCTGTTCAAACAAGTTGCTTGTTCATTATGATCTGTGTAAGCGTCTTGTATTGGCCTGTGATGCTTCATCATATGGGGTTGGCTGTGTACTCCAACAAGCAAATGAATCGGGTAAGCTACAACCTGTTGCGTATGCCTCAAAAAGTTTGACAAAGGCAGAAAGAGCTTACAGCATGGTTGAAAAAGAAGCTTTGGCCTGTGTATGGGGTCAAAAAGATGCATCAGTACCTGTTTGGTCTTCATTTTGAACTCGAAATGGATCACAAGCCACTCATTTCATTGTTTTCGGAAAACAAAGGTATTAATACCAATGCATCGTCCCGTATTCAGCGGTGGGTGTTGACATTGTCTGCCTATGATTATGTTATTCATAATAGACTCGGTACTGAGAATTGCGCTGATGTATTGAGTTGTCTGCCTTTGTCCACACCTGATATGGAGACGCCTCAACCTGCAGATCTACTGTTAGTAATGGATGCTTTTTGAGAGTGAAGGAACTCCTGTCACTGCTCAACAAGTCAGGATCTGGACCAGTCATGACCCTATTTTATTGGTTGTGAAACATTGTGTTCTCAGTGGTGACTGGTCTGCAATACCTATGGGGATGTGTGATGAGACCAAACCATACAACCGTCGCAAAGATGAGCTGTCGACTCAGTCAGATTGTTTACTGTGGGGTAATCGTGTCATCATGCCTATGAAAGGTAGAGAAAAATTTGTAGGTGAACTACATAGCACTCATTCCCGTATTATTTTGATGAAAGTCATTGTTAGATCTCATGTCTGGTGGCCTGGAATTGATTCTGATCTGGAATCATATGTGCATCAGTGCAACACTTGCATGCAGCTAAGTAAAGTACCAGCGGAATCTCCGCTGAGTCTTTGGTCGTGGCCATCTAAACCATGGTCAAGGATCCACATCGATTTTGCGGGCCCTTTCCTGGGAAAGATGTTTTTTGTTGTGGTGGATACATATTTAAAGTGGATAGAGTGCATTATTATGTCATCCAGTACATCTACAGCTACTATTGAGAGCTTCATGTCATGTTTGCTACTCATGGTTTGCCTGACATTGTTGTGAGTGACAATGGATCTTGCTTCACAAGTCTTTGCATTTCAGGAGTTCATGAATATTAGATATGTGACGTCAGCTCTATTCAAACCTGCTTCTAATGGTCAAGCAGAGCATGCTGTTCAAACGATCAAGCAAAGTATGAAATATGTAACTCAGGGTTCACTGCAGACTCGTTTGTCATGTATATTGCTTAGTTACAGGACAAGACCTCATACACTTACTGGGGTTTCCCCTGTTGAACTACTGATGAAGAAAAATCTCAAGACCAAACTTTCTCTTGTTCATCCTGATTTGAATGATCGTGTTGAAAACAGATGTCAAAGTCAGCACTGGTATCGTGCTCGTGTTGCTGTGTCACGTGACATCTCTGTCAACGATCCGGTTTATATACTGAACTATGGTCAAGGTCCAAAGTGGATCGCCGGTACTGTTACGGCCAAGGAGGGTAACAGAGTGTTTATTATCATGTTCAAGATTGGGCAAACATGCAGGATACATGTTAATCAGGTCAAACTGCGACACACGGATAAACTGGAACCATTTTGAGGAAGATGCAGTCAGTGACCAACCAACCAATGTTCATTCATCAGAGCACTCTGCTGTCATTACTGAACCTGCACCTTCAGTCTCTGATGTGGTCATTACCACTCCCAAATCAGTTACTCAGCCTTCAGTCACAACTGACTCAGAACGCTCACAGAGAACTAAAGTTGAACTGAGACGATCAACTCGTGAGCGGAAAGTCCCAGACCATCTTAATTAGTAAAGAGACTGATATTGAGATCTTAAAAGGGGGATGTTGTTATGTATTGATACTTGGGGTCACCAGACACTAGAGGGCGCCACTGTCGGAGGTCATCGAGCTGTATGCGCATGTGTGCGGTCACTGGTATATAAGCGCGGGTACTATGTCACGCGGGTACTTTGGGCGCGAATAAAGTTGGATCAGGTTTACACCTGAGGCAGTTTACAGTAACAAGACTCTTGAGTCATTACACATAGTAAATTATTCTGAGGACCAAAGGAAGTTGATAAGAAGCATAGTAAATCATTCTGAGGACTGAAGGAAATTGCCAGTGGATATGAATAAGAAGGTAGAATAGGATAAAACACATGGGGGAAAAAATTCCGTTGCGCCCCCTTTGAGGGCAGTAAATATGGGAGGCGGGACCTTTTGCACCAGGCGTGGAAGTCCCGCCCTGCTCGCTAAATTCGGGTTACCGCCCCCGAAAGGAAGTGGAGCGCAAAATAACACACTCCACTTTCTTTCTGGGGTGGTAGTGGGGTAGATGGGATGGCAGCGGGGTGCAGCACTACGCATTGGGCTGTGTAGCGCTGCCACGTAAGAGGTGCTCTTCGCTTTATTAAAGAGAAAGACCCAAGCTGCATACTCTGCAGTAATGAAACGGGCCTCCCTGGACCACTGGGGAGTGGGGTTGCCGTGCCAACAGCTTGCCATTCAAGCAGTGTTCCGAGCTGAATGATCGTGACATGGACCACGCGGTCAAAGCACCAACGGGGCACTCGATGAAATTGGAAAAAAAAAATTCCGAAGGCCCACACCTCCCTTTTAATTTTTGCCCCACGAGCAGCTGATTGCCCTGTGCATGCCCCCTGAAGCTCTCGCTGGCATCACCCAACACAGCTTCAGGAAACGGTACCCAATTTAGGGTCCGGGGTGCTAATGGGTCGCTGCGCACAGTGATGATGTTGTCATGGCCAACGCAGCGGAGCGGGGAGCTATGGGTTACCACAGCACTAAACTCCCGTGGAATTTAGCAGGAGTCGTAGCTGTGCTGCACCTGGGTGAAAAGTAGTTTGCGGCCCGTTAGCGTCCCCTGGGAGTGCTAACGGGAGGCGCAAATGATCCAAGTAAGTTAGTGATTAAAGCAGGGACCACATCAACATTTAAGAATAGGAGAGATCGGTGGTGAAGGAAAGGGGTTTAAAGGAATATTGGAACAGCGCAGCCATTTGGGACTAAGACTACTGATCATGTGGAAGATAAACACCAACACAGACGAGCTGGGCTGAAAGGCCTGCTTCTACGATGTCATTTCTATGGAATTCTATGCAATAATTTCTAAGATAATAAATCTGTTGGCAGTTTATTTCAACTTTGTCCAGAGAGTTTACTTTTGATGGTACAAATCAAGCTAGCAGCAGATCAAATGTAACCCCCCGCTTTTCAAGAAAGGAAGGAGAGAGAAAACGGGGAACTACAGTCCAGTTAAACTGACATCAGTCATTGGGAAAATGCTGAAATCCATCATAAAGGAAGTGGTAACAGGGCACTTCAAAAATTATAATACGATTAGACAGAGTCAACATGGTTTTATGAAAGGGCAATCGTGTTTAACACATTTTTTAGAGTTTTTTGTGGATGTAACTAGCAGGGTAGATAAAGGGGAACCAGTGGATGTAGTATATTTGGATTATCAAAAGGCATTCAATAAGGTTACTACGCAAAATAAGGGTTCATGGGGTTGGGGGTAATATACTAGCATGGATAGAGGATTGGTTAATAGACAGAGTAGGGATAAACGGATCATTTTCCAGTTGGCAGGCTGTAACTAGTGGGGTGACATAAAGATCAGTGCTTGGGCCTCAGCTATTTACAATCTATATTAATGACTTAAATGAAGGGACAGAGTGCAATGTATCCAAGTTTTCAGATAATATAAAGCTAGGTGGGAAAGTAAACTGTGAGGAGGACACAAATCGAAATTTGGTACCACCCCGTTTGTCCTGCTGTGGAAGTCCCACCCTGGCCACGAAATTGGGGTTGCTGCTGCCGAGAGGAAGTGGAGCGCAATATCACGTGCTCCACTTCCTCTCGGGGGAAGGACTGGGGTGCTAAGTGCGAGGATTTTCCAGCACTACGTGGATCACTGCGTAGCACTGGCAGGAAAACAGAGCCCTCCCCTTCCGTTAAAGGGGAGGGCACACTGTGAGCTTTGCAATGGGGTGAAGGGCCACCACTTCAGCACTGCAGGGTGCTGTGGCAGCAGCCCAGCAGAGAAGCGGAGTGCTGAGCTACAACAACGTGGGACGGACCCCACAAATTCGTCAATGCAAGGCCGCGACCGGTAAGTTGGCCATTGAAAAAAAGTGGTGCCACGCACCTCCCATTTAATTTCACCCCGCGAGCAGAGTGCGGCCTGGTTTTCAACCAGCGAGGCTGGTGCGGACATCGTGTTGTGTTGTGCATATGTGCTCATTACTATTGATGGAATTCTATTCTTACTGCTGTCCAAATGTTTCATCAGGAATATCTTCATGGTCATTGCCAGTGTTCGACTCTGCTCTTGGCTGTGGGCGGGTCTCCTCCTACACCTGCTCCATGCTTAGGCCTCCCTGGATGGTAAAGCTGTGCAGTATGTATTATACAACAATAATATGGCAATTCATCGTTATCCTGGTGGCTGCAGGGGCCTCATTATTTCTATGTTCATGTGGTGTTCCAGGCTGTTACACAGGTGTCACGAGCCAGGACTGAGGAGAGTAACATTTGTCTCCAAGAAGCCATCCTTCCAAATATGAGTCTTTGAAGTAACCCAGGCACAGAGGGCTGCCTTAAATAAAGGAATCATGACTACAATCTGAGAGGCAGATACAGTTGATGCTACTGGTCGCTGACCAGCTGGGCATTTGAATAATTGGAACCCCTACAGTTCATGAACTCGATGATATTGTGTGCAATGGTCTCGATGGTCACTTGGGTGTCACCAATAATGCCCTCAACTTCGAAGAATCCTGAAATGTGGAAGGATTACAGTGTCCTCTCATTCTGTTGGTTTTCCATTGTCTAAAGTAATGAAGATGACTACACAAAACAAAGGAGTCGAAATTGCCCCTTTTTGCGCCACCCATTAGCACCTCTGGAGAGCGCAAAACAGGTTTTACCTGGAGGAGGAGAGAGGGGTGGAGGTTGGGGGGCGCTACCGGCTCCTGCGAAATTGCACAGGAGTTAGCGGAGGCGCTGCCAAGGTAGCACCACACCCCACTGGTAGTGCCCCGGGGCACCGCCCAACCGCTGATAACGTCATCGCCGTGCAGGTGACCCCTTAGCATCACGCACCGACCCCTTTCCACCCTATGGCGGATATTGCCCTGCACCCCACGTGGCTGCCGTGAGCAGTATCAGCGCCAGCCTTGTGGGTCGCGAAACAGGCTGACCTCCGCTCGCGAGGCGAAAGTTAAAGGGGAGGTCGGCAGCGCCCTGCGCCACCATCTTACCTGTTTGGCCAACTCCCCAGTCAGCCCCTTCTTCTCTGGCATGATCTGGGCTGCCATCATACAGACTGGCACTCAGTTTTGGGTGCCTGGCTGCGGCCTTGACACCACGCCGCCATGGTGGCCCAGTGGAGGCCATCAGAGGCTCGGCAGAGTGCACAGCGGCCCTCCCCTTTAAGCGAAGGGGAGGTGCGTTGAACCGTGTCAGTGCTATGTGGAGCATCCGCGTAGTGCTGCCGATCGTGCCCCAGTATTGCCCTAGAACCCGTCCCTTCAGGAAATGGAGCACGTGAGATTGCACTCCACGTCCTGTGAGGGATGGTAACCAGTTTTTCGCAGCCAGGGCAGGACTTGTGTGTCAGGCATAGGAAGTCCCACCCCAAGACAGTTACCGCCCCCAATCGGGATGCTGGGGAATTTCTCCCCCCAAATATCTTATCTAACATATGGATCTTCTGTTGATCGCATCTGGTATGCATCAATTGCCAGATGGTTCTCATTCTTCTTTGCTAAGATTATCTTTGGTGATGTGTGATAGAAGGGTTAATTCTTAATTTAACTGAGTGATTGGTCAGCCAGAACCCCTTTGGTGCATTGGACAGGCTACAGTTTACTAGTCACAAGCATAGCGACAACATTTAGTTGAAACCAAGAAGTGTCTGATTCTTGCAATGTGTCTGTGCGATTAAGGATGAGATCACCAATAACTAATGTTTATTTCAAAGCCTTGGGGATAAAATTAACTCCCAAGTATCAGAGATCTAATCCATTGGAAGTAGCAATTAGAGTACGAGATATTCCAAATATGGGGTTGAATTATGTAAGAATTTGCCATGCTTTCACTTCATTATCATTAATTCTATTTTGTCATGTGCAGGGCTAGTTCTGATTTTGTTTGCATGTCAACCCAGCTCCTTTTAGTAGAGCTTCGCATGCAAAGTAGGAGATATATGTATTGAAAGCTTGGTTTGCTGGGAGGATGATGTGGTGCTGGAGGCTATATGCATTGCTTTGTCCACAGCCTCAACCGGATGCTAACAATTTTTGTTTGCAGTAGAGAGAGATTTATCTTTTCTGCAATTCTTTTTTTTTCTGAACTTTTCCAGAGTGAAGTCTCCAGACACTTTAAGGAAAGCTAAAAAATTCCTATATCATTAAAAAATGAAGTGAGAATAAAATTCAGCATGCTGCTGGAGAGAAGATTTTATTTTGAAAAATGATCTTTCTTTAAGAAAAAATATGCGGGTGTAGTATTAGATAATGAACATCAGTATGCACAAACACAAGTGGCATGGTTGCAAGTTTAGTTTTTCACATCATTCTGTTTCTGATCTGAACTGCAGGAGTATGAAGGTGCTGAACCAAGGCTGCAGTTTTTCCTCTGAAGTATTACCTGAACTGGAGATTCTCTATATTCAGATTGGAAATGTCCTGTTCAGGGAGTATTTCAGATCGTTTAGTCTGGCCCTTGGAGGGTTAGGAGCAGTGACAGAAGTCCAGACAGACCTAAAGTAAATAGATATGAGCTGAAGTACAGACTCATTACAGCTGCATGGATTTGATGTCCATCTCATGGTCTCACATAAATGTGCTCTAAACTCACAGCCATACTTCTGCACCATAACCTTTCTTTGTTGTTGCAGAGAGCTGTCTCTTTAAAATCAATAACTGCAGTGGAGGAAGCAATAAAGTACAAACTGGAGGGGTGGGGAGAGCTTTGGGAGGTTTAAACAGCATACATGCACGGAGCGAAGTTTGCAGATGAGCCTATGGCTTTGTGAAGCCTCATCTCCTGAATTCCAGAACAACATCAAGACAGTGGCAAGAATTTTCATTACCAGGGAGGGCCAGGTGCAGGCAGTCGGCATGGCGACTTGGCACCCCATTCTTCTTTTCATTCCGCTACTCAGAACAACTTTCCCTTAATGGCACCTGTTAAGGCAGGCCTGCATGTTTTCCAACCCTATTAAATGGTACGGGTCTGATAATGTAATCGATGACTCATTTCCAGCGAGGATATTTACAACAGCTTTGGCCACATTACATTTGAAGGTTCATCCAGGAGTGTGTAGGCAGTACATATCACCATCTGCTTATTGCTGAGCCTTGCACAAATGGCTTCACAGAGACAGAGGGCTACACTCAGGGTCTCAGATGACTCCTTACATATCCTTGTGGAGGGAATCAGAGCATGCAGGGAGGTCCTCTTCTCATCTGATGGCTGGAACAGACCTCCCCAGGAGACAAAAAGATCCTGGCTGCAAATTGCAGAGGAGGTGAACAGCAGGAAAGTGGTGAGGAGGATCTGGGTGCAGTGCTAGAAGCACTTCAATAATCTCATGAGATCAGGAAAGGTGAGTGCAAAGCCACACTCAACTTCATCCTGCTTTGCCTCTCATCACATTCCCATCACTCTGCCTTCTTAAGCCTACTCCTGCACATCATTCCTCACACCAACATACCTTGCACCTCCACCCATCCCTCTCTCTCTATCTACATAATCACATCCCCATCTGACTAACCACCTCTCACACTCATCCTCACTCAATCAAACACTCATCTTTCTCTCCTTGCAGGATAAGAGATCCCACAATAAGAGGGAGAGCGAGAGAACCGGAGGTGGCCTTCCATCATTCGTCACGTTGACTCCAGCAGAGGAGGTCGCCCCGGAGGTCTCCAGAGTTGCAGGGCAGCTAACGGTGGGAGACAGAGAGAGACGGACATCTAAGCAACCTGGTGACAGAATTACATGGCATACAGCCACATGGCATACAGCAGTCACTCATATGGGACTGATGTCAGCAGCCAGTGAATGTTCATCATGTGCATAATGTCATCATTACTCATTCTTGATACAGGTGCAGCGCCAAGAATCTGGAACCCTTGGGACAGAGGCCATTCTGGATTCCGGGCTTTTCCGGACTTTCGATTGTCTTTCTGATGTCATGAATCCGGAAACACCCGAGCCGAGGTTTGGGTATTTCCCGATTTCGGAATGTCAGAAGAGGTGGGGGGGGGTGCGGGGGGTTCCCCCCAGCTGAGGAGCTATTCAGCCCCCCGCCGAGGAGCTGTTCAGGCCGGCCGGTTGTTGGGCGCTGGCCTGAGTGTCTGCTGTTTGCGGTGCCTCAGGCCTGTCCAGACTGCCCACAGTGACTGGGCTCTCCTCCACTTGGTTCCGGTGTTTGGTCACCTGTGGTGGAGTAAACTCTACGTCGTGTTCTTCCTCTGCTTCTTCTATGGGATTGTTGAACCTCATTTTAGTTTGATCCACGTGTTTGTGGCAGATTTGTCCATTGGTAAGTTTAACTACCAAAACCCTATTCCCCTCTTTGGCAATCACAGTGCCTGCAAGCCATTTGGGCCCTGCAGCGTAATTAAGGACAAAAACAGGGTCATTAACATCAATACATTGCGCCCTCGCATTCCTGTCATGGTAGTCACATTGTGACTGACGCCTGCTCTCAACAATTTCTTTAATAGTAAGGTGTATAAGGGATAACCTGGTTTTGAGCATCCTTTTCATTGGCAGCTCTGTGGGTGGAACCCCTGTGAGCAAGTGTGGCCAACAGGAGGTGTGATAAGCGGCTTTGTAGGGAGCCCCCTTGGATTCTGAGCATCCCCTGTTTGATTATCTGCACTGCTCGTTCCGCTTGCCCGTTTGAGGATGGCTTGAACGGTGTAGTTGTGATATGGTTGATTCCATTGCCTGCCATGAAGTCCTGGAATTCAGTGCTTGTGAAGCACGGGCCATTGTCACTGACCAAGACGTCCAGTAGACCATGGGCGGAAAACATTGCCCGTAGACTTTCCACCGTGGCAGAGGATGTGCTTGAATTTAAAATGGCACACTCAATCCATTTGGAGTAGGCGTCTAGTATAACCAAAAACATTTTTCCCATGAAAGGACCTGCGTAGTCCACATGGATACATGACCATGGCTTGGCGGGCCAGGACCAGGGGCTAAGGGGGGCTTCTCTGGGTGCGTTGCCCAGCTGAGCACACATGTTGCACCTGCGAACACAAAGTTCCAGGTCTGCATCTATCCCTGGCCACCAAACGTGTGACTTGGTAATTGTCTTCATCATGACAATGCCCGGATGCTCATTGTGAAGTTCTCTGATAAACACCGCTCTGCCCTTCTGGGGCATGAGTACTTGGTTTCCCTACAATAGGCAATCGACCTGAAGCGAGAGTTCATCCTTGCGCCTATGAAATGGTTTAAACTCCTCAAGGCATGCCCTGTACGTGGCTGCCCAGTCCCCATTCAGGACACATTTCTTAACTAAAGACAGTAGCTGGTCTTTATTTGTCCAGAACTTTAATCTGACGGGCTGTCACAGGTGAGCCTTCGCTTTCGAAAGCGTCAACAGCCATGACCATCTCAGCATCATGCTTAGCTGCCCCCTCAGTGGTGGCTAGTGGTAGCCTGCTAAGTTCATCGGCACAGTTTTCAGTGCCCGGTCTGTGCCGAATTGTGTAGTCATAGGCGGCTAACGTAAGTGCCCACCTCTGTATGCGGGCTGATGCATTCGCATTTATGGCCTTGTTGTCGGCCAAAAGCGGCGTTAGGTGTTTGTGATCTGTCTCCAGCTCAAATTTCCTGCCAAACAGTTACTGGTGCATTTTTTTTACTGCATATACACATGCTAGCGCTTTCTTTTTTACCATTCTGTAACCCCTTTCTGCCTGGGACAGACTTCTAGGGGCATAAGCTCCCGGCTGTAACTGACCATTGGCATTCACATGCTGCAACACACACCCGACCCCATAGGACGATGCATCACACGTTAAAACTAGTTTCTTACACGGGTCATATAACGTTAACAGTTTGTTGGAGCATAACAAATTGCGTGCTCTATCAAAAGCCCTTTCCTGGCTGTCCCCCCAGACCCAATCGTGACCTTTGCGAAGGAGCACGTGTAGCGGCTCTAACAGCGTGCTCAATTTGGGAAGAAAGTTGCCAAAATAGTTCAGGGGACCCAGGAATGAATGCAGCTCCGTCGTGCTGCGGGGTCTGGGTGATCTCTGGATCGCTTCCATTTTGGACGCAGTAGGTCTGATCCCATCTGATGCTACACTCCTCCCCAGGAATTCTACCTCTGGAGCTAAGAAGACGCACTTCGCCTTTTTCAGTCGCAGCCCTACCCGGTCCAGTCTGCGTAGCACCTCCTCCAGGTTGTGGAGGTGTTCTTCAGGATTGCGACCCATGTTGAGGATGTCGTCTTGAAAAACCACCGTCCTTGGAATCGACTTGAGGAGTCTTTCCATATTTCGCTGAAAGATCACGGCAGCCGAACGAATCCCGAACGGACATCTGTTATACTCAAACAATCCCTTGTGTCGTGATGGTGGTCAGCTTCTTAGACTCACTCGCCAGCTCCTGGGTCATGTAAGCTGAGGTCAGGTCCAATTTTGAAAAAAGTTTGCCACCGGATTGCGTCGCAAAGAGGTCCTCCGCTCTCGGTAGCGGGTACTGGTCTTGGAGTGACACCCGATTAATGGTGGCCTTGTAATCGCCACATATCCTGACTGACCCATCCGCCTTGAGCACCGGCACAATCGGGCTCACCCAGTCATTGAATTCGACTGGGGATATGATGCCTTCCCTCAGCAGGCGGTCCAATTCGCCTTCTATCTTTTCCCGCTTCAAGTACGGCACCGCTCTGGCCTTGTGGTGTACTGGCCTGGCATCGGGTTTATGTGAATCACTACCTTGGTCCCCATGAAAGTGCCGATGCTGGGTTGAAATAATGAGTTAAATTTGTCCAGGATCTGTGAGCGTGATACTCGCTCCACAGAAGAAATTGCATTGACATCGCCCCATTTCCAGTTCATGACAGCAAGCCAACTCCTCCCCAGTAGTGCGGGACCATCCCCCAGGACAATCCAGAGTGGCAACCTGTTCTCCGAATCTTTGTGGGTCACGACTACTGTGGCGCTGCCTAGCACCAGAATGATCTCCTTTGTATATGTCCGTAGCAGTGCGTCAATCGGCAATAATTTTGGCCTCCTGGCCTTGGACACCCACAACCTTTCAAACTGTGTGATACTCATCAGGGACTGGCTGGCCCCTGTGTCCAGCTCCATTAATACTGGGATGCCATTGAGGAGCACTTTCATCATTATCGGTGGCGTCCTGGTATATGAACTGTATATGTGCTCCACATGAACTCGCTGAACTTCAGCTTCCCGTGATTTCCCCCTGTACTCATTTGGCCTCGTAGGGCTTACATCGGGCCCGTCCTCCTCGTACATCAACGTGGCTGCAGGCTTCCTGCACATACGTGCCAAGTGACCGCTGATGTTGCAGTTTCTGTAGGTATATTGCTGAAAACTGCAAGCTCTGGCTGGGTGTTTGCTTCCACACCTTCAGCATGAGCTTGAGGCCCCATTGTTGGAAACAAAGGTCCATTACCAGTCGATCGTCTCTGACTGTCTCTGTAACTGTCCTTCAGCGCACCATTAACAGGTGTTGATAGCCCCATTACTGGCTGCATTGTCCATTGCAATGGCATGAATCACCGTTCAGCTAGCCATTGTCTCTGTTGAATTCCCCCTTTGGGTTCAACTGCATGCTGGGGCATGTCCAATTGCCCTTGTCTGCCTAGAGAACTGTGTGCCACGTTAACAATGTTGACTCCCTGGTCGTTTGCCGCATTTTGCTATAAATCATTCTGGTCTCTTCCTCCCCTGAGATAATTGTCTGGGCTATCAGATCCACCGCTTCCAAGGTCAAGTCTTTGGTCTCAATCAGTTTCCTGAAAACCCCAGCGTGCCCGATGCCCTCAATAAAAAAAGTCTCGCAGCATCTCTGCTCTGTATGCATCTGGGAACTTACATAAGCTCGCCAGTCACCGGAGATCTGCCACGAAGTCTAGAACACTTTCCCTTCTCACCGCCGGTGCGTGTAAAACCGGTGTCTTGCCATGTGCATGCTGCTCACCGGTTTAAGGTGTTCCCCAATCAACTTACTGAGCTCTTTAAACGTTTTGTCCACCGGCTTCTCTGGCGCTAGAAGGTCCTTCATCAGGGTGTACACCCTGGATCCACAAACCGTCAGGAGATGAGCCCTGCGTTTGTCGGCCAAATCCTGTCCCAACCATTCCTTAGTGACAAAACTTTGCTGTAGTCTCTCAATAAAGTCGTCCCAATCATCACCAACACAGTACCTCTCTTCTGTGCTGCTAGTGGCCATGCTCGCGTGGTTAAAATCCCAGTTTCTCGTCGCCAATAATATGCCCGTACTACACAGTATAAATGCACACGAGGCCCATACTTGAGAGAAGGTCACTCTGTGACCAGTTACCTTTATTACCAAGACCTCAAGAGACAGACGGTGGGCGGAGCTTCCCCTTTTATACCGGAAAGTCCAGGTTAGGAATGTCTCCCACAAGTTCACCCCCTGTGGTCAGTGTTCTCAAGATGTACAACTTAGGTCAGCTTATACATGGGTTACAATGACAGTTGAATACATGACAGTTATATCTCTTCTCGGCCTCACAATGTGGCCTCCTCAAGGGTGTCATGAGCCACGTCTTCAGTGGATAGCTCTTGTCTCCAAACAGCTAGTCGGTAATTGTATTTGGCAGTACGAAGAGCTGAGGGAGGGTCGACTGGCGCAGGATGAAAGAGTTCATGACAGCTGCCAGGGAATTCTGCGCACACATGCATGATGATCTTTTCATGGTTGCAGATGAGCTGCACATTGTGAACTGCAACGGCTTCCACTCCCTCAAACACTCCTGGGTGATGATGGGGTGGTTCATGGTCATATGTGTACAGTTGATGACACCCTGCACCTTTGTGAAGTGAGCCAAAGTGGCAAAGGCCAGCGTCCGCTCAGTAACATTGGCTTCATCAGCGGTAAAGTTGATCTAATTGATTAACTTATCAAATATGGCATAGGTGACCTGGGTGATGCATCTGTGGGCGGCCGACTGCAAGATCCCACAGATATATGCTGCAGATACCTGGAAAGAGCCTGAGGCGAAGAAGTTGAGGGCGCTGGTGACCTTGGCAGCCACTGGTAAGGCATGTCCACCAGGTCCACTGGGCTGCAGGTCTTGTTTCAGTAAGCTGGAAATGTGTGCGATGACTGGCGCAATAGCCTCTTTTGGCACCGAAAGATAGAAAGACTTACATTGATATAGCGCCTTTCATGATAGCTCTTTGTAAATATCTTCCATAAAATACAATAGATTCAACACTCATCAGAGGAACCTGTGAATCTTTTTTTCTTGAAAGCTAAAACTGAGAATTATATCAATGTTGCATATTCCTTGACAATATCCAGGTCTCTATCAACTATTTATGTGCATACTTTTTAATTACAATTAAATAATAACATTTTGAAATAAAGACTGGTTGAAATAGTCAAATTTGTGTATGCGCCTTGTTTCTTTGGTGGAGCGACAACATTTAAACTTAATTGCAGTTTTTTTTATTGTGGTCTGAATCTTTACATTTCTAATCATTTAAAATTCTTGTGTTGCCTTGAGAAAAAAAAGAATCATTTCAAAAGACTAAAAGAAAATGTCTATTAAATATTTGACTGAAAACAGCAGCAGCACATGGCAGGCAGTAAAGGAGTGTATTGTCTACAGGATTATACACCACTTTATACAAGGCATGGGCTATTGTTGCACTCGATATATGGGCCATGGGTCACTAGTGGCCCACCCATTTATATGAACATAAGAGTGACAGAACAAAAAGAAAAGAAAGGACACTGTTTAAAGTTTTGTTGTCTCTCCATCTCTTTAGGTGATCAAGTACTATTTCTTGATTATGACGGTACATAGGTAACTTGTTCTCAGGCATCCACTGAGGCAGATTTATGCAGAATTAATGTCAGTTTCATGGCTCTCTGATTTTCTCTCCATTTCACATGGCCCACGGAGATTAGAAACTGCTTTGCGACAACTCTAAGGTTGGAGTGTAAATACATCTTAAAAGTCAGTGTTCTGGGATGGATTCACTTTAGGGGGAAACTGCAATTGATGACAATCTGTAGTACAGCAAGAAAGAAAGACTTGCATTTATATAGCACCTTTCACGATCACAGGACGCCTCAAAGTGCTTTACACCCAATGAAGCACTTTTGAAGTTTCGTCACTGTTGTAATGTGGGAAGCATGGCAGCCAATTTGCGCACAGCAAGCTCTCACAAATAGTAATGTGATAATGACCAGATAATCTGCTTTTGTAATGTTGATGGATAAAAATTGGCTGGGATACTGGGAATAGCTCCCCTGTTCTTCTTCAAAATAATGCCACAGGATCCTTTTTGTCCACCTGAGAGAGCAGACAGGGCTTCGGTTTAACATCTCATATGAAAGATGGCACCTCCGACAGTGCAGCGCTTCCTCAGCACTACAATGGAGTGTCAGCTTAGATTTATGCGCTCAAGTCCCTGGAGTGAGATTTAAACCCACAACCTTCTGACTCAGTAGGCGAATGTGCTTCCCACTGAACCACAGCTGACACTGAGCCACTGCTGCTCAGTCATGTGAGGAAGCTCATCCTCTGCCTGTATACCCTGTGTTGGGGGTATCGCCTCTGGCGCGGTGCAAACCTGTGCTGATGCCCTCTGTGGAGCATCAGTCATTGAGGAGAAGGT
This sequence comes from Pristiophorus japonicus, assembly GCF_044704955.1. NCBI lineage: Eukaryota > Metazoa > Chordata > Chondrichthyes > Pristiophoridae > Pristiophorus > Pristiophorus japonicus. Next base: position 251,684,120 of record NC_091978.1, on the reverse strand, counting down.
TGTTGGTGCTGGTGCTGCTTTTGTGCCCGCTGCTGTTGGTGTTGGGGCTCATCCTGGCCCGATTCGGATGACCAGGTTGAGACAGTATAAACGGCACCCATGCTGATGTAATAGATGGCAGGTCAAGTAGAGATCAGAGGACCAATCTGTCAATGGTGTGGTAGCTAGTAGCAATGAGATGAGAGTGGCTTCCGAATTTGCAGAAAAGAGTTGTAAACAGTAGACACCTAAATCTGTGCTCAAAATGCAGAGCAAGAGCCTTTCCCTTCGGTGTTGCCATGATGCCTTGTACTCGTCCCTCTGGCGGAACAAGGTGTTGATGATGACAAGGTCGTATTCTAGGCATTTTGTCAGGAGCATGGTACTGCTGGAGTTGGTTTTCCCTACCCCCTCTCTGCCGATCATGCCATCCCAGAGGTCTGTGTCCTTACCGACTCTGGCATTGAAGTCGTCGAGGAGGATCAGTTTGTCGTCCGTAGGGATGCGGGACAGGGATTGTTCGAGGCTGGAGTAAAATCCCTCTTTAGCCTCATCTGTTGCATCGAGTGTTGGAGTGTACGCTCTGATAACTGTGGTGAACTGGTTCTGGGATAGGGTGAGTCAGAGAGTCATGAGACGTTCACTAATCCCGCAGGGGGAGCCTCTGAGGCAGCCGACCAGCTCGTTCTTGATGGCGAAACCGACTCCATGGCGTTCTTCCTCTGGTTTGCCTTTCCAGAAGAAGGTGCAACCTGCACCTTGTTCCTTGAGCTAGCCTTCCCCTGTTTAGGGCGGCGATGTCAACATCGAAGCGTCTAAGTTCCCGGGCAACGAGGGTGGTGCGGCGTTTCGGCCTGTCGCTGTTGGAGTTGTTCATGAGTGTCCTGACGTTCCAGATCCTGAACTTCATTTTGAAAGGTGGAAAATGCCTGTGAGTGAGTTCTTTTAACGTGAGGTGGCCGTTGCACACCGGATACCACACGGGCTTAGCAGAGCAATGTCTTTGTCCAGTGGCAAGAGGGTCCAAGACAACTGGAGGCCAGGCACTGCTGTATGAGCCTAGTTGCCTACGGCGGGATGCAAGCCATAAGCTCGGCGCTGAGCAGCGCCCTTCGGTGAGGTGGTGAGAAAACCGAGATCTGGCAGAGGGCAGGCATCGTGATGGTCAGAGGTCCACTTTGTGAAAGGAGGAAAGGTCAAATAGGTCAGAGTGACCACAGCCATTGTGCACACCATGTGCTCGACAGAGGCTCCACCGCTGAGTGGGGCGAGCGGCTGCAGGGAGGCCAGAACGTCGTTGGTGGAATGAAGGCCAGGATGTTGCCAGAGGGATGGAGGCCTGAATGTCACCGGAGGGAGGGAGGCCCGAACGTTGCCGGAGGGAAGGATGGAGGCCCAAACATCACCGGTGGGAAGGCTCGTGCATGAGGGCGAGGAGTGATGGTAGGGCCCAAACCTTTAACTGAAGCTGCTTGGAGGCTCACCGCCGTTGAGACCCACTAGCAGCAGCAGGTGACTTACCTGTGGCCTCCTGTGGAGTGCTCCCTGTCTGACCAACACCAACACCGTCTTGTCATCACCAACACCTTGTTCCGCCAGAGAGACAGGTACAAGGCATCGTGACCATCTTTTAAAAAGTGGACAAGTCCGACTGCGGCAACTACAGAGGAATCTCCCTGTTGTCAGCCACTGGGAAAGTCGTCGCTAGAATCCTCCTCAATTGTCTTCTCCCTGTGGCTGAGGAGCTCCTCCCGGAGTCACAGTGCGGATTCCGTCCATTACGGGGTGCAACGGACATGGGGCTAGAACCTCCACTTTTGAGCTTATCGCCCAAAAATGGGCGTTATTTCCAGCGTGGGTTTTGAAAAAGAGTTTTTAGATCGCCAGCTTCTCGCCCATTCTCAAAACACCTAGTTTACATTTTTGAAAATGGCTGTTACCGCAAGCGATGTCAAATGGGCGGTAGCATTAAATTTTTCTGACCTTCTGCCGTAAAGTGTGGCCATCCTTAGCAACGGCATGGCAATGCTCGATTCCCATGATTCAGGAGATCAAGGGTCACCATGACATGTGCAGAAGAAGAGACAGAGAGAGAGGGAGCTCAGAGGCACTGAAAGTGTGTGTGGCTGTGGTGTGTGCTTGTTTGGCTGCTGTGGGAGGAACAATGGAGATTCACCAGCAGCAAAAAGCCTACTAAGCACCAAGAACATAGTTAGCACCGAGTTTTTGTCCAACAAATAACATATAAAATGGAAGGGATGGAGGAGGCCCTGGAGCTGGTAGCCAGAACAGTGGTGGCAGAGTGCTCCCAGTGGTCCCGGAGCACCGCACTACACCCCAAGGTGATGCACCCCCATTGCCAACTACACACGAGAGCCAGCAGCAAAATCTTGCTAATGGCTTGGAGCACACTCTCATATCCGTCCAAGCAGCGCTTCCGCCGTCACCCCTTCCACCCCCACCCCCAATGAAGCATCGCCTGAGGACCTCCTGAGCCAGGCGGCTTGGTGTCAAGAGGGGAAGGGGAAGGGTAGAAGTGGGGAGGAGAAACGGGAGGTGGGGGGGGGGAAGTGTTGGTTTGTACAGAAAAACTGATAATTTCAGACTAATGTTTGGTTTAAATGTTTTTTATTTAACAAAACCTTGCAGCACATTGGCTCAGATAGCTGCACCATTACACGCTGGTGATTCCTTAACATCACAGGGTATAATCTCACTTAACTTCAATAACCTTAAACTTTAACCATCACCAAGGTGATACCCACCATTGATGTATGACCTGCACACCCAGCAGTGTGTCAGCCTTGCAAATAATACCGTTCTTTCAGGCAAAGCGATCATTGATGAGCTCCTGACGTAAGGCTCTTGCAGCTGTCATGCCACCATGGGCCCTTTCATGCGGTCTACAGGGGAGTGGGGGCATGGTTTCAGCATCAGCCTGATTGTCTGGCCCAATGTCAGCGTCCGCCTCCTCGTCCTCCTCTTCCTCTCTCTGCTGAGGTGGACTGTCAGACTCATCAGGCAATTCTTGTACCCTCCTGATAGCCAAGTTGTGCAGCATGGAGCAGACCACCATGAATTGAGCTACCTGCTCAGGGTGGTATTGGAACTCGCCCCCTGAGTGGTCCAGGCATCTGAAGCACTGCTTCAGCACTCCAATGGTTTTCTCCACAATATTGCGAGTTGCTCTGTGGCTCTCGTTGTATCGCCTCTCGGCCTCGGTGTGGGTGTCACGCAGGGGGGTCATCAGTCAGGTGGAGAGGCCATATCCTTTGTCTCCAAGCATCCAGCATTGACCTTGTGGCTCATTGTTAAACAAGTCAGATACAGTGCTCTCACACAGGATGTGAGCATCATGGATGCTGCCCGGAAATTGAGCATTCACGGCCAGTATAATTTTCTGAAGGTCGACAACCAGCTGGACATTCAGGCAGTGGAATCCCTTGTGGTTCCTGAAAACCTCTGCATCCTGAAAAGGTGCCCGCATCGCGATGTGCGTACAGTCTATTGCTCCCTGCACCTTGGGGAAGTTTGCAATTCTGGAGAATCTTAGAGCCCTCTCACTCTGTACCTCCCTGGTCATAAGGAAGCTGATCAAGTCCCTCCTGCATGCATACAGGGCTTCAGTGACATATCTAAAGTGATGTGTGGCATGCTGAGAAAGTCTGCAAATGTCTCCAGCTGTGGCCTGACAAGAACGTGAGGCATAGAATGACAGTGCCGCGGACAGTGAAGTTCTGATGGTGCTGGCAGGCTGCAGAGCTCCCCTTATCAGCTGGCATACCGTAGTGATAACCTCTTTGTGGAAGCACAGTCTCCGAAGGCAGATGGTGTCGGGCAAGTCGAGGTAAGAATGCTTCTCCTTGTACTTGCAGGGATGTAATGTCTGGTCCTCTTCACCTGTCTGTCACTTCGTTCATTGGGCACATAATGCAGCGCAGCGTTCCTTCGGTGATGTCGAGTCTGCAGCATGCAATTTGGTCAACAAGAGAGGGTGAGAAAGGACAGGCCCCATTGCAGTAGCTCTCTGTTTTCCACCGATTGCTCACAAACAAGCAATGTCCCGACGAACACATCTCTTCAATTCCAATCGGTCTCAGTGTGGTCAAGATGTTTTTAGAGATGTTCATATCAACTCCAAAGACCTGCAGAGTACATCCAAGCTCCGGCGAGGTTGAATCACAGCAGCCTTTTAAAGGACACAACATGTGATCTACAACATGGCGTCCTTAACGTTGTGATTCATTCCGGTTAGTTCCACTTTTGTGGCCGATAATGTGGGTGAGGTGGTGTAATTGACAATGGGCAATCTCCATGGCAGCTAGTTTGGGTAAATATGCTCTTTGCGACAAAAAGCAGTCGTTGGGCGTTAATATTGAATTTTGGCGTTAATTCCGAGTGGAAAGTAAAGCTGGGCGATATTATGGGTGTTGAATTCGCCCATCCTGCTGATTCCGCCCAAAAAAAGTGGGCATGTGGTAAAAAAAATTTTCGGCATTAACCACATGGGGAAAGTAACGCTCGATGATAAGTTTCTGAAAAATGCCTGCCAGTTTCCATTTTGTACCAAATTGGGCAATATATGGGTGTTATACATCATTTCAGCGGTAAAGTGGGCGTTAAGCAGACAAAAAAGTTGGAGGTTCTAGCCCATGATCTTTACAGCACAACAACTGCAAGAGAAATGCAGGGAACAGCACCAACCCTTGTACATGGCCTTACAAAGACCCGTGACACTGTTAACCGCAAGGGACTATGGACTATGGAGCGTCCTCCTCCGTTTCAGCTGCCCCCAAAAGTTTGTCGCCATCCTCCATCTGCTCCACGACGACATGCAAGCCATAATCCTGAACAATGGATCCACTACAGACCCAATCCACATCCAGACCGGAATCAAGCAGGGCTCTGTCATCGTGCCAACCCTCTTCTCAATCTTCCTCACTGCAATGCTCCACCTCACTATCAACAAGTTCCCCGCTGAAGTAGAATTAAATTATAGAACCTGTGGGAACCTGTTCATCCTTCATCGCCTCCAGGCTAGATCCAAGGTCGTCCCAGCCTCTGACGTCGAACTACAGTACGCAGACGACGCTTGCGTCTGCGCACATTGAGGTTGAACTCCAAGTCATCGTCAACATCTTCACCGAGGCATATGAAAGCATGGGCCATACACTAAACATCCATAAGACAAAGGTCCTCCGCCAACCTGACCCCGCCACACAGCACTGCACCCCCAGTAATCAAGATCCATGGCGCGGTCCTGGACAATGTGGACCACATTCCCATATCTCGGGAGCCTATTATCAGGAAGGGCAGGCATCGATGACGAGGTTCAACACCGCCTCCAGTGTGCCAGCGCAGCCTTCGGTCACCTGAGAAAGAGTGTGTTCAAAGATCAGACCCTCCAATCTGGCACCAAGCTTATGGTCTACAGGGCTGTAGTGATACCCACCCTCCTGTAGAGCTCAGAGACGTGGACCACATACAGTTGACACCTCAAATCGCTGAAGAAATACCACCAACGATGTCTACGCAAGATCCTGCAAATCCCCTGGGAGGACAGATGCACCACCGTCAGTGCTCTCGATCAGGCAAACATCCTCAGCATCGAAGCACTGATCACACTCGACCAGTTCCGTTGGACGGGCCACATTGTTCGCATGCCCAAAACAAAACTCCCAAAGCAAGTGGTCTACTCCTGCGCGGCATGCGAGCCCCAGGTGAGCAGAGGAAACATTTCAAGGACACACTCAAAGCCTCCTTGATAAAATGCAACATCCCCACCGACACCTGGGAATCCCTGGCCAAAGACCGCCCTACATGGAGGAAGAGCATCCAGGAGGGCACTGAGCACCTCGAGTCTCGTCACTGAGAGCATGCAGAAAACAAGCGCAGGCAGCAGGAGTGTACGGCAAATCAAGACTCCCCACCCACCCTTTCCTCCAACGACTGTCTGTCCCACCTGTGACTGTTAGGTATGTAAACATTGTAACTGTGTAAGACATGCCACCAGAGGGCGCAACTGTTGGAGCGCCAAAGGTCACCTGCACACCTCATGCAAGGGAGTATAAAAGGTTGTCTGCCATGCTGCTTAGACACTCTGAAGTTGTATTAAAGAGACTAAGGTCACATCAGTTTTAGCTCACAGTACTCAGTCTTGTGGAGTTCTTCCATACTTAACAGTGACAGAGCCTGTAATTCCCATGTTGGACTGTTCAGTCACCTGAGAACTCACTTTTGAGTGGAAGCAAGTCTTCCTCGATTTCGAGGGACTGCCTATGATAATGATCCTTTAGGAAAGTAAGCAGGTGTCAGGTGTCAGTATTTATTGTGCTTTCCATGTTCTGCATTAATGAGTTCCATCAATGGCCACTGAACTTCTGCCTCAGCTTGACAGACTAAGTCCCCGAGCTACGTGATTCCCACGGTCATGTTAAGGGTCTGACAACAAAGTATTAATGAGATAAATTAGGTCAGCTGCCTGTGCCATTTGGGTCCGTGCTGCGCTGGCAAATGCGGCCAATTTAAAGGTGCGAGGAGACAGGTTCTCCATCCACTCCCATTTTTTGTGAGTTTCACATAAATGGCAGCTTGACAATTCCCGGCAGTGTTTCTAATCCTACAGGAATGTCTTGTAGTCTCCAGGAATGCAAAATAAATCTTCTGGACATTGCTGCGAGCAAACCGGGAGAAAAATGATAAGGACATTTTAAAGAAAATTGTGTTTGTCATTTTCTTTGAAAACTTTAATTTATTAGTTCTAAGAATATTGGATGTGGTAAAAAAAAGACTGTTTGACTGGGCTGGATAGTTGGACGTGATGAAACCAGAGTAGGCATTCCTACAACAAGATCGATTCATGCAGAAGTTTGGAAGTCGGCATCATCATCATAGAATCATAGAAATTTATAGCATGGAGGAGGCCATTTTGGCCCATTGTGTCCGCGCCGGCCGACCAATAGCTATCCAGCCTAATCCCACTTTCCAGCTCTTGGTCCATATGTTACGGCACTTTAAGTGCACATCCACGTATCTTTTAAATGTGGTGAGGGCTTCTGTCTCTACCACGCTTTCAGGCAGTGAGTTCCAGAACCCCACCATCGTCTGGGTGAAGAAATCTCTCCTTATAACTCCTCTAAACCTCCCTCCAATTAATTTAAATCTATGCCCCCTGGTTGTTGACCTCTCCAAGGGAAACATGTCTTTCCTATCCACTCTATCCAGCACCCACATAATTTTATACACCTCAATCAGGTCTCCCCTTAGCCTCTTCTGTTCCAAAGAAAACAGATCCAGTATCTCCAATCTTGTAAATCTCCTCTGCACCCTTTCCAGTGCAATCACATCTTTCCTGTAATGAGGTGACCAGAACTGCACACAGTATTCCAGCTGCGGCCTACCCAATATTTTATACAGTGACTAGTGGGGTGCCGCAGAGCTCAGTGCTGGTACCCCAGCTATTTACAATATACATCAATGATTTAGATGAAGGAATTGAATGTAATATCTCCAAGTTTGCAGATGACACTAAGGGTAGCAGTGTGAGCTGTGAGGAGGATGCTAAGAGGCTGCAGGGTGATTGGACAGGTTAAGTGAGTGAGCAAATGCATGGCAGATGCAATATAATGTAGATAATTGTGAGGTTATCCACTTTGGTGGCAAAAACACGAAGGCAGAATATTATCTGAATGGCGACAGATTAGGAAGAGGGGAGGTGCAACAAGACCTGGGTGTCATGGTTCATCAGTCATTGAAAGTTGGCATGCAGGAACAGCAGGGGGTGAAGAAGGCAAATGGCATGTTGGCCTTCATAGCTGGGGGATTTAAGTATAGGAGCAGGAAGGTCTTACTGCAGATGTACAGGGCCTTAGTGAGGCCTCACCTGGAATATTGTATTCAGTATTGGTCTCCTAATCTGAGGAAGGACGTTCTTGCTATTTAGGGAGTGCAGCGAAGGTTCACCGGACTGATTCCCGGGATGGCAGGACTGACATATGAGGAGAGACTGGATCGTCTGGGCCTGTATTCACTGGAGTTTAGAAGGATGAGAGGGGATCTCATAGAAACATATAAAATTCTGACAGGACTGGACAGGTTAGATGCAGGAAGAATGTTCCCGACGTTGGGGAAGTCCAGAACCAGGGGTCACAATCTAAGGATAAGGGGTAAGTCATTTAGGACCGAAATGAGGAGAAATTTCTTCACTCAGAGAGTTGTTAACCTGTGGAATTCTCTACTGCAGAGAGTTGTTGATGCCAGTTCTTTGGATATATTCAAGAGGGAGTTAGATATGGCCCTTATGGCTAACGGGATCAAGGGATATGGAGAGAAAGCAGGAAAGGGGTACTGAGGTGAATGATCAGCCATGATCTTATTGAATGGTGGTGCAGGCTCGAAGGGCCGAATGGCCTACTTCTGCACCTATTTTCTATGTTTCTATATTTCTATATTTCTAAGCATAACGTTCTTGCTCTTGTATTCCATGCCTCGACTAATTAAGGCAAGTGTTACATATGCCTTCTTAACCACCTTATCTACCTGGCCTGCTACCTTCAGGGATCTGTGGACATGCACTCCAAGGTCCCTTTGTTCCTCTACACTTTTCAGTATCGTACCATTTAATATGGAATATGGAAAGCTTGCTGAATTCGATCCCGCGTGGCCTTCCAGGATGATATCTTCGTTATAGTTCGGGACACTGTAGAGCACCTGCAGAACCTGGAGGAGGTTCTTAGTCGGCTTAATCATGTGGGGCTCAGGTTAAAACGCTTGAAGTGCATTTTCCTGGTGCCTGAAATTGAGTTCCTGGGGAGAGGAATCGCAGTGGATGGCATCAGGCCCACCGATTCGAAGATGGAGGCAATCAAGAATGCACCGAGACCACAGAACGTGACGGAGCTGCGGTCATTTCTAGGAATCCTGAACGATTTTGGTAACTTCTTACCGGGTCTTAGCACATTGTTAGAACCCCTGCACTCTTTACTGCATAAAGGAGGTGAATGGGTATGAGGTAAAAGCCAAGAAAATGCCTTTGAGAAAGCTAGGAAACTGTCATGCTCAAACAAATTGCTTGTGATGTATGATCCATGTAAGCGTTTGGTACTAGCACGTGATGCATACGGTGTCGGGTGTGTATTGCAACAAGCTAATGAATCTGGGAAATTGCAACCGGTTGCTTATGCATCCAGAAATCTGTCTAAGGCTGAGAGGGCCTACAACATGATCAAAAAAGAAGCGTTAGCGTGTGTTTATGGGGTATCGAAAATGCATCAATATCTATTTGGGCTCAAATTTGAATTGGAAATCGACCAAATGCCACTTATATCCCTCTTTTCTGAAAGTAAGGGGATAAATACGACTGCATCCTGAGATTGGCGCTCACGTTGTCCGCATACAACCACGCCATCCGCCACAAGCAAGGCATAGAAAACTGTGCCGACGCTCTCAGTAGGCTGCCATTGCCCACCACAGGGGTGGGGATGGCACAGCCCGCAGATTAAGTTAAGGTAATGGAAGCATTCGAGAGTGAGCAATCACCTATTACCACCCAACAGATTAGAACCTTGGCGAGCCAGGACCCCTTACTATTGTGTTCCTAACACAGATGAGACTGCACACAGGGAGGTTAAAGTAACAGTGACCTCAGTCTTTAATAAGACACTCTAGAGTGAGGAACAGGCCTTAGGGGCCGGCTTATATATAGTGCTCCCAAGGGATGCTGGGATCCCTTGGGACTTCAGGGGATGAGCTCCCTGGTGGCGGAACATGGGAGTGCATACTTTACAGATACACAACATCACTCCCCCCGCAAAGTCAAAGTGAAAACTATTTACAAGGTGAGGTGGTCAGGAGCCTTTCTTTCCCTGGTGGACCGCCTCGGTACAAATGCCTGTTCTGGTGTGTTGGCTGTGCCCTCACTGGGCTGGCGTGTTGTTGGCCCTGCAGGACTGCTAGGTGAGCCTGGCCTTGCTGGGCTGTTGGGCATGATGGGTTCGATTTCCTGGTCCGGCGTGGTGTCGTTGATCCTTTGGGTGTGTGCTGTGGGCTCGAAAAAGGTGGTTTCTGGGTGGGTTGTTCAGGGCAGTCTGTGAACCACAGCATCGTTTGGTCCAGGTGCTTTCTGCAAATTTGTCCATTGTCTAGTTTGACTACAAACACCCTATTCCCTTCTTTAGCTATCACTGTGTCCACCATCTACTTGGGACCATGTCCATAGTTTAGCACATACTCAAGGTCATTCAGATCAATTTCCCGTGACACAGTGGCGCGACCATCGTTTACATTTTGTTGCTGCTGCCTGCTCTCTACCTGATCATGCAGGTTGGGGTGAACCAGCGAGAGTCTGGTTTTAAGTGTTCTTTTCATGAGTAGGTCAGCCGGGGGCACCCCTGTGAGCGAGTGGGGTCTCGTGCGGTAGCTGAGCAGTATTCGGGACAGGCGGGTTTGGAGTGAGCCTTCTGTGACTCGTTTGAGGCTCTGTTTGATTGTTTGTACTGCCCGCTCTGCCTGCCCATTGGAGGCTGGTTTAAACGGGGCCGAGATGACATGTTTGATCCCATTGCGGGTCATGAATTCTTTAAATTCGGCACTGGTGAAACATGGCCCATTATCACTGACCAGTATGTCAGGCAGGACGTGGGTGGCAAACATGGCCCTCAGGCTTTCAATGGTGGCGGTGGTGGTGCTTCCCGACATTATTTCACATTCAATCCATTTTGAAAAAGCATCCACCACCACCACCAGGAACATTTTACCGAGAAACGGGCCTGCATAGTTGACATGGATCCTCGACCATGGTCTGGAGGGCCAGGACCACAAACTTAGTGTTGCCTCTTTTGGCGCGTTGCTCAGCTGAGCACATACGCTGCAGTGCCGTACACAGGACTCTAACTCAGAGTCGATACGGGCCACCACACGTGGGATCTGACTATCACTTTCATCATTACTATACCTGGGTGTGTGCTGTGGAGATCCGAGATGAACGTCTTCCTGCCCTATTTTGGTAACACTACGCGGTTACCCCACAACAGGCAGTCTGCCTGAATGGACAGCTCGTCCTTTCACCACTGGAACGGCTTGATTGGCTCTTGCATTTCAACGGGGATGCTGGCCCAGCTCCCATGCAGTACACAGTTTTTTACTAGGGACAGCAGAGGATCTTGGCTGGTCCAAGTCCTAATCTGGCGGGCCGTGACAAGTGATTTATCATTTTCAAATACTTTCATGACCATCAACAAGTCTGCGGGCTGCGCCACCATCAACAATTTGCAGGCTGCGCCATTTCCACCCCCGTGGTGGGCAATAGTAGCTGACTGAGAGCATCCACACAGTTCTCGGTGCCTGGCCTGTGGCAGATGGTATAGTTATGCGGTGATAGCGCAAGTGCCCAACTTTGTATGTGGGCTGAGGCATTAGTATTTATCCCCTTGTTTTCAGCAAACAGGGATGTGAGCGGCTTGTGATCAGTTTCCAGCTCAAATTTGAGGCCAAACAGGTACTGATGCATTTTCTTTACCCCGAACACACACACGCTAATGCCTCTTTCTCAATCATGCTGTTGGCCCTCTCGGCCTTACTGTAACAATTGGGCTGAATTCCACTGGGGAGATGATGCCCTCGCGTTGCAGCCTGTCCAGCTCGATTTCCACTCTCTCCCTCATCTTGTGAGGTACCGTTCGCGCCTTGTGGTGAATGGGTCGTGCCTCTGGGACCAAGTGGATCCACATCTTCGCCCCGGAAAAGTTTCTAATTCCTGGTTCAAAAAGGGAAGGAAATTTTTTAAGAACCTGGGTACATAAGGCCTCATCGACCTATGATAGCGCTTGGATGTCATCCCAGTTCTAGTGGATTTTGCCCAGCCAGCTCCTTCCAAGCAGTGTGGGGCCATTGCCCGGGACAATCCAGAGTGGCATTTCATGCACCGTGCCCTCGTAGGTGACCATGACCATGGCGCTGCCCAGGACAGTGATAAGCTCTTTGGTGTACATTCTCAGTTTCATGTGGATGGGGCTCAGGGCTGGTCTGAATGCCTTGTTGCACCACAGTCTCTCAAACATCTTTTTACTCATGATGGATTGGCTAGCACCAGTGTCCAGTTCCATGGCTATGAGTAAGCCATTCAATTTTACGTTTAGCATTATAGGTGGACATTTCGTCGAAAATGTGTGCACCCCGTGTACTTCAGCATCTGTCTCCTCTCTCTGAGGCTCGAAATTGCTTTGATCCACCATGGACCAATCTTCCTCTGCCATGTGTTGGTTAGCAGGTTTTGCAGACCATGCAGCTTGTTTTCAAGCTTGTTGGAGGTGCCCCATTGTTCCACAGCCCTTGCAAACATACCCTTTGAAGCTGCATGAATAGGTTGAACGGAAGCCTCCACAACGCCAACAAGGTGTGAATTGCCTTGCATTCATCCTTTGTTGGGAATGCTGAGTCATCTGGGTCACCTGAGGCCTGCTGGCAGTTGCAGACTCGTGGGTTCTGCCCTGTACATTTCTGCTCGCAAACACAGTTCCAGTTAATTTTTGAACATTGCTAGCACTTGTGTGCCGAGAGATTTGTTTGGTGTTATCACTGGTGGACATAAACGCCTGTGCTATCTCAATGGCCTAATTGAGGATCGGTGTCTTGACAGTCAAAAGTTTTCGTAGGATAGTCTCGTGGCCAATGCCCAGTACAAAAAAGTCTCTGAGAATTTGCTCCAGGTAGCCATCAAACTCACATTGTCCTGCAAGTCGCCTTAGCTCAGCGATGTAGCTGGCGACTTCCTGACTTTCAGATCGCTGGCACGTGTATAACCGATACCTCGCCATCTCCCTCGGGTTAAGATGCTCCTGAACCAGTGTACACAGCTCCTCATACGACTTATCTGTGGGTTTCACCGGAGCCAGAAGATTCTTCATGAGGCTGTAGGTCGGTGCCCCGCAGACTGTGAGGAGGACCGCTCTCCTTTTTGCAGCGCTTCCTTCTCCGTCCAGCTCGTTGGCTACAAAGTATTGGTCTAGTGGGGATGGCACAGCCCGCAGATTTAGTTATGGTAATGGAAGCATTCGAGAATGAACAATCACCTGTTACCACCCGACAGATTAGAACCTAAACGAGCCAGGACCCCTTATTATTGTGTTCCTAACACAGATGAGGCTGCACACAGGGAGGTTGAAGTAACAGTGACCTCAGTCTTTAATAAGACACTCCAGAGTGGGGAACAGGCCTTTGGGGCCGGCTTATATATAGTGCTCCCAAGGGATGCTGGGATCCCTTGGGACTTCAGGAGATGCGCTCCCTGGTGGCGGAACATGGGAGTGCATGCTTTACAGATACACAGCAAAAGTGAATTCAACATTAAAGACAAAAAGGAGATTGTTGTAGTACTACAGAACCGGTAAGTAAAAGAGGTTATAATTATCCACTCTCTCTCCCTCTCTGCTGTTGCTGTCCCTGCAGTGGAACCGGATCTTCTGCACTGCTTCTCTTACCTGCGCTGATTTTGTTAACTGCCCAGAAGGTTTTTCAGAGCGGACACATATGTCGTCTTAAGAAAAATCATAGTTGGCCAAACTTGCATAAATAACCAGAATTGCCACGGGTGGCAGGTTACGTCCCCAATGAGGTAAAAAAAATCCTAGACTAAAAAAACTAACCTAAGTCAATTACGCTGGTGCAGAAACTTTGGGGAAACTTGGAGATTTTAATTTACTCCAAAAAAAACGGTGCATGCCAAAAAAACAGTGCAAATAATTGAGGAAAATTGAGCCCTTGTTGTTGAGCTGTAGAGATTGAGAAGGTTTCAGGTTCAGTTTCTGTTTTGTGCTGAATTAGCTTGTTTCAGCCAAAGAAGTAAAAATGAAACAGGCTTGTTGGGGCCCTGTAGCTTTTCAGTTATGATTTCCAATGGTGTGCAGCTCTCAGTGAATCCTATTGTTTTGTAACTGGCCAAAGAAATGGTGCACAAGCTAGAAAGTTACAGTATGAACAGAGTGAAATGTACTATCTCAATACTGAAAACATTTAATTTACACTGAAGACATTTAGAGCATTGGTTGTCGAGATGAGAAGTCAGCAGCTTGAATTCCCGTCTTGACTGAAACTTCATATAATGGGTGAGCTTTGGCAGTTTTATTACTTGGTACATTTGTCAGTGCCTGCACTCTATTATCGCTATCTGATTAAAAAATATATAATTTCTGTTACTGTTTTGTTAAACTATCTGCAAACTGCTGTAACTTCCCAGCATTTTCTATTTTTATTTTGGATCTCCAGCAATTAGGCTTATTTTTATTACAAGATGATTTACTACTGTACTTTGTTTTTAAATTACCTCATCATATCACTAGGGGGAGCAATTCTGCTCAGTAAAAGATAAAATTCTGTGTTTCTTCCTGCTCGGATTTAAAATGAAAGACAAACTATTAACCGCATCGTATTCAATATTTTTCTCGCAAGTATTCAGCTAACTGTAAATGTTGGAAGATGACAGGTCATTACTGATTATACCGCAGTAAAGTCCACAACAAATTTACAATAAATATAATTTTGAACAGCCTGAATTGCAAGGTATTCATAAAATTTGTTGGGGTGATACTTTGATATTTTTTCCGTTGAAAATGTTGTCTTATGTAAACCTGAAACAGCTAGAATCCATTCACTGGCATCTTTACTGGACAGTACTGGACTTAATGCAGGCTTTAGCACATTACAAGTTTGTCAATAGATAAGCAAGCTACAAGCAGGCAACATAGGCATTTAAGAGAAGATGAATGGTGATGAGTTTTCTAAATCACACCTGTAAATCTATCAATGTGCCTTAATTAAAAGTCTCCCATCGTTTAGGTGTCTCTTAACGCCAACTCCTCCACCATCTACATACTGGGGGTCACCATTAATCAGATACTTAACTGGACCAGCCACATATATATTGTGGCAACAAGAACAGGTCGGAGGCTGGGTATTCTGCTTCAAGTGTCTCACCTCCTGACTCCCCAAAGCCTTTACACCATTTGAAAGACAGTAGTCAGTAGTGTGATGGAATACTCTCCACTTGCCTGGATGAGTGCAGCTCCAACCACACTCAAGAAGCTTGACACCATCCAGGACAAAGCAACCCGCTTGACTGGCACCCCATCCACGTCCTTAAACCTTCACTTAGGGATACGGTAGTTATGTTACTTGACTCGTAATCCAGAGGTCTGGACCAATGATCCGAAGATAGAGTTCAAATCCCACCATGCAGCTGAGGAATTTAAATTCAGTTAAATAAATAAACTGGGAAAAAAAAGCTAGTATCCATAATGGTGACCAGGAAACTATTGGATTGCCGTAAAAACCCATCTGGTTCACTAATGTCCTTTAGGGAAGGAAATCTGCCATCCTTACCTGATTCCAGACCCATAGCAATGTGGTTAACTCTTAACTGTCCTCTGAAATGGCCTAGTCAATTGTATAAGTTGGCTCACCACCACCTTCTCGAGTGTAATTAGGTAAGAACAATAAATGCTGGCCTTTCCAGTGATACCTATATCCTGTAATTGAATTTTAAAAACTCTCTCCATCACCATGACTGCAGTGTGTACCATCTACAAAATGCACTGCAGCAACTCGCCAAGGCTTCTTCGACAGCACCTCCCAAACCCGCGACCTCTACCACCTAGAAGGACAAGTGAAGCAGGTGCATGGGAACACCATCACCTCCAAGTTCCCCTCCATGTCACACACCATCCTGACTTGGAAATATATCGCTGTTCCTTTATCCTCGCTGGATCAAAATCCTCGAGCTTCCTACCTAACAGCACTGTGGGAGTACCTTCACCACACAGACTGCAGCAGTTCAAGAAGGCGGCTCACTACTACCTTCTCAAGGGCAATTTAGGGCTAGGCAATAAATGGTGTCCTTGCCAGCGGCACCCACATCCCAGAAACGAATAACCAAAAAAATGTACCAAAGGTATTGTACTCATCTATACAGCAGTGCAGGTTCCAAGATTGATCTCAGCTCTGGCAGTGGTGGGGCTGTACAATTATCCTCAATACTTTTGGGCTAGGGAAGGAAAATTTCAGTCAAGGCACCTGTTATTGATTGCTATCCAGTGGCCACTGCTAGACATCAGGTGATGATGTATCAGGCTCGGCTGCGATGTTCCCCATGAACGAATAGTTGTCAACACTCACATTTTGAGTTTATAACTGAAGAATAACAACTTGGCTCCCTGCACCTATGGAACTGTACTGTGGCATGCATTCGTGCCTTCAGGAGGAAAGGCGAGAAAATTGCCTGCCTCAGTTGAATTATCAGCTAGAACACTAGGTGGAAGCAAGATACTGGGCTAATGGGAGGACCAGGAGCTACCTGTACTCCTGGAATGTTACCTTGAAGTTAAGGCAGGCTCCTGTGAAGACAGTTCACCAAGTTAGAGAAGATTAATCAAGTATGTGATGCCGACTGATTGAGGAGAATTTAAAGGGAAAATAGCAAATTAAAAATAAATGCCTTTTTAGCTTTTCAGATTGTACTTTGATGTTTTTTAATTGCAGCCGCTTGACTAATCCTGAATTGTTTCCTAATTTTAACCCTTTCCACATCTAGAGAATGTGTGAAGCTGAGGATCTTGCAGTCTAATTTAGTTTGAAACCAGATTCTGGATCTATTCATACTGACAACAAAATAAACCATTTACCTGTGACCCACAAACATCATTTTCCGTTGTCTTTGTTGCCTACAATCACAACAGATGAAATATGCTGTCATTTTCCCACTCAGTAATTTTTACTTTATTGATCTGACATGTTGCTGGGGTTATCTGTAATGTGTATATATACACGATGCTATTGTATGCACAGGAAGCTGTTACGGAGCATGAAAAGCCTCTTGATAACCATTTAATTATCAGCTCTGTAAGGTTTATGCACAGCTGTAAGGAATTTGTGCTGAGAAACAGCATGTCCTCGCAAAGGAGAATAAATGATGGCTGCTTTCACTACCCAATTGGAACATTCTGATAAATGTTTCAGCTGCGATCACAATGTGACTATCTGCAGACAGGGTGACAGGCACAGATAAATGTTTCTTCTATTCCAACTAACAATAGTTCCCCTTCACAGTTGTGAACATTATTATCTGAAGGACAACCTAGATGCCATGAAGGAGTTTCTGATCCATTTGGTTTAAGAAGGAAAAATGGTCACAGATTCAGGGCAAAAATCTATTGTCATTTTTTATTATAATATCTGTAATACATTTTTAAAATACCATGGGCTCTCTTTTTTATGAGAACAAGGAGAGGAAATTTTCCTTGCGCCCGACACGGGCTGTAAGTTGGCAGAGCGATTGCACTGCGTGCAGGTCTGTGCCAGCATGAGGCCCGAACCACATTCAGCAGCAGCCCTTGTTTAAATGGAAGCGGCAAGCTGCAGATGCCAAATAAGTTTCAGAATGCAGCTGGCCGGTTTAGGGCCTGAGGATTTCCAGTCGGCTCAGATGCTAGGCTGACCTGCAGCTACAAATAGGCAGAGGTTGTGTTGTTGTCTTGCAACTAGTATAGGACCCCAGTTTGCATTGTAAAGCAGCCTAACACCTATTTTAGATCGGTGGGCTGCTCCCTTATTTACAGGCCTGCCTGAGTATAGCATCAGGCAGGCCCTGGGTGTCAATGGGGAAGCTACACAGGGCATTGGTGCAGCCACACCTGGAGTATTGTGTATAGTTCTGGTCTCCTGGCCTTTGAGGGAGTGCAACAAAGGTTCACTAGGCTGGTTCCTGGGTTGAGGGGATTGTCCTCTGAAGTGAGATTGAGTAGACAAGGCCTCTATTCCATAGAGTTTAGAAGAATGAAAGGTGATCTTATTGAAACATATAAAATTCTTAGGAGACTTAACAGGGTTAATGCTGAGAAGATGTTTCCCCTGGCTGAGGAATCTAGAACACAGGGTCACAGTCTCAAAATAAAGGGTCAGCCATTTAGGACTGAGAGGAGGAGACATTTTTTCACTCAAAGGGTTGTGAATTTTTGCAATTCCCCACCCCAGTGAGCAGTAGATGCTCAGTCGTTGAGTATATTCAAGGCAGAGGTCAATACATTTTTGGGATCAAATGGAATTAAAGGATATGGGGATCGTGCGGGAAGGTGGAGTTGAGGTAGAAGATCAGCCATGAGCTTGTTAAATGGCAGAGCAGGCTGAAAGGACCAAATGGCCTTCTCCAGCTCCTATTTCTTATGTTCTGTGGCAACCCCACCTCCTCCCCATCTCCCCCCCTCCCGCTCACCCCACCCGCCCATTTTCAACTTCTGACTGTCCACTTTTCAGGTGTAAAATGGACAGCCATGAGTTGAATTTCTCCCCCCAAATATTTTTATTTCTGTGCTGTGACTTAAATATTTAAATAATTGCATAATATAGGGGGTAATTTTAATCTAATCCACTCAGTGGGAATCAGGCAATATCAGATCGACCATGCATTCATTTTACATCACATCCGATTTTACTTTCAAGTCAATGAAATGTAAAATCGGGCAGTGTGTAAAACAGGCAGCCAAACTGATTCCATACGTTTCCCACCGGGCAAGTTAGGTTAAAATTACCCTCTATATTTTTTATTAATTGCAGCATCAAAGAGTAATGTATAGCATGTGTGTGCAGGGCAGATGGGGGAAGGCTGAAATTCCATCTCCTATTGTCCCTTTCAAAAATGTTGGAAAGTCTTTATTGATGCATCTGATTTTACTGCTATGTCTATGTGTTCTAAAAAAATTTGAAAATTGCATTGTGTTTGAACATAATTTTCCACCATTTATAGAAATAAAAATAAACTTAAGGATAGCACCAAAAAATTACAAATGTTGACCCAATAGTTATTTTGTTTGTCTAGCCAGATTTTTTAATTTAAAAATCTATACTATATTACCCACACCACATTATCTTTATAATTTAACATTTTATCCTTTGAAGAGGAAATGTTTTGCGAGATTCCTTTCTTCCAGTAGGATTTTCATAAGTGTAAAAAGTATTTTTTTTTTTAGTTAAAGGTGCTTTGATAAGTACATGCCAAAATGTTTTAAAATGTATTTATTCATAGGATGTGGGCGTTTATTGTCCGTGAAAAGGTGATGGTGAGCCGTCTTTTTGAACCGCTGCTGTCCATGAGATGAAGGTTCTCCAACAGTGCTGTTAGGGAGGGAGTTACATAGAAACATAGAAAATAGGTGCAGGAGTAGGCCATCCGGCCCTTCGAGCCTGCACTGCCATTCAATGAGTTCATGGCTGAACATGCAACTTTAGTACCCCATTCCTGCTTTCTCGCCGTACCCCTTGATCCCCTTGGTAGTAAGGACTACGTCTAACTCCTTTTCGAATATATTTAATGATTTGGCCTCAACAACTTTCTGTGGTAGAGAATTCCACAGGTTCACCACTCTCTGGGTGAAGAAGTTTCTCCTTATCTCGGTCCTAAATGGCTTACCCCTTATCCTTAGACTGTGACCCCTGGTTCTGGACTTCCCCAACATTGGGAACATTCTTCCTGCATCTAATCTGTCTAAACCCGTCAGAATTTTAAACGTTTCTATGAGATCCCCTCTCATTCTTCTGAACTCCAGTGAATACAAGCCCAATTGATCCAGTCTTTCTTGATATGTCAGTCCCGCCATCCCAGGAATCAGTCTGGTGAACCTTCGCTGCACTCCCTCATTAGCAAGAACGTCCTTCCTCAAGTTAGGAGACCAAAACTGTACATAATACTCTAGGTGTGGCCTCACCAAGGCCATGTACAACTGTAGTAACACCTCCCTGCCCCTGTACTCAAATCCCCTCGCTATGAAGGCCAACATGCCATTTGCTTTCTTAACCGCCTGCTGTACCTGCATGCCAACCTTCAATGACTGATGTACCATGACACCCAGGTCTCTTTGCACCTCCCCTTTTCCTAATCTGTCACCATTCAGATAATAGTCTGTCTCTCTGTTTTTACCACCAAAGTGGATAACCTCACATTTATCCACATTATACTTCATCTGCCATGCATTTGCCCACTCACCTAACCTATCCAAGTTACTCTGCAGCCTCATAGCATCCTCCTCGCAGCTCACACTGCCACCCAACTTAGTGTCATCCGCAAATTTGGAGATACTACATTTAATCCCGTCATCTAAATCATTAATGTACAATGTAAACAGCTCGGGCCTCAGCACAGAACCTTGCAAACCCCACTAGTCGTTGCCTGCCATTCTGAAAAGTACCCATTTACTCCTACTCTTTGCTTCCTGTCTGCCAACCAGTTTTCAATCCACATCAGCACACTACCACCAATCCCACGTGCTTTAACTTTGCACACTAATCTCTTGTGTGGGACTTTGTCGAAAGCCTTCTGAAAGTCCAAATACACCACATCAACTGGTTCTCCCTTGTCCACTCGACTGGAAACATCCTCAAAAATTCCAGAAGATTTGTCAAGCATGATTTCCCTTTCACAAATCCATGCTGACTTGGACCTATCATGTCACCTCTTTCCAAATGCGCTGCTATGACATCCTTAATAATTGATTCCATCAATTTCCCCGCTACTGAGGTCAGGCTGACCGGTCTATAATTCCCTGTTTTCTCTCTCCCTCCTTTTTTAAAAAGTGGGGTTACATTGGCTACCCTCCACTCCAGATGTGGTGACAATACTCAAGATGTGGTGACACTTTCTGAGTTTCCATTAAGCCAATAACATTTACTAATTACTGTGTTCTCTGAAGCTTCAACAGAAGGATATCCGGACCGTCTTGTCACCCCGGGCAAAGTGAGCACAGCAGCAGGGTCGTTTGCCCAGATAATGGCTCCAAACTAACTTTGTCCTCACACTGCTCCATGTTGATAATCACACTGAATAGAGTAAAATGATCTCAGTAGGTATCTTCATATATATTTCAATCAGACACTCTAACATTATTTCTCTCCTCCCTTTTTCTTACAGTGAACTTGGTGACAATTGTGATTCTCTCCCGAGGAAACTGCGGCCTTTCCAAATGTATGTTTACATGGTGGCCATGGCAACAGCAGATCTACTGGTCCTTATCATCAATGTAATAGTGTATCATATTTTCAGTTATCGCTTTCCACTTTTCCTCCAGTCCCACACTCTCGTGTGTAAGTTGATTCTATATATGACTACTGTCACACTCGAATTGTTTGTTTGGTTCACTGATCCAGAGTCTATGGAATGTTGGAAAATGACTGTCAATGCATCCGCTATTTCCAAGGCCAC
Organism: Pristiophorus japonicus; assembly: GCF_044704955.1. NCBI lineage: Eukaryota > Metazoa > Chordata > Chondrichthyes > Pristiophoridae > Pristiophorus > Pristiophorus japonicus. Next base: position 251,662,906 of record NC_091978.1, on the reverse strand, counting down.
CTCCTTAAGTATTCTGGGATGCAGACCATCAGGCCCTGGGGATTTATCGGCCTTCAATCCCATCAGTTTCCGCAACACAATTTCCCGACTAATAAGGATTTCCCTCAGTTCCTCCTTCTTACGAGACCCTCTGACCCCTTTTATATCCGGAAGGTTGTTTGTGTCCTCCTTAGTGAATACCGAATACCAAACCAAAGTGCTTGTTCAATTGGCCTGCCATTTCTTTGTTCCCAGTTATGACTTCCCCTGATTCTGATTGCAGCGGACCTACGTTTGTCTTTTTCTCTTTACATATCTATAGAAGCTTTTGCAGTCCATTTTAATGTTCCCTGCAAGCTTCCTCTCGTACTCTATTTTCCCTGCCCTAATCAAACCCTTTGTCCTCCTATGCTGAGTTCTAATTTTCTCCCAGTCCCTGGGTTCACTGCTATTTCTGGCCAATTTGTATGCCACTTCCTTGGCTTTAATACTATCGCTGATCCCTTGATAGCCATGGTTGAGCCACCTTCCCTTTTTTATTTTTACGCCAGACAGGGGGTCTCCACGCGGTCTCTAAATGTCTGCCATTGCCCATCCACTGTCAACCCCTTAAGTATCATTCGCCAATCTATCCTAGCCAATTCACGCCTCATACCTTCAAAGTTACCCTTCTTTAAGTTCTGGACCATGGCCTCTGAATTAACTGTTTCATTCTCCATCCTAATGTAGAATTCCACCATATTATGGTCACTCTTCCCCAAGGGGTCTCGCACAACGTATTCCGAATACTCCTCGCATTGAGGCACAGAGTCTTCAGGCCTTTTGTAAGCCTCCATGCACCCCGGACTGTCGGCTCTCGCCGACTCTGCCCGACTCTGCTAATTAATCCTCTCTCATTACAAACACCCAGTCTAAGATGGCCTCCCCCCTAGTTGGTTCCTTGACATATTGGTCTAGAAAATCATCCCTTATGCACTCCAGGAAATCCTCCTCCACCGTATTGTTTCCAGTTTGGTTAGCCCAAATCTATATGCATATTAAAGTCACCCATGATAACTGCTGCACCTTTATTGCATGCACCCCTAATTTCCTGTTTGACGCCATCCCCAACATCACTACTACTGTTTGGAGGTCTGTACACAACTCCCACTAGCGTTTTCTGGCCCTTGGTATTCCGTAGCTACACCCATACCGATTCCACATCATCCAAGCTAATGTCTTTCCTTACAATTGCATTAATTTCCTCTTTAACCAGCAACACCACCCCGCCTCCTTTTCCTTTCTGTCTATCCTTCCTAAATGTTGAATACCCTTGGACGTTGAGTTCCCAGCCTTGGTCACCCTGGAGCCATGTCTCCGTGATGCCAACCACATCGTATCCGTTAACTGCTATCTGCGCAGTTAGTTCATCCACCGTATTCCGAATACTCCTCGCATTGAGGCACAGAGTCTTCAGGCCTTTTGTAGGCCTCCATGCACCCCGGACTGTCGCCTCTCGCCGACTCTGCCCGACTCCTTGTCTAGTGGCCTTTTGTAGGCCTCCATGCACCCCGGACTGTCGCCTCTCGCCGACTCTGCTCGACTCCTTGTCTAGTGGCCTTTTGTAGGCCTCCATGCACCCCGGACTGTCGCCTCTCACCGACTCTGCTCGACTCCTTGTCTAGTGGCCTTTTGTAGGCCTCCATGCACCCTGGACTGTCGCCTCTCGCCGACGCCGAGTTCCAGGATTTTGACCCAGCGATGATGAAGGAATGGCACTACATTTCTAAGTCAGGATAGTGTGTGACTTGAAGGGGAAATTGGAGGTGGTGGTGTTCCCATGCACCTGCTGCCCTTGTCCTTCCAGATGGTAGAGGTCGTGGGTTTGGGAGGTGCTGTCGAAGAAGCCTTGACGAGTTGCTGCAGTTCATCTTGTAGATGGTACACACTGCAGCTTCCTTGCGCCAGTGGTGGAGGGAGTGAAAGCTTAAGGTGATGGATGGGGTGATGATCTGGTGTGCCTCTTTGTCCTGGATGATGTCAAACTTCTTAAGTGTTGTTGGAACTGCACTCATCCAGGCAAGTGGAGAGTATTCCATCACATGCCTGACTTGTGTCTTGTAGATGGTGGAAAGGCTTTGGAAAGTCAGAAGATCAGACAATCACTGCAGAATACCTAGCCTCTGACCTGCTTTTGCAGCCACAGTATTTATGTGGTTGGTGCAGTTAATTTTCTGGTCAATGAAAATGGTGACCGTCAGGATGTTGATAGTGGGGGATTTGATGATGGTAATGCCATTGAATGTCAAGGGGAGATGGTTACCCTCTCTCTTGTTGAGATGGCCATTGCCTGGCACTTATGTGGTGTGAATGTTACTTGCCACTTGACAGCCCAAGCCTAGATGCTGCCCAGGTCTTGCTGCATGCAGGCATGGCATGCTTCATTATCTGAGAAATTATGAATGGAACTGAACACTGCAATCATCAGCAAACATATTTACTTCTGACCTTATGATGGAGGGAAGGTCATTCATGAAGTCGCTGAAGATGGTTGGGCCTAGAACACTGCCTTGAGGAACTCTGGAGAAATAGGGAATGAGGGAATTCATTCTTACACCTGGTATTAAGCTCCGCTGCAAAACATCAGGAAACATCTGTTGGAAAAGGGCTCAGAAAGGGATATTTTGCCATTAAAGAACAAATAAAATTCTGATTAGATCCTTGGGATTTGAAATTCAGTGATGCCACTTTTGAGGTGGTGTTACCGTCTGAATGGAGATTTTAGCGCCAGGCGGCAGTTGCTGCCTCCAACCGCAAAATTCAGTTTTGCCACCTGAAAAGGGGATTGCAGCGTTAAATCAGGCGTTGCACGTTACTCTGGAGGTGGTAAGCGGCGGTAAGGGGGGCGGCAAGTGAGGCGGCAACATCCAGGCGGCAATCATCATTTGTAACTGTGCCACAGACACACTGCCGCCACCTGGATTCAATTGAGGCCGTGATTGGGCGTGGCACCACCTCATGCGTACATTTGCTTCCTACGCACGCACTCACAGGTTAAGATGTCAGATGCAGCAGCAGCTCACCAGCGCGCTCACTGCTTCTTCTTCAATGCACTGCTTGATGCCCTGGAGACTCAGCACGGAGGCTGGAAGGAGGCCACAGGACCAAACATCTCGAAGGCTCTGGCGGGAAATCGCTGAAATAGTGTCAGTGAGTGACACGGTGCCCAGGACAGCGAGCCAATGTCGCCAGAAGTGGATCGACATGGCTCGGTTGTTGAGGATGAGTATATTTTACATTAACCTGAGCATGTCATGCTCTGAGCTCAATGTGAAGTCTCTCTTCAAGGTGAATGTGTCTGATCCCATGCTCTACGTGGGTGAGGCCAGATGCAAGGTTTGATTTGCAACCTCACCCACTCTAAGGGCCTCATGCGCTGTTAACCTTCATACTCCATTGTGGAGTCCCACCCCTCATTGTGTTACCTCCTCAGTTTTCATGTGCGTCTGGAAGATGCTATCCTCACAGTGCATGTTAGGTCCTCGCCCCCTCATTCAATCATTGCCACACCAAGTACTCACAGTTAATGGAAGTTACATCGACCTTTAAAGATTCTCGTACACTAACATGTTCTGAACTATGTAAGGCACTTCGGACAGGCAATAAAAGGACACTAACTCTAACGTTTTCTTTAATCTTGCAGGCCAAGCTCGCACAGATCAGATGAGGCCAGATGCGGACTGGAGAAGGGGACTCTGAGGTGCAACCCCTAACTCCTGTGGGGGAACACGTCTCGGCCCTGATGGACACACAAGTGGGTACGGTGGCAGTGGATGAGGCCGAGCCCCCTCGAGACAATGACAGTATGTTGAGTTTCTTTGCAGCCTCTAGCAGGCCACTTAGTCCTGACACCACAATCCTTCTCCACTTTCCATGATACTGGCATTTCCAAATGCCTTTCCCAGTCCTGGCCCCCTCCCCTGCAGCTAACCACTCTTCTGTGGCTTTGGGCTTTCAGATGATGACTCCGATGGCCAGGGCCATCACGTCAACCTTCCACTGCGGATGATAGTGCAGAGGATGAGAAGGCAGAGGATACCTCTCTGGCTGTGATGAAAGATCCAATGTCCTCACAGAGCGGGGCCAGCAGCTTTTTTGCAGAAGGCATTGTTAGAGTGATGCTCCGGGACCCAATGGTCTGCAGCAACGCCATGGGATAGGAGAGATCAGGGGACCAGCTCACCGGAGGGTGAGTGCGCGCCTGAGTGATGCTCAGCAGCACTCTGATGATGAGCCCGAATTAGAGGATCTCGCAAGACAGTCATTGCAGATGCACAGCGATTTGCTGGGTGTATTGTCAAAGGTGCCTGAGAGTGCCGACGCACTAGCTGTGAGGATTGAGGAGTCCGAGCAATCTTTGTATTTGTAACTTAGTAGCCCATCCTTGTTAGATATCAATGGATGTTGGATGCTTCAAGTGACCATGCGGTCACAGACATGGTGGTATGGGCTATGGCTGAAATGGCAGTAGCCATTGAGCAGCAGGCTGATGTTGTGGTAGGCCTGCAGACTCTCATGTCGTCAGTGCATGGTGGCATCAATGCAGAACCAACTTGAATCCACGCAGGCACTGACCGCTGCCACCATGTCTGGGGCCCCATCAGTTGCACGGGGAACTAACATTGGTGAAGCATGGCAGCAATCTGTGCTCAGCCAGATAGCTCCAGATGCTGAGGCTCTGCCCCAAGGGAGCAGCAGTGGGTCGGGCCTGTTGGAATGTGCTGTCCTCTCTCAGGACGATATCATTCCACCCTTGCCCCATGCGCTTTCTGCAACCCTTCCACCACACAGTGCTGCCGCCCATGCTGAGGTGATGCAGTCCGCAGCCAGGCCTTCCAGGGCCTGAGCTGGTGTGGAACATCCTGCTCGACCATCAGCTGTGGCAGCGGTGCCAACAGAGCGACCTTCCACCAGCCGTGCTGCAGACCCCATTGAGGAGGAGCAGTAGACGTGGGAGGCGGATAAGGGAAGGGGTGGGAAAGCACTCAGAAAAAGCCGCTAAATATATGTGTACTAGTGGCCAGAAATGGTGACCTTGCTCGAATTTTAATTCATGTAAATAGTTGCACTTGCATGAGCCATTAAAGAATTGAATGATACTGGCCATAAATGCTGTCCTTGTTCGACTATGTGAATAGTTGCACGTGGATGAGGATGATAATGTTTCAAGGGATCTGGTTTCAATTATTATTTGCTGTGGATGGTGGCATACTTTAGTGCTTCTTTACAGCACACTATGGAGCCAAAATTGCCCACCACCCGAAACGAGGCACACCTATCGCTTTTTGCCGTTCATTACCGCCGCAATGGATGTGGCAGCCATAAGATGGAAATTCAGCATTTTTGTTTGAAACAAGGAGCGGAGCGGTATTGGTGGTGGGAATGGGCTGTTTGCAGCGGTGTGGGTGTGGAGTGGCCAATTGGACAGCACAATTCAGCTGATGCCAATTTAATGCCAATGAGCCAGCTGCTCCCTGGTCTTCTTAAAGAGCAGGGTTTGCAGCTCGGCCCTGAGCAGGGAATCGATTTCTTGCGAAGGCATGGCAAATCCAGGAGGAGCAAAGAGGGCCAGCAGATTTTCTGATGTGGAACTCGAGATCCTGATCGAAGTTGTGGAGGGAAGGAGGTGCGTTTTTTACCCCGACACAGGCAGACCGATTCGCGCTGTGTTTGTTAATGCCTGGAGAGAGATCACTGTGGAGGTCTCTGGAACCTCCATTCATGACCGCACCGCCACCCACTGCCGCAAAAGGCTGAACGACATGATTCGCCTGATGAAAGTGAGTACATGTTCCCTCAACTCCTCACCTTCTATCTGCGAGCCTCTCCTTCACCTTCTCTTATTTCCCACCTTCACAATAGTGAAGCACCATTTGTTTGCTGAGGCCTGTATATATATGTGTACGTTCCCACAATGGAGGCTCCCTTTCATGTCATACTCACACCTTCATGTAATGGACCCACACTTGCACTCATTGCCGAGACCTCATGACACTGCTACTCAGCAAGCCTTATTTGATTTGCAAGCGAAGGTTTCTCACAACTGTTTAGAGCAACAGAGGACTGGTGGGGGCGAGCCAGATATCCAGCAGCTCACTCATCTGGAAGAAAAGGTGCAGAGGCTAGTGGGCCCACATGTTGCCTTCCTTGTGGCTGCCGGTCGTGTGGATCCCGCTGGGGGCAGCATCGGTAAATGAAGGTCTTCCTTTAATGCCGTCTCTCCCTGACAGTGCCCGTGCCTTCCGTGCGATGGCTTATGATTGTGTGCAAGTTGCAGGCTGCATGGTGTAATGCTCTAGCTCGCCCTCACGGGAGCCCTTGTGCCACTTATGACTGCAGATGAGACCCCGAGTGTGAGTCAAAGCCAGGACGACAGCCTTGAGACCACTGGCAGCCTAGGCCAGGACGACAGCATTAAGGCCACTGGGAGCCAAAGGCAGGACAATACCCTAGAGGCCATTCCATCTCTTGCCGACATGTCCGATGAGGCTGAGGAAGAGGGGGACATTGCTGATAGCACCGCGTCACTACTTTCTACACTCGCACGCACCAGCTCAGATATTGGGAGTACGTGGTCGGGAATGTTAGATTTAGCAGAGGGGTTTGCATTGGGTGATGCACCGAGGCATAGCAGGCTGCAGCATGCTCACGCGCAAAGGGAACCTCAGGTGCCATCTCTCCGGGAGGCGAGTGCTGCTGCAGAGGACTCCGATGAGTCCATTGATGTTGGGACTTATGAAAGAAGGGTGGAGGCCATGCATTCCCAGATGTTGGGGACAATGGCAAGGGTGCCTGAGAGCTTGTCGCAAGTGGTCAGGAGCATGGACAAGTCCCCATCCTGCATTGTGGATAGCTCTGAGCACAGCATGGAGCCCATCATTGCCAGTTTACAGACCACGGCAGACTACTAGAGTGACCTTGTGGATCCAGCTGTGATGCCGTATCTCATTGGCGATGTGACAGCTGCCATTACATCACAGATGCAAAGGAACAAACATCTGAGTGCTGCTTTGGATAGGATGGCCACTGTCCTGGAAGCTCAGACTGCACGCATGAAATCTGGACGACAGACGACTGAGCACCTTACTGCTGTCACCTCTGGTGGCATTGAGACTGTGTCTGCCCTCATGCAGTCTCGGCTGGATGCCATGCGAGATCTGACTGTTACCATCGTGGCTGGGTCCACCGCGGTCCACGGGGGACCTTCCGGTATTGCACCCCACCACCGACCTGTGCTCCAGCAGATTGGTGGTGATGGTGCGGTGCTGCCCTGGGGGAGTGGCGCAGGTTCCTCGGACTAGGATCCTGATTTGCTCTCTCAGGATTACAGAAGTCCTGACCCGAGACTTGGCACTCCGCCATTGCCGCTAAGCATAGAAACGCCCCAGCCAATACCGACTGAACGCACCAAGCTTTCCAGTCTGCAGCCAGCCCTTTCAGGGCCAGAGCTGGTTGAGGGCATCCTAGAAGGACATCTGTAGCTTCTACGCCTGAAACCCAGCAGCCTTCCCAGAGCCATGATGCAGCCACGGGGAGACAATGCGGCGTAGTTCAAGAATAGGTTGGCATAAGAGGGGTTATAAGGAAATGCACAAGGGTGATAAATGATTGTGTGCATGTTTTTTGGCGCGTTTCTTTCTTGTGTAATAAAGCTTTATTTTGTGTTTCAATATCTGTACAGGTCTCTCATTTCACTGTGGCCAATGATGTGTGAAAGGGCTCATTGTGTTGGCCATGGAGGTGCAAAGGTGAAGAATGAAGTGGGCACGAACTCATTGGAAATGAGCAGCAATGAGATGGTTTTGCACTTCCCTTGCAGGGTTTAGATGGCGACACCGCCTCCTGCGTGGTGGATGACCCACATTCTGGTCCTCCTCCTGCACCGCCTCCTCCTGCACGTCGTGCTCTGGCGCATCCTCTTTAGCTGGTACTTCTGGTTCGTCCTCCAATGGTTGTGCCCTCATGATTGCCAGGTTGTGAAGCATGCAGCAGACGACCACAAGTAGGGAGACCCACTCAGGCAAGTACTGCCAAGACCAAGTGAAATTATGTTCAGCACAAATCAAGTTTCTGTGAACTTTTGCACTAGTTTAAAAAACATCAAGATAGAAGCCTGTCCCGCCCACAAAAATGGCCATGCCTCCAGATTGAATTAAACACCATTTGTGGTCCTTCGAGGAGACTCTTATGATTAAGCACTTTTGTTAAGGAACAAAATCACTAATAGCCATGTTTTAAAAGTTTTTTTTTAAATTGTGCAAAGAAACTGACTACTCTACACTAATGTAACAAGTAAATGGTTCTGAGTAATTTTTTTAAAGCCATATTCAGTTATTTAAAATAAGGTTACTCACAGGTGGTGGACTAGATACCATGATTAAAAATGCTTATTTTCTGTAATAAACCCCATTTTCAGCTGCATTAATAAAACTCCACCAGATTACCACTCAAGGAATATTTTTTAAAGCAAATTTATTTTTCTTAATTATGTTCTAAAATGCTGCCCAATTGCATTGGTTCATGGCACTTTCGATATGCAAATGAGTTTGAGCAGAAACTTGAGAAAAAAAACTCTTCTCAAAACTAGCGCAATTTTGAGCACAATGAGCACCAGGAACGCCAATTGCGCCCAAAACGGAAACTCTGGCCATTGTTTAACTGTTTTTCTATTTTTGTTTTATTACGACTAGTGCATAGGTTCTCATCAGCCTGCAGGGTAATTGTTGTATGTGACTTATTTTTTGACATTTCTGGTCCAATCTACCTGATGTACTTGGACCAAGAGGAGCAAGCTGCCTGGCTGTATGAGAGATGTTTGGTGCCCTCCCGCCACACCAACATTTACAGACAGAGGTGAACGTACCTCTCTTTGGTGGATAAATAATGCCGGGAGAAGTTCCTCTTCCCAAATGAAGCTGACAACATTAATGTACCAACTAGAATGCTGAATGCTGAATGCTTTCCCAATTACATTATGTCATGCTTTCAGTGACACCTTTTGAAAGGAGGCATGTCAGGAGATGCCAGCAACCATTCCTCCAGGTTTTCACACACGTAGCTAGCAATGACAGTGGGGATTTGGGTTTGCAGAAAGGCAAATATAGAATTGTGCCATCTTTTGCGCCGACCCCTACAGTTGCATGCAACTTTGAGCTGGTGCTTGCAATAATAAGAACAACATCAGCTGTAACCAGAAACTTGGCTCTACATTCTTGATGGCAATGCTGCAACTGATGTATGGGGATTCTGCTGTGGAATGCCACAGAAATCACGCTTCTTGCAACCTCCAAGACAATACTCCTTCTCGAGCAGCTGGCAGTTGGCCAAAACATTGTCTGCCATTATCTTCCCAAAACACGAATCTTGGCATTGACAAGACCTGGTATAATCCAGGTCTGCACTGAGCACTGGAATACGAACGAACATACAAAACAACGACGGATTGGTAAAGACCCTCTGGTCCATCGAGTATGGCCTATACAATTGCAATACCTTGTGTATCACAATATATACACTCCATCCCACCTAAAACTATGTGAGCTCCTGGAGAGGCAAAAAACTAGATGAAAAACACAGGCCAATTTGTGGAAAAAATCTGGGAAATTCCTCTCCGACCCATCTAGGTAATCAAAACTAGTCCAGGAGATCATTCTGGTCCTGAATTGCTTGCAGTACATATCTTCTGTAAGAAGTAATCTCTGCCCCATCCAGAAACAAGCTCTCATTTGAAGGAATTTAGCAAATTAACATCCACAAAGTGGACTGGGAAAATAGACTAAAGTATGAGACGGTTGATGAACAACCTCTGTAAGAGAAGGTATAACCATCTGTGGCTAACTAAGGAAATAAGGGATGGTATCAAATTGAAAATAAGGGCATACAATGTGGCCAAGTTGAGTGGGAGGATTGAGACATATTTAAAATTCAGCAAAGAACGACCAAAAAATGATAAAGAGAGGGACGATAGATTATGAAAGTAAACTAGCACAAAATATAAAAACAGATAGTAAGAGTTTCTACAGGTACATAAAAAGGAAAAGAGTGGCTAAAGTAAATGTTGGTCCCCTGGAGAATGAGACTGGGGAATTAATAATGGAGAACAGGGAAATGTTGAACAAATATTTTGTATCGGTCTTCATGGTAGAAGACACTAAAAACATACCAATAGTGGATAATCAAGGGGCTATAGGTAGGGAGGAACTTAATACAATCACTATCACTAATGAAGTAGTACTCGGTAAAATAATGGGACTAAAGACGGAAAAGTCTCCTGGATGTGATAGCTTACATCCTAGGATCTTAAAAGAAGTGGCTGCAGAGATAGTGGATGCATTGGTTGTAATCTACCAAAATCCCCTGGATTTTGGGGAGGTCCCAGCAGATTGGAAAATGGCAAATGTAACTCCCCTATTTAAAAAAGGAGGCACACAGAAAGCAGGAAACTATAGACCAGTTAGCCTAAGATCTGTTGTTGGGAAAATGCTGGAGTCCATTATTAAGGAAGCAGTAGCAGGACATTTGGAAAGATTGATTCAATCAAGCAGAGTCAACATGGTTTTATGAAAGGGAAATCATGTTTGACAATTCTGCTGGAGTTCTTTCAGGATGTAATGAGCAGGATGGATAAGGGGGAACCAGTGGATGTGGTGTATATGGATTTCCAGAAGGCATTCGATAAGGTGCCACATAAGAGGTTACTTCACAAGACAAAAGCTCACGTTGTTGGGGGTAATATATTAGCATGGATAGAGGATTGGCTAACTAACAGAAAACAGAGAGTTGGGATAAATGGGTCATTTTCCGGACTAGTGGGGTGCCGCTGGGATCGGTGCTGGATCCTCAACTATTTACAATATGTATTAATGACTTGGATGAAGGAACCGAGTGTAATGTAGCAAAGTTTGCTGATGATACAAAGATGAGTGGGAAAGCAACTTGTGAGGAGGACACAAAAAATCTGCAAAGGGATATAGACAGGCTAAGTGAGTGGGCAAAAATTTGGCAGATGGAGTATAATGTGGGAAAATGTGAGGTTATCCACTTTGGCAGAAAAAATAGAAAGGCAAATTATAATTTAAGTGGAGAAAAATTGCAAAGTGCTGCAGTACAGAGGGACCTGGGGGTCCTTGTGCATGAAACACAAAAAGTTAGTATGCAGGTACAGCAAGTAATGAGGAAGGCAAATGGAATATTGGCATTTATTGCAAGGGTGATAGAGTATAAAAGCAGAGAAGTCCTGCTACAACTGTACAGAGTATTGGTGAGGCCACACCTGGAGTACTATGTACAGTTTTGGTCTCAGTATTTAAGGAAGGATATATTGCATTGGAGGCAGTTCAGAAAAGGTTCACTAGGTTGATTCCGGAGATGAGGGAGTTGACTTATGATGATAGGTTGAGTAGATTGTGCCTATACATATTGGAGTTCAGAAGAATGAGAGGTGATAATATTGAAACTTATAAGATAATGAGGGGGCTCGACAAGGTGGATGCAGAGAGGATATTTCCACTCATAGGGGAAACTAAAACTAGGGGACATAGTCTTAGAATTATAGGCCGCCCATTTAAAACTGAGATGAGGAGGAATTTCTTCTCTCAGAGGATTGTAAATCTATGGAATTCTCTCTCCCAGAGAGCTGTGGAGGCTGGGTCATTGAATATATTTAAGGCTGAGATAGACAGATTTTTGAGCAATAAGGGAGGAAAGAGTTATGGGGAGCAGGCAGGGATGTGGAGTTGAGTCCATGAAAAGATCAGCCATGATCTTAATGAATGGTGGAGCAGGCTTGAGGTGCCAAATGGCCTACTCCTGCTCCTATGTCATGTTCTTATATTCACTGCATGAGACGGCAGCCTGTTCCAAAGGTCCACTAGTCTCTTGGAGAATAATCACTTCCTGGCATCTAACCTAGATCTGGCCTTACACAACTTAAATGTGTGAGCCCTATTCCTCACTAACCTATTCAATTGGAGCATGCTGTCAACTGGAACATAATCTATCCCTTTGTTATTTTATAAACCTCAACCAACCACACCCAAGTCTATGCATCTCTAAAGTCAAAAGTCTCAACTCTGTTAGCCTATCTTGACAACTGAGATGCTTTAAACTGGGAATTAATATAGTGGCCCTCCTCTGCACCATTTTCAAAGCCTCATTGTCACCCACCTTGTGAGGAGACCAAAACTGGACATAGTATTCCAAGTGCAGCTTGACTAAGGTCTTGTACAAGGATAAAGTAATATGCCCCGTCTTATACGCAATTGTCCTATGAATACATCCCAACACCCTATTTGCTCTAACTATCGCTTCATGGCATTGCTCATTACCCTTAAAGATAAATGCACCAGAACATTACCCCCAAATTAAAGCACATGGTATTGGGGGTAATGTATTGACGTGGATAGAGAACTGATTGGCAGACAGGAAGCAAAGAGTAGGAATAAACATGTCCTTTTCAGAATGGCAGGCAGTGACTCGTTGGGTACCGCAAGGTTCAGTGGTGGGACTCCAGCTATTTACAATATACATTAATGATTTAGACAAAGGAATTGAATGTAATATCTCCAAGTTTACAGATGACACTAAGCTGGGTGGCAGTGTGAGCTGTGAGAAGAATGCTAAGAGGCTGCAGGGTGACTTGGACAGGTTAGGTGAGTGGTCAAATGCATGGCAGATGCAGTATAATGGAGATAAATGTGGGGTTATCCACTTTGGTGGCAAAAACAGGAAGGCAGAATATTATCTGAATGGTGACAGATTAGGAAGAGGGGAGGTGCAATGAGACCTAGGTACATCAGTCATTGAAAGTTGGCATGCAGGTACAGCTGGCAATGAAGAAGGCAAATGGCATGTTGGCCTTCATAGCGAGAGGATTTGTGTATAGGAGCAGGGAGATCTTACTGCAGTTGTACAGGGCCTTGGTGAGGCCAGACCTTGAATATTGTGCATAGTTTTGGTCTCCTAATCTGAGGAAGGACATTCTTGCTATTGAGGGAGTGCAGCGAAGGTTCACCAGATTGATTCCCGGGATGGCAGGACTGACATATGAAGAAAGACTGGATCGACTGGGCTTATATTCACTGGAATTTAGAAGAACGAGAGGTGATCTCATAGAAACATATAAAATTCTGACGGGATTGGACAGGTTAGATGCAGGAAGAATGTTCCCGATGTTGGGGATGTCCAGAACCAGGGATCGCAGTCTAAGGATAAGGGGTAAGCCATTTAGGACCGAGATGAGGAGAAACTTCTTCACTCAGAGAATTGTGAACCTGTGGAATTCTCTACCACAAAAAGTTGTTGAGGCCAGTTCGTTAGATATATTCAAAAGGGAGTTAGATGTGGCCCTTACAGCTAAAGGGATCAAGGGGTATGGAGAGAAAGCAGGAATGGGGTACTGAAGTTGCATGATCAGCCATGATCATATTGAATGGTGATGCAGGCTCGAAGGGCCGAATGGCCTACTCCTGCACCTATATCTCTTTCTATCTCCACTTTCTTTAATGCTTTGCACTGAAGGGTGCATAAATGTTGAGCATTTGCCCTGCCCACATGCATAACACTGACTGCACTTATCTAAGTTATACATCATATGCCACTCATGAGCCCAATCTCCCGACACATTAAGATCTGCCTGAAGCAGGTAAGCGTCATCTACAGTCCTGGCACTCTACCAGATCTTGGTGTCATCTGCAAGTTTACAGATCGTGGCCTCAACACCTACATCCAGATCATTAATACATATAGTAAAGAGCAACAGTCCCAATACCAATCTCTATGGGACACCACTGATGACCAGTCTCCAAACAGATCCAAATGCATCTACAACTACTCTTTGCCTATGTCCTGCCAGCCACTTCTCAATCCAACTCAATATATTACTACTAATACCAGAGGCTTCGATCTTATAGAGAAGCTTCTTGTGCGGTACCTTATCAAAAGAGTTTTGGAACTCTAAGTAGACGTAGTCCACTGGACTACCCTCATCCACCAACTTTGTAACTTCTTCAAAAAATACAATTAGATTTGTAAGACATGACTTCCTTTTTACGAAGCCATGTAGGGCGTCCCGAATATGTTTCCTCTCTATCCAAGCATTCATATATTGCATATCCATTTTTATACCATTAACCAAATCTTTGTAGTGTATGCCATTAGTGGGCTATTAAATATCTGGAGAAGTGATATTCATGTGATCAATCAGTAGTGAATATTGGAATGACAATGGACAACTGCAGGATTTTTCCACTGACTGCTAACTGAACCAAGTCCTTGCAGTGTCCAAATATTCAGTAAAAATGGTCAGAAGTAACCATAGCTGGGAATTTCCTCATATTTTCTTCCTCTCCACTGCCATAACATTGGCAAAAGATTGGCAGAAACTCCCTCGAGAGGGAGAAACCCTAAGGAAATTCAGCCATGTATGTTTCAGAAGCTGAAATTATGTTTTAATCAAACAATTTATCAAATATATAAAGATGTTTTTATTGGCACAAAAGTTCAGTTGCCAAACATAGAATAGCACATATGGCTTCGACCATAATGAAGATTTTTGAAAATTCCAGAATCCATGAGGTCAAGTTTCGGCCTGAGTTGTTCCTATTTTTTTGGCGCAACTGGTTTAGAATGGAGTATCTTAGAAATTGCAATTCTCGGCACTTAGTTTGCTCCAGTTCTAGTCAGTTAGAACAGTTTCATTTTGGAACAGATTTTCTTTTTCAAAAGGGGGCGTGCCCGGCCACTTACGCCTGTTTTGAAAGTTTAGGCAGCGAAAACTTACTCCAAACTAACTTAGAATGGAGTAAGTGTAGATTTTTGTACGCTCAGAAAAATCTTGCCTACACTTAGAAAATCAGGCGTAGGTTACAAATCAGGCGTAGGGAACGAGGCGGGGGGGGGGGGGGGAAAGGGAAGTTTACAAACATGAAACACATCACTTTTACAAATAAAGATCCATCATCAATAATAAAGGATAAATAAATCAATAAATCAATCAAAAAAATTAAAAAATTAAAAAATCAATAAATAAAAAATTAAGTTTCTACTCACCGATTGCAGCACCGGGAGCCCTCCAACAGCGTGCTGGGACACCCCCCACCCCCCAGTGTCTCTCTCTCTCTGTCAGTGTCTATGTGTTTCTGACAGCGAGGGGAGGGGGGGGGAGGAGGAGGGGAGAGAGGAGAGGGGGGGGAGAGGAGAGGAGAGGGGAGGGGAGAGGGAGGGGAGGGGAGAGGAGGGGAGGGGAGGGGGGGAGGGGAGGGGGGAGGGGAGGGGGAGAGGAAGGGAGGGAGAGGAGAGGGAGGGAGGGGGGGAGAGGGGGGAGAGGAGAGGAAGGGAGGGAGGTGAGGAGGAAGGGAGGGGGAGAGGAAGGGAAGAGGAGAGGGGAGGGGAGAACATAAGAACATAAGAATTAGGAACAGGAGTAGGCCATCTAGCCCCTCGAGCCTGCTCCGCCATTCAACAAGATCATGACTGATCTGGCCGTGGACTCAGCTCCACTTACCCGCCCGCTCCCCATAACCCTTAATTCCCTTATTGGTTAAAAATCTATCTATCTGTGATTTGAATACATTCAATGAGTTAATCTCAACTGCTTCCTTGGGCAGAGAATTCCACAGATTCACAACCCTCTGGGAGAAAAAATTCCTTCTCAACTCGGTTTTAAATTGGCTCCCACGTATTTTGAGGCTGTGCCCCTTGTTCTCGTCTCCCCGACCAGTGGAAACAACCTCTCTGCCTCTATCTTGTCTATCCCTTTCATTATTTTAAATGTTTCTATAAGATCACCCCTCATCCTTCTGAACTCCAACGAGTAAAGACCCAGTCTACTCAATCTATCATCATAAGGTAACCCCCTCATCTCTGGAATCAGCCTAGTGAATCGTCTCTGTACCCTCTCCAAGGCTATTATATCCTTCCTTAAGTAAGGTGACCAAACCTGCACGCAGTACTCCAGATGCGGCCTCACCAATACCCTGTACAGTTGCAGCAGGACCTCCCTGCTTTTGTATTCCATCCCTCTCGCAATGAAGGCCAACATTCCATTCGCCTTCCTGATTACCTGCTGCACCTGCAAACTAATTTTTTGGGATTCATGCACAAGGACCCCCAGGTCCCTCTGCACCGCAGCATGTTGTAATTTCTCTCCATTCAAATAATATTCCCTTTTACTGTTTTTTTTCCCCCCCAAGGTGGATGACCTCACATTTTCCGACATTATATTTCATCTGCCAAACCTTAGCCCATTTGCTTAACCTATCTAAATCTCTTTGCAGCCTCTCTGTGTCCTCTACACAACCCGCTTTCCCACTAATCTTTGTGTCATCCGCAAATTTTGTTACACTACACTCTGTCCCCTCTTCCAGGCCATCTATGTATATTGTAAACAGTTGTGATCCCAGCACCGATCCCTGTGGCACACCACTAACCACCAGTTTCCAACCCGAAAAGGACCCATTTATCCTGACTCTCTGCTTTCTGTTAGTCAGCCAATTCTCGATCCATGCTAATACATTTCCTCTGACTCCGCGTACCTTTATCTTCTGCAGTAACCTTTTGTGTGGCACCTTATCGAATGCCTTTTGGAAATCTAAATACACCACATCCATCGGTACACCTCTATCCACCATGCTTGTTATATCCTCAAAGAATTCCAGTAAATTAGTTAAACATGATTTCCCCTTCATGAATCCATGTTGCGTCTGCTTGATGCATTATTCCTATCTAGATGTCCTGCTATTTCTTCCTTAATGATAGCTTCAAGCATTTTCCCCACTACAGATGTTAAACTAATCGGCCTATAGTTACCTACCTTTTGTCTGCCCCCTTTTTTAAACAGAGGCGTTACATTAGCTGCTTTCCAATCCGATCGTACCTCCCCAGAATCCAGATAATTTTGGTAGATTATAACGAATGCATCTGCTATAACTTCCAGCATCTCTTTTAATACCCTGGGATGCATTTCATCAGGACCAGGAGACTTGTCTACCTTGAGTCCCATTAGCCTGTCCAGCACTACCTCCCTAGTGATAGTGATTGTCTCAAGGTCCTCCCTTCCCACATTCCAGTGACCAGCAATTTTTGGTATGGTTTTTGTGTCTTCCCCTATGAAGACCAAAGCAAAATAATTGTTTAAGGTCTCAGCCATTTCCACATTTCCCATTATTAAATCCCCCTTCTCATCTTCTAAGGGACCAACATTTACTTTAGTCACTCTCTTCCGTTTTATATATCGGTAAAAGCTTTTGCTATCTGTTTTTATATTTTGCGCAAGTTCACTTTCGTAATCTATCTTTCCTTTCTTTATTGCTTTCTTAGTCATTCTTTGTTGTCGTTTAAAATCTTCTAGTTTCCCACTAACCTTGGTCACCTTATATGCATTGGTTTTTAATTTGATACTCTCCTTTATTTCCTTGCTTATCCAAGGCTGGTTATCCCTTCTCTTACCGCCCTTCTTTTTCACTGGAATATATTTTTGTTGAGCACTATGAAATAGCTCCTTAAAAGTTCTCCACTGTTCCTCAATTGTGCCACCGTTTAGTTTGTGTTCCCAGTCTACTTTAACTAACTCTGCCCTCATCCCACTTTAGTCCCCTTTGTTTCAGCATAGTACGACGCTCGTTTGAGCCACTACTTCCTCACCCTCAATCTGTATTCCAAATTCAACCATACTGTGATCACTCATTCCGAGAGGATCTTTTACTAGGAGATTGTTTATTATTCCTGTCTCATTACACAGGACCAGATCTCAGATAGCTTGCTCCCTTGTAGGTTCTGTAACATACTGTTCTAAGAAACAATCCCGTATGCATTCTATGAATTCCTCCTCCAGGCTACCCCGTGCGATTTGATTTGACCAATTGATATGTTAGTTAAAATCCCCCATGATTACTGCCATTCCTTTTTCACATGCCTCCATTATTCCCTTGATTATTGTCCGCCCCATCGTGAAGTTATTATTTGAGGGCCTACTACGCCCACCAGTGACTTTTTCCCCTTACTATCTCTAATCTCTAATCTCCACCCACAATGATTCAACATTTTGTTCATTAGAGCCAATATCATCTATCACAAGGGGAGGGAAGAGGAGAGGGGAGGGAGGAGGAAGGGGGGGGGAGAAGAGAGGGAGTGGGGGGAGAAGAGAGGGAGTGGGGGGAGGGAGGGAAGGGGAGAGGAGAGGGGAGGGGGGAAAGGAAAGGGAAGGGAGGGGAGGGGAGGGGAGGGGAGGAGGAGGAGAGGAGAGGAGGAAGGGAGCGGAGTGGATGGGAGGGTGAGAGGAAGGGAGGGAGAGGAGAGAGGAGAGGGAGGGAGGAGAGGAGGAAGGGGAGAGGGGAGGAGATGGAAGGGGAGGGAGGAGAGGGAGAGAGGGAGGAGAGGGAGGGAGGGAGGAGAGGGAGGAGAGGAAGGGAGGGGGAGAGGAAGGGAGGGAGGAGAGGAAGGGAGGGGGAGAGGGAGGGAGGAGAGGAAGGGAGGGGGAGAGGAAGGGAGGGGGAGAGGAAGGGAGGGGGAGAGGGAGGGCGGGAGAGTGAGGGGGAATGGAGAGGGGGGAAAGGAGAGGGAGGGGGGGAAAGAGAGGGGGAGAAGAGAGGGAGTGGCGGAGAGAGAGGGGGGAGAGGGGGAGAGGGGGGAGAGGGGGGAGAGGCGAGGGGGGAGGGAGGGAAGGAAGAGGAGAGGGAGGGAGGGAAGAGGAGAGGAGAGGAGAGGGGAGGGGAGGGAAGGGAAGCGAAGGGGAGAGGGAGGGAGGGAAGAGGAGAGGGGAGGGGAGGGAAGGGGAGCGAAGAAAGGGAGAGGAGAGGGAGGGGAGGGGAGGGAGGGTGAGAGGATGAGAGGAAGGGAGGGAGAGGAGAGAGAGGAGAGGAAGAGAGGGAGGAGAGGAGGAAGGGAAGAGGAGAGGGGAGGAGATGGGAGAGGAGGGAGGGAGGAGGGGAAGGGAGGGGAGAAGAAGAGAGGGGAGGGAGGGGGAGAGGAAGGGAGGGGGGAGAGAGGGGGGTGGAAAGAGGAGAGGGATGGGGGGAGAGGAGAGGGAGGGGGGAGAGGAGATGGAGGGGGGGAGAGGAGAGGGAGGGAGTGGGGAAAGAGGAGAGGGAGGAGAGGGGGAGGCTGAACGGGCCCGGCCGATGTGAAGAAGCCGGGCCGAAGACTTCGGGCGGGGCCCGTCCCCAGCAAGATGCCGAAGGAAGAGGGAGTGGACCGGACTTGAAGTGGGGGTGCTGGGGGAGCCGGAGCGGAGCGGGAGCTAGGGGAAGCGGCAGGCTGCGGCGTGGGAGCTGGGATGGGGGAGGGGGGCTGGTGAGAGAGCCAGAGGGAGCTTGTGCTGAATGCGGGGGGGGGGAACCAGAGCCACAGCCAGAGCAGGAGCTGGAGGAGAGAGGTGCAGTCTGATCTTCGCCGCCTCAGTGAGCCCATTTGGTCAGGGCTAGGGGCAGCGTGCTTCGGGCCCCTCCCACACAGTTTCGGGCGCCTGGAGCTACTGCACATGCGCGCACACTGTATCGCGCATATGCAGAGGTCCCTGCACTGTTTTCAGCGCCGGGGCCTGGCTCCGCCCCCCAGAGCTTGTGCTGCGCTGCGCCGAGGGCCTGGGTCGTCCTAAGAGAGGGGAGAATACCGAGGTAAGTTTTTGGCGCGGTTTTGAACGCGGAAATCAGGCGTGGCTGCACCCACCATTCCAGGCACAGCCCGAAACTTGACCCCCATATGACTACTGTAAATCACTGACTTTAAAAGTGTCAGAAATTTTAATGAATAATGTTCCACATCACAGATGCTCATAATTATTCTCACAAAGAGTAATAATTCAATTTTTTTTCCCAATTTTTAGTACAAGTTAAGTACGTGTTATATAAATGAATAGAATGTGAAAGGAGATTTGGGTCCATCATATATTCCAAATATAAGGATTATTCGGCTATCTTCACTCAATGGCCAAGATCTTCGTCGCCTATGCAACCGAGTTTTCGCCACAATTTGACCCTCCGTGGCGAAAACCTGGTCAGCGGGATCCTCAGTCACCTCTTTGCGGTGGTGCTTTCACGTACCACCGGGGAGATTGCGTTACCATCATACTTTCGGCTCTCCCGGGACCCGTATTCTGCACCTGTCGGTGCAGCCCTGCCAGCAGTGGTAAGTATGAAGACCTGCAAAAGGTAAGTTAAAGTTTTTATTTTTTAATTATTTCTCAGCAATTTAGTAGGTAAGGGTTTTGTGAATATTTTGTGACTGTATTTCAAATATTTTTTGCAATTTTTTTTGTTTTTCCCCCCTCTCCCAAGGCCTCTCTTGCAGCGCTACCGGCTCCGGACTAAAGTTGCCGAAACTCGTGGTTTGTGCCGCGAATCCTCATGCGACACCTACTTTATTGTGGCGCAGATGTAAAGGCCAAAAGTTCGGCCTAAAAACCGTAATGCAGTGAAAATGGTAATTTTGGCGTATAAGTATCATTTTCGGTGAAAACCGAAAATCCAGCCCTAGAATATATATGAAATACTACATTAATTTTAATTTTTTATTTCTCTTAGAGGATTCAATATAGAACAAGCATATGGAGGAAGTGGGGTCCTTAATAATGAATAAAAATAACTCTTTAAAAGCTCAGTGACAGGAAGCAAAGGGAGGTGTTGAATGCATGATTTTTAGACTGGGAAGTGGTTTGCGAGGGTCAGTTTCATGTCCATTACTCTTAATTTTTATAAACGACCAAGACTCGGGTTTAAGGAGCACCACTGTAAAGCTTTCAGATGATACAAGACTTGGCAAAGTAGTAGATAGTGATGAGGATAGTTGTAGACTTCAGGATGACAGAGACAAGATGGCGAAATGGGCAGAAGCATGGCAAATGGAGTTCAATCCGGAGAAGTTTGAAGTGATGCACTTTGGGAAGACGAATATTGAAATGCCGTATTCTATAAATGGTACGATTTTGAAAAGTGTAGATGAGCAGAGAGACAAATCCTTAAAGCTGACACGGCAAAGGTGGTTAAAAAGCATATGGGTTACTTGGGGTTATAAATAAGAGTAGAGAATATAAAAGCAAAGAGATCATGCTCGAACTTTATAAGTCACTGGTTAGTCCTCAGCTGGAGTACTGTGGACAACTCTGGGCACCAAACTTCAGGAAAGATGTAAAGGCTTTAAAAAGGGTACAGAGGAGGTTCAGCAGCAATGAGGGATCGCAGTTTATGAGGAGAGATTGGAAATGTTAGGCCTGTTCTCCTTGGAACAGAGAAGGTCAAGAGGTGACCCAATAGAGGTTTTCAAGATGATGAGAGGTTTTGATAGAGGAGATGGAGAATGTCTATTCCCTCTGGCGAGTGAGCAAAGAACCAAAGTTCATTGATTTAAAATCATTGGCAAAAGATTTAGCGGGGAGCTGAAGAGAAACTTTTTCACTGAGTTGTCAGGAGTTGAAACGCTCTAACTGAAATGGTGGTGGAAGCGTATTCAACATCAATAATTTAGAAAAGGAGTTGGACAGATATTTGAGGATGAGGAACTTATAAGTGGGGATGTGAGACTAAGCACGGCTGCTCTTTCAAAGAGCCAGCACAGGCAAGCCAGGCCGAATGGCCTCCTTTTGCGCTGTATGTTTCTATGATTCAATGATTCTATGAAAAGCTGAAAGTGACAATGAATTGGGCTAAGCTGTAGGGTGAAATCATGAAGGGATTTGAACACGAGATTAAAAACTTTGAATTGAAGGTATTGAAAGACTGGGAGTCAAAGTATGCCATTGTGCGCAGGGGTGATGGGATAGAATATGAAGCAGATTTTTGGATTAGCAGAAGTTTATGAAGGGTATCAGATTTTACGAGATTTTAAAATACTCATCCTTGTTTTTAAATCCTTCCATGATCGTATCCTCCTCCAGCCCGACAATCCTCTGAGATATCTGTGTTCCTCCAATTCTGGCCTCTTGCGCATCCCCAATTTTAATCACTCCACAATTGGCTGCCGAGGCCCTAAGCTCTGAAATTCCCTCCCTAAACCTCTCCAACTCTTTCCTCCTTTAAGATGCTCCTTAAATCCTATGGGGGAGAAATTCAGTAGTGCCCCATTTGGGACGATAAATTTAACGCCAAGCGGAAAGGATTCATGCAGTTCTTCTAAATTGGGCTTTAGCACCCCAGGAAAGAAGGGGAGTGGTAAATCATGCGCTAATGACCTCTGTGGGGTGCTACGGGGGCGCCACCACCAGAGAGCGACTGAATTTCAGGTGACTTACATTCAGCAATCATCCTTCACTCCTTCACACTGGCTCATTCCAGCTCTTTAAAGGGGAGCTGCAGCTGATCAATTTCACCATTCATCCAATTGAACACGACCTGACACCAACGGAGATCTCTCATGGCGATGGCTGCTCTTAATTCAGATTGTTGAGAGAACTCGTTGGTTTAATGATGCTGCATTGAAGGCATTTGATGGGGGAAAAAAGGAGGAAATCGCTCTCCCTGGTAAGTGGAAGGCCATTGCCCCACGTCTTCAGGGCCATGTGGAGTGAAGTAACAGAGGAGGTCTTGGCCAGTAGTGTCATCGAATACAGATTCACACAGTGCTATAAGAAGTTCAACGACCTCAATCGGGTGGTCAAGGTTCAACATTCCAGCATCTGAACCTTTGTGTACACTGGGCAAACTACCACTCCCCCCCTCCACTCATACACCAAATATCTGCACCTACTCAAACTCACATCCTCATCTCATGCCTTGCCTACTGTAATGTATTTGCTTCATGAGTTCTTTGCTTAAGAATTCATAACAACACATTGCTATTAAGAACTAGTTTATTAGCAAAGGTTTAACAATCACACTACACATTATCAGTTCAACTATTTTAGTTGTGCACTTTAATCAAATGCCCCCTGTAAGGGGGGGTCACACTCCAAAATATATTTTTTCCCAGTGCTCCGTTTTCTTTTTGAGGGCACCAACACACAAATCATATGTGCACCCGGCTAAAAGGAGGTGGGGTGGGGGGTGGGGGGCGAGGCACTAAAACCGGCAAATTAAACAAATTAAACTTTAGACAATAAAATGAAATTCAAATTTGGTTGCCGGGGGTGATGATGTACTCCAGTCCCTCCGGCGCCCACCTCCCGCGGAGGGCCGCGAGCGTACCGGTGGACATCGCGTGCTCCATTTCCAGGGACACCCTGGCTTGGATGTAAACGCGAAGACAGACAGTCAGTCGGGCTGAACGACCCCCTCGACCGCCCGCTGCCTGGACCGACTGATGGCCCCCTTGGCTATACCCCGGAGCAGTCCTACAAGGAGGCCCTCCAACCTGCCCGTTCCCCTCCACACAGGGTGCCCAAAGATCAGGAGTGTGGGACTGAAGTGCAACCAGAATTTGAGGAGCAGTCCCTACAAATAACGTAAGAGGGGCTGCAACCTCACACACTCCATGAAGACATGGAACACGGACTCTTCCAGACCACAGAAATTGCAGGCGGCCTGAGAGTCCGTGAACCGACTTAAAAACTTATTGCACGGGATTGCTCCATGCAACACCCTCCAGATCAAGTCCCCAATAAATAGAGGGAGGACACCCACGTCGAATGCACTCTATTGGGGACCCCCGCCTCTTCCGGACAGCAAGATAGTGCACCATGGCGGGTCCGGACGGCAGATGAGGATGGCAAGGTGGAGAGTGTGCAAGAGCAGCCCATACAGGCAACCTCTCCACGCAGAACTGAAAGGCACAGAGGCTCAACTTGTGAGGCACCGGCTCCCGAGGGAGGTTCGGTTCTTGGCACCGATGAGGAATTCCGTCTAGACGGGGGTCAGTTTGGACGGGATCTCCCCACATGCCTGAGCCTCCTCGACACACCTAATGGAGTCAGGGCCCAGCGCTGTTTTTAGCGACTCGATGGCATCGGCCGCACGCCGGACGTCGGCCCAGTTTAGGCGCCGTGCCAGCACGTCTAGCGCCACCCAGCCTGCTCCTCCAACATCGAGCAGGTCCCTGACCCTGGTCATCTCGCCAGCCACAGCTCTCTCATCTGCCTGCCGCCTAAAATCTTGGTTCTGGAGGTCCTGCAGGACAGCCACCACTCCAGACGGGGGAGAGCTGCACTTGGTGGCGACTCTGTTCCAGACCCTGTTGAGTTCCTGGTAAAAGACAGGCAGTCCCTGCATGGTGGTCCTGACGCCCCCCAGGCTCACAAACAGGAGCTGCGTGTCATAATTGAGGCTGTACTGCTGGCTGAAGAAATACGTCGCCAGCACACGCCACCTAGGAGGGGGTTCGACATAGAGGTATCTCTGCAGGGTCTGAAGACGCAAAGTCGCGAGCTGAGTGCTGACGCACACCAACGCCTGATCGCCCTCCCTAAGTGGGAGACTCAAAACCGCGGTAGAGACCCAGTGCTTCCTGTTGTTCCAGAGGAAGTCCACCAGCTTCTTCTGTATCTTGGCGACAAACGCAGGGGGAGGGGTCAAAGTGACCAGCTGGTACCACAGCATAGCGGCCACATGCTGGTTTATGACTAGTGCTTGATCCCTGTAGGACAGCACTCGGAGCAGTCCTATCCAGCGCCCTAGGCGAGCGGCAACTTTGTCCTCCTTCTCCTGCCAGTTCGCCGGCCAGGCTTCCGCATCTGGGATAAGGTAGACTGCCAGATAGAGGAGATGGGTCATGCTCCAGGCAAAAGGCCTGAGCTCCTCAGGCAGGGAGTCCACCCGCCACTGACCCACCAGGAGTCCGGAACATTTCTCCCAGTTGATCCTGGCGGAGGATGCGGCCGATTAAATCTCCTGGCACTCACGCATCCTCTGCAGGTCAACAGGATCCTCGACCATGAGGAACACATCATCGGCGTAAGCTGAGAGGACGACCTCCACGCCCGGCCCTTGCAGAGCCAGTCCCATCAACCTCGTCCGCAGGAGGCGCAGGAAAGGCTCCACGCAGATGGCATATAACTGGCCGGACATGGGGCACCCTGGCGCACCCCTCTCCCAAAGCAAAGAGGCGCCGTCAAAGACCCGTTAACCTTAATCAGACACTCTGCGGCGGTGTACAAGAGTCGGATCTGGACGACGAAATGCATCCCGAACCCGAAAGTGCGCAGAGTTCCGAACAGATACTCGTGATGCACCCTGTCAAATGCCTTCTCCTGGTAGGAAAAGGAAGACAGACTAGCCTCCTAAGAAAGGTGGACCAGGCCCCGGACCAGATGGATGTTGTCGTGGATTGTCCGGCCTGGGACCATGTAGGACTGGTCGGGGTGGATCATGTGGTCCAGCACGGCGCCAAGGCGAGCAGTCATCACCCTAGCAAAGATTTTGTAATCCGTGCTGAGGAGGGAGACCAGACGCCAGTTCTTAAGTAAGTGGAGATCGCCCTTCTTGGGCAGCAGGACGATGATTGTCCTGCAACAAGAGAGGGGCATCTCCCCGGTCGCCAGACTTTCCCCCAGGACCCACATGTAGTCGCCCCCCCCTCCCCCCCCAAGACATCCCAGAACGCCCTGTGGAACGCCACGGTTAGCCCGTCCAGCTCCGGGGACTTTCCCCTCGAGAGTTGGTTGAGGGCACCAATTAGCACTGCCAGGCTTACCGAAGCATCCAGATTTTCAACCCCCTCCGGGCCGACCTTCGGCAATCCTCCCACAAAAACCTACTCGCTTCCTCGCTGGACGGATCTGAAGACAACCAAGCCGCATAATAGTCTCGGGCCCTGTTGCTGATGCCATCCGGATCCGAGACCAGGGATCTGTCGTAGGCCAGCAGCGTCAAGCGCTGCTTACGGGCCCCCCGTCTTTTTTCCAGCGAGTAGAAGAAGGGGGAGCCGCGGTCCAGGTCCTGAAGGAACCGGATCGGCGACCTCACGAATGCGCCTCGGGACCCGACAAGCTGCAGGTCCTTCAGCACGGCCTTCTTCGCTTCATACACTGTCCGCAGGGCCGGGTCCTCGACGACTTGACCCAGACTGGCTTCCAGGTCGAGCACCTCCTTCTCCAGGCGGCCCCACCCTGGCCTCCCACCTCTTGGTCGACCCCTTCGCGTACTCTTGACAGAAGAGACGGACGTGAGCTTTGCCCACGTCCCACCATAACCTCAAGGAAGGGGAGCCCCTCTGCTTCCTTCTCCAGTCGGCCCAGAAGCAACGGAATGATTCCCGGAACCGCTCGTCCTCCAGCAGCAGGTTATTAAACTGCCAGTACGCGGAATCCATCCACGCGCGGAGCGAAGCGAGTTCCACCCACACCAGGGGATGGTCCGAACACAGCGCCGGCTGCATGGAAGCCGCCGGAATGCAGGAGACGTATGCCCGAGACACGTAAAGGCGCTCGATTCTGGACCATCCTCTTCCAGGCCTCACCCAAGTAATGCCGCTGGAGCCGGGATGGAGATTTCGCCAGACGTCCATCAAGTCTAAGGACCCGGCCAGGTCCCTCAACTTCTCCATCACCGTCATGTTCTGCGGGGCACCGAAGTGGGTCGAGGGTGCAGTTAAAATCCCCCCCGAGGACAATGCAGTCGCTGACGTCGAAGGAGCCTAGAAGAGTGGATACTTCTTCAAAGAAGCGCACTTGCTGCTGGCCGGGCTGGAGGGCGTACACGTTCACGAGATGGAACAGCACGTCCCTCAGGCGAATCGTGACATGGAGCAAGCAGTCTGGCACAGGCTCCTCGACCCCCAAGAAAATGTGGGGCCAGCAAGATAGCCACCCCACAAGAAGTGGCAGTGAGGTGGCTCATATGGACCTCCCCTTGCCATTCAAGGAGCCACGTGGCCTCGTGTCCCGGAATGGTATGGGTTTCTTGCAGGAAGCACACATATTTCCCCTCCCGTAGGAGAGAAAAATTATTAAATCTACACGTGTCTCTCTGCCGCCATTGATGTTGAGGCTGGCTATGATAATCTTCATGGCAAAAGCATAGTGCAACTTCGAACTTAAACGACTGTGGAGGGGTGGAGCAGAGTCATTTGATGACCTCCATTCCTTCAGGAACCAAGGAACGTTCTGAGCCGGCGCAGCTCAAGGCTTTCCGGTTTTGATAAAGCCCAACCCGCGCCCATGGTTTTGACGGCGGCGCGGACGGACCTGATGAGCAGAGCCGGCTCGGACCTTTTGCCCAGGGAAAGATGGGCTCGATTGTGGCGACCCTGGCATTTGGCCAAAAAGTCCCGGAGTTCCTTTGCAGGAATGAGGGAGGACTCAGCGGCGGGCACAAGGAGATCCACCACTTCACTGGTGATGGACTCCAGATCTTCTCCCATGCCCTCCACCGAGTCCCCGTCTCCCTCCGGGAGGTCGTCACCAGCAGCCGGTCCGTCGACCGCACGTGGCACAGCAAACGGCCCGACTGCACCATCCGGCCCTACCTCTGCCCCGATCCCACCCCCAGGCTCATCGGCAGAGGAGTTCCACCTGGGCCCTTTTTCTTGTGATGTCAGGTCGGGAAGCGGCAGCGGACAGGGATCCCCCTCCACCCCAGGCATCGGGAACACTGAGAAACCGGGACAAAAAACCGCCCCAGTTCTTCCAAGTCCCCCGGCTCCAATGTGATGGGTGAAGATTGGGGTTCCTCACCCTCCCTGCCACCATCCCCCTGCCCAGCGGGTAGATGCTCATGAAATTCATGAATTTTTTCTTTTGGTTTTTCGCCAGGTTGAGCAGATCCAGGGGGATGTTGGTTTTTCGCTGGGCAGGCTCAGGTTTGGCCTTTTCGGCCTCGCCCACCTGAGTCCCCGGGACGATCGACCTGGCGGCGACGCATTCTTCTGGTGGCCCCGCTCCTCCCGCAACAGGCAGATCTTCTTCCCTATCCCCGGGAGGCTGAGTCTGGGCAGCCTTGGCTGTCTCACCCTCCCCAGGGACAGACTTCCTCCACCTTCAGTGCGGTTTGGGACATGCGGCACGCAGGACATGCGGCGGGCACTAACTCCTGCAAGGAGGTAGGTTGTTCCTCTTCCGCTTCATTGGAGCGGTGTCTCCTTTTTGTCTGGGGGGGGCGCGGAGGCAGGGAGACCTCCATGTCTGTCGAGGCCTCCGGCTCCGCTCCCCCCTTTGACTTGTC
The DNA here is from genome assembly GCF_044704955.1 of Pristiophorus japonicus. Taxonomy (NCBI): domain Eukaryota; kingdom Metazoa; phylum Chordata; class Chondrichthyes; family Pristiophoridae; genus Pristiophorus; species Pristiophorus japonicus. The sequence continues at coordinate 251,634,869 of NC_091978.1, read as the reverse complement.
TTTCCCGCGCCCGAGCAAGAACGCAGGTTGTAATCTCTCCGCGGTAGCGGTCAAGGCCTCGAGCACGGGCTCAGGATATCCTGCGCTCGCCAGTGAAAGGGGTTGGCTGAGCGCAGTGATGGGGCTGTCTGCCCCACTGAGGGGAATGCCTGAATGTGTTTGGTTTTGCGCCCTGCCTTCTTTCCGTCTGGACGCACGCCCTCCCCCCCACCGGAGGCCGTGAAGACAAAGGCCTCTGACAATGCCCGCGCAACTACGGCTCCTGACACGCGGACGGTACTAGCGGGAGGAGTGGCGGCGGCACCAGCCTTGGCCGCTTTAGCTGTTTTTGCCGCCTTGGAGGCGGGGCAGTTCTTACGAACGTGCCCCACCTCCCTACAGGCGTGGCACCGCACGCCGTCCGACATCTAGAAGATGCGGTAGCCAGTCCTCTCGTGGACCACTTTGAAAGATCCCTCCATTTTCTCCTCCTGCACCAGCCAAACAAAAAGCTGTCGGCGGAAGGAGAACACGTATCGGAGATTGGCCTCCCTGAGGCTGAGTGGTATAGGGTTGATCCCCGACCTTACCTCCCCCAGTTGATGTAAGTGGGAGAGGAGGAGCTCACCGGGAACAAAGGGCAGGACGTTGGAAATGATGACCCTCTGCACGGTGGCCTCGAGCGGGTCCACCGGTAGGAAGGTCCCGCCCAACGTGATCCCCTTTTCAAGGGCCAGGGACACCGCCTGCTCCGACCCCAGGAAGAACACAGCCTTGCTGGACATCTTGGAGGCAGCGACAATGGCCGAGGGGCCGACTACCCCAGCCATTCCTCTCACGTACTCCTCGATGCTCTTGTTTGGGTGAGTGTAGCTCTTGACCCCATGTTTTTTTAGTAACAAGTTTAAATGGTGGCCGGGCAGCAGGAGGCGCCGTGGCTGTGGACACCATGCACGCATATGTTTTTGCTGGCTCAGCCACCGGTGTGTCTGTAATCGCCATTATGGGGTCCCTTTAAGGGCTGCATGCACTTCAAAGTCACATGCCGGATAGGTCTTAATTGCCTTAGTATTGAGCAGAGGCACACTCCTCTCCTAATTGATTGGGGAGGCGGCTTTTTCCCTCTGCTCAGTGTCTTTTTATTTTTTAATTGTATTAATTAAAGGGGAGAAAGGGGCCTCTGAGAGGGGGGGGGAGAGAGACGGGGAGGAGGGAGAGACGGGGGGGAGGGAGAGACGGGGAGGGAGAGACAGGGAGGGAGAGACGGGGAGGGAGGGACGGGGAGGGACGGGGAGGGAGGGACAGACAGGGAGGGAGGGACAGACAGGGAGGGAGGGAGAGACAGGGAGGGGGGAGGGACAGGGGAGGGACAGGGGAGGGGGGAGGGGGGAGGGGGGAGGGACGGGGGAGGGAGGGGGGAGGGACGGGGGAGGAGGGGGGAGGGACGGGGGAGGGAGGGGGGAGGGACAGGGGAGGGACAGGGGAGGGAGGGACGGGGGAGGGAGGGGGGAGGGAGAGACAGGGAGGGGGGAGGGAGGGGGGAGGGAGAGACAGGGAGGGAGGGGGGAGGGAGAGACAGGGAGGGAAGGGGGAGGGAGTGGGGAGGGAGATACCGGGAGGGAGAGACAGGGAGATACCGGGAGGGAGAGACAGGGAGGGGGAGGGAGAGAGAGACAGGGAGGGGGAGGGAGAGAGAGACAGGGAGGGAGGGAGGGGGAGGGAGAGACAGGGAGGGAGTGGGGGGGGGAGAGACGGGGAGGGAGTGGGGGGAGAGTCGGGGAGGGAGTGGGGGGAGAGTCGGGGAGGGGGGGGGGGGGAGAGTCGGGGAGGGGGGGGGGAGAGTCGGGAGGGGGGGGGGGGAGAGTCGGGGAGGGGGGGGGAGAGATGGGGGGGGTATAGAGATGGGGAGGGAGGGAGGGGGGGGGGAAGAGACGGGGAGGGAGGGGGTGAAGAGACGGGGAGGGAGGGGGGGGAGAGACGGGGAGGGAGGGGGGGGAGAGACGGGGAGGGAGGGGGGGGGAGAGACGGGGAGGGAGGGGGGGGGGAGAGACGGGAGGGAGGGGGGGGGGGAAGAGACGGGGAGGGAGGGGGGGAAGAGACGGGGAGGGAGGGGGGGAAGAGACGGGGAGGGAGGGGGGGGAGAGACGGGGAGGGAGGGGGGGGAGAGACGGGGAGGGAGGGGGGGGAGAGACGGGGAGGGAGGGGGGGGAGAG